>NC_092207.1:37433712-37532732 GCF_043381705.1 Parasteatoda tepidariorum | reverse complement strand
AAATTAATTAAGAATCAGCACAAATGGCACTATTTCAAGTAACTTGGATAATTTTTTATTGTTGTTTTCCGAATTATATGGATACAGAAATATATACTATTCTATAACGAAGAAGAATATGCTATAACTATTACAATTCTGTATGTTCTGAATTCATATTTATTCACTGGAATGACGAAAGCAATTATTCGATACTGATGTTCTCAGTTGAATTGAAGATAGAAGAAATGCATTTTACCTTAATACACACATCTGTAACAGAATGTGATAGCGAAATCGGAAGTTATCAGTTGCAAGTTTGTTGATAATAGACGTTAAAAATTATTGAGAAATTTTTCTTCAAATATTCGGCGTGTTCTGGGTCTGGAAGATATCCCAATATTCTGGAGAGTTTTTTCAAGTTCTTCGGCTTTTCCTTAGGGAAATTTTTATTTTTATTTGCTGCTAAGAAAATGGCGTCTGATTCTGCCGATGATTTTGATGGAACTAAATGAAAACGTGATAAATTAATGTCTGATATTTACAGGCTCCTGCTAGAGGGCATACTCGAGCGTTGCGATAGCGAATAGAAAAGGTTATTTATCTTATAGCCAGTTATTAGGGCACGTGTAAGCAATTTGATAATAGTTTTTTTCACTGAGGTTGTGTAGAAGACTTTGTCATTATCATCTTCTCTCATCCTGCTATTTATGTCAATGAATAAAGGTTTCCAGTTTCAAGAAGGATGCTGAATGCTTACGTAATAAAACAACCTTACTGATGCTATTCGAAATTTTGTGATTGTGCTTCAGTAACTTTTTTTTACTGTTCCTGTAACCATTTCTACTGAAAACCATTCATTTCTAAAACTGAAACTGATAACATATTTGAGATCAACGATGACTAATGCCCGCCTATTATCTTTGGCACTCATTTCTGTTGAGGATGGTTTATCATCTTCCATAGATTTTTCTGTTTTAATAGACAATTTTCCTGTTCAAAAAGCTAGAAAAATTGCATTATAATTAACTTATTCTTATATTTTCTTTACATTTGCTAAATTTTGGATATATTTTTCCTATTTCTTGGCTATATTATTCACAGGGGCGGATTTACTTAAGGGCTTTTTGGGCTGCAGCCCAGGGCCCCGTGGATACAAAGGGCCCCAGTCCCCACTGAAAACAATAAATGATATTTTGAATTAAAAATATTTCTAATATTAAAAAAAAAACTATTATGGGGTTGGCAACCCTGAGATCAATCAACCCATGAATGTGCGCGTCTCCGAATGGAACGCTTGCTTTGGCTTGTTTTTGGTCAGTGTATTTTTTCGCGTTTATTATGGGGGTTATTAATCGCGGTTATTAATTTTTTTTCCCTGCACATCTGTTCTCGTCGTCAAAGTAACAAACTTGTTTAGTTTACTAATAAACGATAACTTAAAAGTTATAAAGACCGGACCTTTCTCTTATTTTACTTATAATTGAAAGTACATAATCAGTATAAGAAAAGATTTCCCACTCTTAGTTGGTAAGTAAAAAGAATTATAAATCATGTTTTTTTTGTTATTAATGTATTTTTTCAATACTAAACAAGCTTTTTAATCTATTTTTAATGATAATTTTTGAATTACTGCACTCATCACAAAGCATTAAAATGTGATGTGAAGAACATCGACTGTACTGTTTTTTGTTTGACTTGCAAACTTTTTTCTAAAATACCTTCTCAATACACAACCGGATTTTCTCAATACACAACCGGAAAATCATGAAAATTCTAATGAACAGAAGAAATCAATGTTAGTGTGTTTGACACGAAAGGAAAATAGATCTGTCTTAGACAAGCAGCTTCAGAAGCAATCAAGAAAAGAAACAGAATATTATCACAATGTCCTAAAACGGGTTATTGCAGTGGTCAAATTTTTTAATATAAGGAGCTTAGCATTTAGAGGTTCCGAGGAAGTATTTGGCTCTCCACATAATGGTAATTTTATGGGTGCTCTGGAGATATTGGCAGAGTTCGATCCATTCATTCGTGAACACATTGAACAACGAGAGCTGCGACCAAAACCGATATTATCTTACTTATCAAAAAAAGTATATGAGGAAATAATTGAGATTATGGGCCGACGGATAATTAAACTCAAATAAATAACGACGACACAAAGTATTATTCAATTGTGATGGATTCTACTCCAGGTCTATCTCACAATGATCAACTTGCTATTGTATTACGATACTGTTTTCGGGGAAAAGTTTATGAAAGATGTGTATCCTTCATTAAAATTAGTTGTCATACTGCCTTACATTGATTTAATATTCTACAAGACTTTTTAGAAACAAATGGACCACTACTGGATAATTGTAAGGGACAATCTTACGACAACGCTGCTAATATGGCGGGTCACTACAATGGTGTACAAGCACTACTAAAACAAAATAATAAATCCGCGGATTATGTGCCATGTGCTGCGCATTCCCTTAACCTAATTGGTGAAGAATCTGTTAGGGTTGCAACCTTTTTTGGAGCAGTGCAAAAAATATACGTTTTCTTTTCTGTTTCGACCCAGGTGGGAACTGCTAAATAGGGAAACAAAACTAAAATTTACGTTAAAAAGTTTAAACCAGACCAGATGGTCTTCTCACTATGATGCTGTCAAAGCTTTGAAAAATAATTATTATGACATTATGAAAATTTTCGACAGTTTCAGCGAAAATTAGGATGAGAAAGATGATTTACGGACAGAGGCACGTAATTTATTCAATAAAATGGCAAAACTCGATACTGCAATTTTGATTATTTCATGGGAAGAAATTTTGGGGAGATTTAATTTAGTTAATAAAAAATACAGAGCCCTGGTTTAGATATTGGTGAAGGCAAAAAGGGCCCCAAATTCACGATCCGCCTATGATTATTCATACTAGATATTTTAAGTTATATTTCCAAAATTCCAAATGTATCTAATTCTTTAACTGTTTGGTTTTCCTCGATGTTCTGTTTCATCAGGAATGTAATTTTTAAAATAAGAGCATGTGTTTTTCACTTATCTGGTTCTCATTCGCTTGCGATTTTTTCGCAGAAAAAAAATCACTACCAGCGGGAATGGCACTCTCCCTCGATCACTCTGTGGTGCGTGAATCATTTGCAGTAAGAATGCTTATCAGTAAAAGGCCCCACCCAATTTGATTTCACTGAACCAATCAGGTTGCCAATTACTTCTGTCTCCTCCAAAAGGAGAGCCTGATTGGAGCAATGTAATCGCACAGTAGTAGTAGTAGTAGTACTTCAAATTATTTTCTATTGAGCCATTGTGGCCTAAAAATTAAACTCATAATCAGCAGAACAAATTATCAATTTTTGTTCATCAAAGGCAAAGTTTTGCTCCGATGCAATTTTTTTTAAAGGAATAATAATTATAGAGCAATTAAAAATTAAGAAAAATAAAATATTTACTGCAAAGCGACCTCTGTGCAGTTATTCGATACTGATGTTCTCAGTTCACAATGCTAACAGCACATTTGCGCCATTTTACTTCCTGCGATTATTGAATAAAGTTACCGTTGCCATTTACTTCTACTTCGACTCAATGTACCAAACCGTGCCATTTTGCAGTTTGCACTATGTCGGATTCCAGTGTCAAATCTTCAGCTCAAAAATCAAATAATTCAGGTGGAAACGAAACAAATCCAGCTTTCGCGGATGCTGTACAGAGAGCACGCCAGGTATAAATAATGTATATTTGATAGTTTTTTCAATGTTCCTTCTCGAGATTTCTTTGTTGACGATATTTTTTTTATATCGTTTTATCCTTATTGCATGGCTATTGTTGTAAGTGCTAAGTTTCGAATGCTAGTTAAGTTATCAAATTTTATATTTTCATTGATGATTTATGAAATATGATTGCTTTTATTGCTTGTTTAATGTTTGTAAACAATGATATTTTATCAAGAAAGGATATTTCGAAATAAAACATTCCTTTGTTCGGAGTTACATAATTATTTCCCTAACCGTTGATAGCTTAAAAATTCCACTTGATTAAAGCATTTTAAAATGTTTAGACGTTATTACTAGTATTATTAAACTTTTTTTATACAGATTCACAGTTATGTTTCAAATTATGGATATCATTATTGCACTGTGCATGTTGAACCGAATTTGATAATAATTACAACTTAATTATTTTCTATGGTTAATTGTAAGAGAATTTTATTGATCTAGATGATTTGGGGGGGGATTTCCTTATCGTTATTTGCCAGGCCAACTACAATTGCCAATAAACTGGAAAATTAAAAAAAAACATGTTATGTTTGGGCTGGGGTGGCTGCAAGTTATACCTTTGGAGTTGGTTCCTTTCTGTAATAGTTTTTCTCGCTGCCCAGGAGTTTCCAAGGCTTGGTAATAATTCTGCCGCAGGGATATCTCCTTGTAATTTTAAGTAAGCATGAGGAATTTGGGTTATTCCAGATCAGCAACTGTTTATTCTTAAATTTTTCTATCTGCTACTGAAATTCAGAAACTTTTTTGGGAGCTGCTGTTTTAACTCTCATACTCCGAAACAAAATTCAATGGATCTGTTTCGTAGCAACAGTTTATTTCGTTCGAATTTTATATAGTTTTTTTTTAAAATGCTATAAGAAAACTGAATATTTGTCAGAATGGCATTCCTTTACTAAACATACTTTCCTATTCCCATCCTTTAACTCTTGATTTACCAGTGTTTTCATCATAGGAAATAAATGGGTGAGAATTTCTCACCCAGTGTTTTCACTACAACGCGAGAACCTCGCATATTTTCTTCTTTTCTGGCATTATAAAGTGATTTCCGCAAGAAATTTGCGCATTTTATTAATCAATTTCAAAATTCGCAAATTTCTCGCATTTTGGAAAAATCTTCGAATTACGCTCTTTAGAATAAAATCCATTTCACTTTTCTTCATAGATCTTTCATTATTTTCACCATCTGCCCCGTTATCTAGCTTCCCGAACTACCAGTATTGTTCAGAACCTTCTCGAACAACAGGAGACAACCACAGAAACCCTTTCAGAACACATTTCTCTGCAACCACATGTTTACGGTAGGTAAGGTTTCTTCATGTAAGACGGTCAAATTTCTTATGTGCTAATGTAATGTAATGTAAGGTGGACAAATGCCTTGTAAAGGCAAAATCTTCTATGATGATGCACCAAAAATATTCAATGCTTTAAAAAATGGAAGACGTTAAAAATGTATTATAATTAAAAAAAAAGATTTTTTTTCCAAGAGTTTTTGTGTTTTTTCAGTTTATAGAAATCTCACTAAACTTTATGAAATCTCACCCTGTTTTTGAGAAAGGGTGAGAAATTCACACTCTTTGAAAGTGAAAGGGTGAAAACACTGTCACCCTTTCTCAAGAACAAGGGGAGATTTCAAAAAGATAGGTGAGATTTCTAAAAACTCAAAAATCTCAAGAACTATTCTTTAATTATAACACATTTTTAACGTCTTCTGTTTATTAAAGCATTGAATGCTTTTGGTGCATCATCATAGATTTTGTCTTTACGTCCATCTTACATTTGCATAAAAAATTTGAACGTCTTACATGAAGAAACCTTACCTATGGTAAACACAGGGTTGCAGAGAAATTTGTTCTGAGAGGGGTTCCATGGTTGTGTTCTGTGTTTCGAAAAGGTTTTGAACAAAGCTAGAAAACGGGGCAGATGTTGAAAATAATGAAAGATCTAGGACGAAAAGTGAAATTGATTTTATTCTGAATGGCGTAATGCGTAGCTTTTTCCAAAATGCGAGAAATTTGTGAATTTTGAAACTGATTTATAGAATGCTCGAATTTCTCGCTATAATAATTTTTTAATGGGAGAAAAGAAAAAAACAAGAGTCTCGCGCTGCAGTGAAAACACTGATTTACATTTCTTATCTTTTGCTAATTTAATCTTACTAGCATTACTGCTTTGTAAAGCAGATCTAAATTATGGTTATCTTTTTTCTTTTATATTGTTTTGTGACTGTGCAGATACTTAATTTTTTTTAAATCTTACTATGATAGTAACATAGAAAACTGATTTTCGGCATTTAAGTTATATTTCACAACTAAAATAAAAGGATTTTTTTCTTTTATTAACATATCTTTTAGTCAACGCTTTTAGTATGACAACAATTTTAATGAACGAAATATTGTTCTATAAAGTGTTATTCTTTTTTGGTAACTTTTTCTGAAAATACAAAATCGTGAAAATCTTTCGTTAAAAATTAAGAACTATTTTTGTTTTGAGAAGAAATAGGAACTATATTAACTTTTATCTGTCTAGCTTTATTCTTTTTCGAAAAACTGAAACAAAAGGTATAAATTTTTATTTTAAGAATTAAGAAAATGCTTTTTTTCTACTTTTTTCCCCAATTTTATTGATTTCTTTTTCATTAGCTGTAAATCAGTTTTTTTTTCTGTTAAATATTTCTAATTATCTTAATCATTTCAATTCAATTATCATTATTATTATCTTAATTCAATCATTAATTCAATTATCTCTATAGTTTATTTTAAGTTTTTTCTCTTCACTACTCACTAAAAATACAGCTACGTTTTGATTTTTTTTTTCTATAATGACTAAACTTTTTTCTGTATAAAAATATTTAATAATGATTTTATTTTTGTTATTCCGCAGATTTTTTTTTGTGGCTGAATTATTCACTTTTCCGTCAAATAGTTTGTTACATCTCTAATACACATATTTAGTAATAGAATTGCTATCTACTATGTCACCCACAGTGTGATATTACGAAAGAATTTGAGTTAGAAATTCTAAAAAACAAAGCAGAAAAATCAATAAAATAAAAGATATGTCTGTTGTCAAGACAGCACTTCATCAGGGGACACACTGCCTGCCAACACACAGGAGCCATTCCTTCGTCAGTGAAAAAACCGAAACTGACCGTGCTCCGAAGCCCCATAATGGATAGAAAAATACTGAACGAGCTAACACATCTTAAAAGTACACCTAGTAAGACTTATAAGTGAAATGCTCACTTATAAATAAAAATAGTTACAGTTAGAATAAATAACCAAATCAAATATATATTGTCAAATCAGTAAGAAAATATTATAAATAAATCAAGTGCTAACCCCAATTCTAAAATCTTGAAAAGTGAAACAAAAAGAAATTCAATGAGCAAAATTTTTTTAAAAAGTATTGACATCTGCTTTGGAAAATAAGTTCTAAAAAGGAATTTAAGCTAATTGATTGTCCTTAATAACATGTTAAAAATATCGGAATCTGAAAAACTTTGCCTAAATTGGTTAAGAAATTACTTAATAAAGCTGTTTTTAAGCAACGAGAAGTTATGACGCAATAGTCGCGAAATGAATGCATAATTTGAAAAACCAAGTGAGAGAGGACTGCAAAAAAGGATAAATTACTTTGGGGGGGGGGGTTATCCTTCGGCTATAAATCTATACCCATCAAGCACATCTAATAGTAATAATTAAGATTTGAATTAAGTACATTTTAATAACAATGTATGAAACATTCAAAATTTGTTAAACCGCATAATTAGATTTAAAAAAATTATCAATAAACTAACATCAAATGATGTAAAATTAAGTCAAAATCATCACAAATTTATTGTTCTAAAAAAATTTTAGCAGCTTAAGCTGAAAATGGGTATGTTGTAGTAAAGTATTTAGTATATCAAAATTTGAAGAGCCCCAGAGAAACCGTTGGAAAGGCGATTTACTAGGACAGAAAAACTATTTTTTTTTCGGTTAATCAATCGTAAAACCACTTTGATTTTAAAATAAATGTGTATAGCCTGTTCTTTTCCTTTTTATGTGTCACATTGCATAATCAAGTTCAAAGGGAATGCTAGGCAAAATAAAAAAATTTTTTTATCAAAGCATTTAGCTTTATAAACTCTGTCTAGAATGAACCCTGTCATCAAGTCATATAATCCAGTGCTTTCATCATAGAAAAAAAAATGGGTGAGAATTTCTCACCCTTTCTCAAAAACAGGGTGAGATTTCAAGAGATTTCTATAAACTGAAAAAACACAACACAAATAGACTGGAAAAAAAACTATTTCTTTAATTGTAATACATTTTTAACATCTTCTATTTTTTAAAGCATTGAATATTTTTGGTGCATTATCATAGAAGATTTTGCCTTTGCAAGGTATTTGTCCATCTTACTTCCGTGCGTAAAAAATTTTAACATCTTACATGAAAAAGCCTTACCTCCAGTAAACACATGGTTGCAGATAAATGTGTTCTGAAAGGGGTTCCGTGGTTCGAAGGGGTAGTGTTCTGTTGTTCGAAAAGGTTCTGAACAATACTGGTAAATAGGGAAGGTAGATAAGGGGGAGATGTTGAAAATAATGAAAGATCCAGGAAGGAAAGTGAAATGGATTTTATTCTGAATGGTATAATGCTAAGCTTTTTCCAAAATGTGAGAAATTCGCGAACTTTGAAATTAATTTTTAGAATGCGCGAATTTCTCGCGGTAATAATTTTTTAATGCGAGAAAAGAAGAAAAAAAATATTCGAGATTCTTGCGTTTTCGCGCTGTAGTGAAAACACTGTGATCTACTAACCATACTTTATTGTGAGTGTTCTAAAATTTTGTCAATGAAAGTTGAAGTACATTTGTAAATAAATTGTTTTTAAGTCATGCTAATAATCCCTTAATATATAATAAGAATATTTTATTGTGAAAATATTAATTCTCTCACGTGATTTATTTTAAACTCTTTGCCTATTTGTTTATTAAACTTATTTTAAAATAATTTAAAATGAATGAAAAATTATCGTCTTTTCTGTATTACCTGATATGACCTAGTTTCAAAATATCTATGCATATTTAATGAATTTTATTTTTTATGTGTTATCCTTAATTATTGATTTCTACAATGTTTCATTTTTTTTTGTTATGCCATAGTAATTTTGTTATGTCCAGGGCCAGATTAAGACCCATGAAGCCACTAAGCACTGAAAGGTTTTGGTGTCCTTTTTATAGGTAATTCAAAATATAGTAAATAATAAACCATGAAATGAGTTTTTATTTGAGATAAAATGTAACTAAAGCGAATGAGAGAATGTATAACTGGTAAATTTGCTTTTCAATTAAGAAGCTGGATTTCTTTTTTTTTTTTCTTTTTTTTCCATTAAAGAAGGAATTGCTACTTTTAGAAAAATTATCTAAGTATGTTTTTTTTTTATTGGTAACTGTTTAATTCTTCTGATAGCAGCAAATGTAATAATTAAATAAACCATTAATGATAATAAAATTTATTTGAAGCAAAAGTATTTTAGATATAATTAAAAGTTTTATTTGATTGATGTTACTTTTTTTTTACTGATTTTTGTTCTGAGATAGACATGTTTTTTAAAAGCAAATAACATTTTTGATTCTAACTAATAAGTAACTTAAATTTTTATTATATGTGTTCCAATTTGTAAATTATTTTTTAATGGGATTTAATTTTTTAATATTTTTTGTTATTTCTAGGAATAAAAAATTATATTCTTTCTAGAAAAAAAAGGCACTTGCTAAGCTCGACCCTAAATTTTAAAATTGTCCTTTTTTACTGTTTTATGTGTATAGTTCACCAAGTAGTTCTTTCATTTATTTAAATAACAGAAAAATTTGAAACTTTAAAAAAAAAATTAAAAAAAAATTACAGCAAGCTGCATGACAATCTCTGTATAAATTTTCTTCATATAAAGTAAATTAAAAGAGAATTAAATTAAAATAGCATTTTTAAATTAAGGTGTTTTTGAGTAAAAGGTAAATAATAGTAAGATTTAAAATCACAAAAAAATTTATTTATATCTGCATCTCTCCGCCCAAAACCAGTTGAAGTTACTCAAGAAATTATTTGTAAAAATGATCAGAATTAATATTATTTAACATTAGTAAACTTTTTTGTTATATTCAATTTTATGTGTTTAAAATTAGGCTAATATTATTGCTAAACAATTTTACTGGTCATTTTTAGATTTTAGTTTCTGCTTTTTCAGTAAAAATCTTTGTTTTTTCCTTAAGAAATCCCAGCTATGGTTAACAATCTGTTCTAATAGTTCAAATATGCTAGAATAATTTAATCAAAATTAATAATTTCATGCGATTATCTGTGGGACAGGTTAACATGCAAATTTTAACAATATGAGAAAAATCTTAGTAACGAAATTTAAATTAAATGATCATAAATAACTAAAAAATCGAAAGTGAACTCTTCATTAGAGAAAATAACCCTTTCTTGAAAATATAAAAAAGCAGTGTTTAAAGGGATGGTGGTTTATATTTACAAAAAGGCATGGAGGGCCCATTTATAAGGATCAAAAAGCATTACGAACTGTCCATTCTTCTAAAAATGCTTTTGAAGAACACCTGTTATTCTAGGAAGACTAAGATAAAAGAAAAACTTGCACATTTTTCAGAAAATTTTGATTTTTTACACAACTTTAAAGATTATACTAATACCAGCATACATTTCTTGAAATTTATCAGTTTTTGAAAATAAATTTGTTTTACCTTATACTAGATCTGTATATTTGAAGTCTGTTGCTCCGATACATTTCAATGTAAACATTTAATAAATATTTTGATACAGAAAGATTCACCAGTAAGTTCTTTTAATATTCTTATACTACTCAATTTACAATATTTATACAAAAATAAACAGTATAAAAATAAATTGTATCAACAGATTTTATCACTGAAAAATGTAATCAAATTATGTACTTGATATTATACAACTCTTCTGTTTGAATTGAAGGAGGCTCACAAAATAAGAAAAAAATCTTTGCATTTATAACGATCTCATCTATTGATAGACAAAGCAAAGAATTTCAAAACATGAGAAATTTAAGTTCAAAATTAACTAACTCTTGAATGGGACTGAATTTTTGATGGCAGTAATATGGAGAAGTAGTAACAAATTCTTTAATCAGAATTATTTTCATATTCTTTTTCTGCTATTCTAGAATTTTTTTGCTTACTTTTGGTCTAAGAGTTGGTTTAAATTTTTACAACAAAAAACTCCTTTTGTCCATTTTTTAGTCTTATGATGGTGGCAGAGGAGGTAACATAAGCAGAACCAATATGCTAATGCAATGAATAATAGGAGGTGGTGTTTTGTAGCCATTGATGTCTCGTTTTTCTGTTAATGTGTACCTGATCAAATGTTTCAGCAGATTAAATATGTTCATCACTTTTAATAGTATTAAAATAAGCTATAGAGCTGGAAAAAAATTGCTTGACAATACATACTGTTTTTTGCTAACTTTTCAATACTTTTGTTTATGATAAAGAAAATTTCTTATCAATGGCTATTAAAAAATTTTAATTGCCATTAAAAGAATTTTTCATGTAACAAGATTTAATTGGTATTTTGATTAATGCTAGCATTTTTTGACTTTTTTCTTGTAATATATTTTTAGTTTTGTTGCCAGCTTCTGAGCTATCTCAGATTTTAAATAAATGTGTACTTGGACGCTCACATATTATTGATTTTACTGGTTTTGTAAGTTTTGCTCTTGTATAATATCTATCAAATCTGTTATTGGCTCTTCTATAATTTTAATTTGTTAATTTAATATTTTTACTTAAGATTGTTTTTCTGTTATAAGATTTCTTAAACATCTTTTTTTTCTTTCTAGCTTGCAGCAAAAATACAGTCCTCTGGTAGTGAAAATAGTGTAGCAGGTGGTACAAAAAGGCCGTTGGAAGATAGTATGAATGGTGTTGCTGGTAAATACCTTTAAAATCATTATTTTTTGAGACACCAAAATTGCTCATATTTCTGTAAGTTTAAAATAAAATGACTTATTCTGTCAATCACAAACACAGTCTGTTTTTAGTACATCCTGTAATGGAGATTTCAATAAATTTAAGATTGCAGTTTTTGTTAATATTTTATCTTGATAATCAAATCCTTTTTTTTCGCAGATTTTTCCATTTTTTATGCTAATTTATTTTTCCATTTTTTATGCTAATATAGAAATAAAGTAATTATATTTATTTACGATTTTCAAAGATAAACAGAAAATTAAAACTACGTCCTAGCTGCTAACCCTTCAGCCTTCTTACTTATTTTAGCTATTTTCTAAACCGTTTTTAACCTGCTATCCGTTTTTACGCACACAAAATAAGATTTTCCGTATTTTTATTCGCCCTTGCTGGATTCATAATTTAGACGTCGCTCTTTTTGTTTTCTGGCGTGAAAGCAAACAAGAAAAAACAAAACTAGTTTTGCGATTCTTATTTAACCTATTTAAATATCGTACTTTATGATTGTTATTTACGAGATTTAAAAATCAAATATCGCATTTCGTATTTATGCATTTTTAAAATCTCGATTTTATTATCAAACATTGATATTCTTATTTACTTGATTTCAAAATTGAACGTTTCGATTCTTATTCAAGCGATTTAAGTATCGTTCATTGTGATTCTTATTTACACGCTTTTAAAACCCTGTGTAGCGATTCGTATTCTTGCGAGCTTAAAATCCAATGTGATTCGTTTTTGCGTTTGTAATATCAAACATCGATTTTCATATTTATGCGTGCTTTAAAAATTAGACATTGGTATTCGTATTCCCGCAATTTAAAAATTATGTATCGTGGTTTGTATTTTCACATTTTTTAAATTCGATATAGAGTTCCGTATTCACGTGATTTAAGAGCCTTATATCGGGATTCATATTATCTCAATTTAAAATCATGCATGTGATTCATATTCATATAATTTTAAAATTAATCATCGGTATTTATAATCACATGGGGTACAAGTTTGAAAATCGCACTTTTTTGGTCAAATTTTTGGATATACTATATATATTCATTCTTGGATTCAAAAATTTACTAATACTAACTTTGTTGACAAGAAGTAATTTTACCATAGATGGTAGTAACTCTGCTGGACCTTAAAATTTACAGATCCTTAAAACATAGTTCTTCTAGATCTTTTTCTGTTAAGCGTGCTCAACTACTAAATTGAATTGTGTTTGAACACTTCTAAATTACTAGGGAACTTTGGTATCTCAACTATATACAGTACAGAACCCGTTATCCGGAATTCGGAAAACCAAAAAACCGGAACAAGATTCGATACATTTTCCGGCCACTTTAAAAAAAAAAATTTTTTTTTTCTCATAAAATTTTAGGATTTTTCTTTCTTTTTCGAAAGATGTTTACCTTACAATCATTTTGGAAAAAATCATTAGTGTTTGTATTACTTCAACGTTTTTTCTTCTTTTTAAGATTATTACCAAATATTATTTTTTAGTTGTTTAACAATAAAAAAAACGTCTTTTTGTAGCGATTCAGAAAACCGGAAAAATCAGTTATCCGGAATAGCGATGGTCCCGATCGTTACGGATAATCGGTTCCCTACTGTATTATATAGTTGTAGTGAAATAATTCAGTAAGCCCTGTGGCAGAATTTGTTCTGGTTTTCTTTGAAAAACCTCAGTAGCAGCAATATCCTTCTGACATTTTTAAAAGTATTAAATATGTTAGTAACCAATAAACAGAAATGTATAAATGTGAAAAAAAATTAACCGTAAGTTTATAAACGGAATTCTTTTTTATCAAAAAATAAGTAAAATGACTCATGAGAAATATAAAAAATAAACACATGATAATCAAGTAATTTGAAGTAAAATAAGTAAGCAATTGGCTTTTGTATGAACTTTGTTTACTAATTAGGACGTTAAACATTTTTTCAGAATCTTATTTCGGTAAAAATCTGAAAAATATACAGCAGAGATGCAGGTTACAGATTATTATAGGAATTTCTCTCCTTCCTAGCTTGTGCGAAAAGCAATGTTTTGAAAATGGTTCTGCAGAACAACTTTTGTTTCGACCGATTATGGGCTTAAAAGATAAAGCTTTTTGTTTCCCAAATGAAAATGCTTTCTGCAACAACAACTCTGTTTTAGTGCTCTGTCCCTGTGATTCTGACACATGATCAGTATGCAATTCTTTTGAAAGTTTTACCAGCACTTAAACACTTGAATATCAAATTTATCAGATATCTTTGATTAATTTAAATGACCTGATGGACAGAGTTATGTCAATGTTAATCAATAAAATGTTAAAGTATAAATTTGCTACTGTTATCATACTGATAGATAAATTTATATATAAAGTAAAAACTTTATTTTATCATTTGTCTTTAGTCTAAGTCACTATCTGTTAGCTTAAAAAACTAGAATTTCTTGGTAAATGGATAATGCTAATAGGAATTAATGCTAATGGATGCTAATAGGAATTAATTTACTTTTAGACGGCACACCAGAAATAAAGAAAATGGCCACAAATGATGGTGAGTACGATGGTAATAAAACTTTTTGCATCTTTCAATCTATAGTTATAATATACCAATGTAACGAGTGTTATTACATTGTCGGGTTACACCGATTAAAAGCTGTGAATTCCTATTCAATGTAAAATCAAATTAATGAATTTTGTTTTACAGAGTCTAAATTTGTAACAATCCGGAAGTTTGACATATCATCTATATATAATATAGCTGTATCAGGTGTGCAAAACTAGATCCCCACTGCTTTAACCACTTACATCTTTGCTTTCTTGGTTACATTGCTGGGTTACCTACTTACATTTGAATGTGTATGGCAACCCTTTAGCAAGCATTCGTGCTGAGTATAAGCATGTACTTAAGCTCAAGAACCGTTTCTAAATACTTGAGTTGCTTTTCTAAAAATAATAAATTTATAGAATAAACAAGTAAATAATAACTACAGAATTTTCCGAAAAATGCTTTGTTCAAAATACACTCTTCTAAGCAAAATGATGGGTTTTTAATTAAATTGAATTGTTTCTCGAAAAATTAGAATTGATTCACTTACCTCAAATAAATTTTCATGGATCTATTTTAAGTTCGTAACATAAATAACTTTTAAGTACCACATATTTT
This sequence comes from Parasteatoda tepidariorum, assembly GCF_043381705.1. Lineage (NCBI taxonomy): Eukaryota > Metazoa > Arthropoda > Arachnida > Araneae > Theridiidae > Parasteatoda > Parasteatoda tepidariorum. The sequence continues at coordinate 37,517,825 of NC_092207.1, read as the reverse complement.
ATTAGGTTTTTGAGGAGAAATACATTATTCTAAATTAACCTGAAGTAATATTTCGATGAATTCTATTCATATTTCATTTCATATTATAAAGAAACCAGCAAAATATAAGAGGAAATGACTAATAAAATATAACGAGAAAAGCAGTGGTGTCAGACATAAAAACAATTATATTAATTCATAATGAAAAATAATTATTTTTCAAACATCAATGTAGACAACAACTAAGACTTAGAATCTTGCTTTGAACAGAAAAAAAAAATTATCTTATTATGTTGAATCTTAGTGGCACAGTACAATTAACTATATATTTTGGTGTCTGACATAAAATATCTAAGGTATATCTTCAGAATGTTTTTGTAAATCAAAGTGTGAAATGTTTTTACTCATTTGTGCAAGATACCTGTTTTGATACAGTTTACGTTAATTGTTACTCATTCCTTTTTCTATTAGAGTAAATTTTTCAAAATAACTGTACTTTGAGATTTACTTACCGTGATTAAAAGTTACAAATGATGTAGCCTTTATTTAATAGCTTATTGATAACTGAAATTAATAAGTTAAAAGTTAATATTTCTAAAACTTCAGTTTTTTACCTTGAAAACAATACCTAGTTTGCTTAAAAATATTGATTAAAAAATTTTTGGTCATCTGGTTGACCTTATCTTAAAATTGCCCTACTTATATTAATTATAACTGATAAATTATTAATTACGTTTCAGGTAAATGTTTTAAGAGTCCACATTTGTTAGAAGTTGTTGACTCTGTTGTGAAAGTAAAAAAAGGCTCTACCAAATAATAAGAGATATTTATTATTAAATGAAAATATGTTTTTTTAACATAAAAATAAAGTTTTTTCTTTTTAATATTAAGAGTCAAGGAATTTTTTTGTAGTTAAATTACTCCTTGACTTGTTTAGGATAAGCTATATATTAACAGTAAAGGAATTAACACAAAACCAAAGAAATATTTAATGCTAGCTACATTTGAATCAGCAATCCTTTAAAAACAGGCCTTTAATAAAATTGTGCTATATATTCATCAGATTTGCCACAATTATTGCAGTTTTAATAATTTGCTAACCTTGATCATATTACAGCAGATGAAGTTCAGTTTTAGAAGAATTTAGATTATTAGTCTCATTGTTTGATTTTTTTTAAGAATCTATACTAGTTAAACTAATGTTTTTGAAATTTTTTTTCTACCTTCAGCTTACAGTCAAATTCAAGGTATGCCTCAAAGGTAAATGTCAATTTAGAATTATTTGTCTTAATTTAAATGAATTTTTTTCTCAATAACTTATTTCTGAATCATTTTGTATAGAAATGGAGGCGGTGATTTTATTGTTGAAGAATATAGAGTTCCAGATAAAATGGTTGGACTAAGTGAGTCTTGAGTTTTCTAATAATATCTTTTTAATAAGATTATTTTGGCAAGCTTTTTTACCTTTAAAATAACCTTTGGTTCATAAATTATTTGCATAATATTATATGTTGAAGTTTAAGCAAGGAAAAAGACTGTAATTTCAGAGATAATTCCACTTTTAGAATATTAATGAAGTTTTTAAATAAAAGATAATTTTACAGAAACGAAAAACTTAGAGAATAATTGTAATGAAATAGTTTAAGTGTTGAGACAAAATTGTTTTGTTTGAAAGTGAAATTATCTAACCACAAAGTTTCTTAAAGAATTCAGATTATATCTTCGTCCAGTAGTCACATGCCTCTTTAATAATTGGCAGATAGCATATTGAATTGAAAAATTACATTTAAAATTTAATGAAGAAAAGTTTTAAGTATGTAGTTTACCATAGTTTTCTTTTTAGTTACTGTTAATTTTCTTTTTAATGGTATTTTACTCCTAAATTGATTTGATAACTTAATGTATAATTTGTAGTTATTGGACGTGGTGGTGAACAGATTATTAGGTTACAGACTGAGACTGGCTGTAAAATACAACTTGCTCCAGATAGTGGTGGAGCTCCTGATAGGCCTTGTACCCTCACTGGAAGTCGAGAGTCTGTGCAGTAAGTGGATATTTGTTGTTCGCATATTTCAAATGTTAAAGGAATTCAGCCCTGCCTTTTTATTAGTTTTGTCCATGTGAGACATTCAGATTTTGATTTTAAAATCTAAGTATCTTGTGTTAAGGTAATGTTACTCTAAATTCTTTGTTCACTGAAAATTTGAAGTGATAATTTTTTTTTAATTATATACTTTTTATCTTGTTAATTACTTTGTTAAAAATAAAATTTGAAAGATTTCTTTTCTAGGTATCTCTTTTTATAGATATTTTTAGAGAATTATTTTTACATTAGACAGTCGACTTAATGTCCAAGACACATTATTTCACATTGAAATGTCCAGGACACATTGTAGATCATCCTCATTAAAAGAAAGAGACTATTTTAAATTAAATGAGATAAATTTAAAATAAATGTCTAAAATTTCTTCATTGCAGATTATCTTAAAAGAATTTAAAAATAAATTACTTTCATTTTTTCCCCTTTTTTTGTAGCATTACTTTATTTTCTACTTCTACAGGTGCTTCATTTTAACTGTTTGATTTTGCCACAAGCTTATATTTATTGATATTAAATCATTTAACCGGATATGTTCCGTCATAGTTGGAATTTCTATAAATTCACTTGTCTATATAATTATTATGATAATAGGTCTATTTCTTAACATCCAAGGGAATTCAGCTTCAGGTAAATGCAAGTTTCGGTACCTAGGTGATCTTTTTTCTTCAATTTTATTTTTGTATCATGGGAATGACATTTGAATTCATTCTATTGAGTTGGTAAAAGTGTTTCTGTTTGGTGTTATCTCATTTTGTCAGTTAACTTTGCATTTAATCAATTCTAATTTCCCAATTTGCAAATGAAACTAGTGTTTTTTTTTATTTCTTTTACATTTTTCTGAAGTTATATGGTTGAATCATTTCTCCTTAAACATAAAATCCTTAATGATTAGTTTTACCTTTTCTGTTTTTATGGTGATTAACTGTTTTACATAATGGGTGATACAACTGTAAGTGAGTGATTAATTTTTTTCTTCTTAAAAGTATAGGTAGGCAAAAAATGATTATGAGGCTAGAAATATTTAATTTATTTATCTTCCAAAAAGAAGCTTCTGTTTCAAAAATTTATTTGAAAATGCAATGTTGCTATTATTAAAGATATGCTGTATTCAAATGCACAAAGATTAATAATGAAGTATAATTTATTTCCATTTTCTTTTTTTCCAAAAATTGTATTTGAATCTTTAACTTGAAATCTTTTTAAGGGATTTAAATTTTTTATTCCAATTTTTGAGTTTTATCAAATTAAAAAACCAGCTTTTTATTAATTTTTATTTTAACATTTAATGAACATTTTAATTAAATGAAAGTGGAATTTGTGTAAGGAAAGGGGGGAATTTAAGTAGCTTTTAAAAAATAATTAACCATTTAATGTAGTTCTATTTCTTTAAATAATTTTAGTGTGATTAATGAAAGTTTTCACTTTAGTGTGTGTCTTTTGATTTTATAAACACATTGATTTAATTACAATCTTATTGATATTCATCTTTTAAGTGATTTTTAATTTGACCTATAATCTATTGACATTTTATTTCAATTTTAGTATTTTAATACTTAAAATTTTTTTTTACCTTTTAAGTGCTTTGTGCTTCATTTTTAAAGGAATCTTGCCAGTATTCTATTCTGTGTTTGATTCTTATTGTTGCTTTATAAAATATTGATATTTAAGTGCTTTTGAAACATAAAAGTATTGATTTAATGAAGAGGTAATTACTGTGAACTTATTGTTTTTGAATCTGCATTTTCTGAAATACTATTTACGACTTCTGAATATTAGAGAGATATAAAAGATCCTGTGTGTATCTATAAAAACTCCGTAAAATATTTTTCACACCTTTTTCTTATTTCTCTCTGAAGGACCCTTCAACAATGTTGTCTGGCAGTTAAATAGTGTCACGATGCCTTGGGGCCTCTGGAAAGTACGTGCTGTATCAGCTATCTCTTCGCCATGAGCAGTTTTTAGATTTCAAAACAAGATATGAAAACATTAAAAAATGCATTATTTATCATATATACTTAAAATATTATTTTTTTGGAGCACATTAATTGTTGGGTTTATCATAATTGAAGTTCATATAAAATCTATAATTTTCTGTCGTATGAATATATATAATAAATCATCTTAATGGTCGTGGTGATGTAGTTTAGAGAAGGGCATTGTTTTCATTTTAAAAACATAAATAATTTTTACTTAGCTTTAAGTGTCAAAATGAAAAGAAAGTTTTTATTGTTTAAAACTTCTTTTTGTGTTTTTGAACTGAAGAGGTGCTCATATTATGTATAAGTACGTTATTGTTTGGATACTGGTTTCAGAACAAAAATAGATATATATAAAGCCGATTGATCTTTAATAGTAAGAAATCGTATGAAAATATTTATAGAGTTTTTTGGTCCTTTTACTATAGATAAAATTATATAGTGGAGAGAGGACTTAAGGAAAAACGGTAGTTTCGCAAAATACTTTTAAAAAAGTGAGCTCTAAGATAATTGAATTATAAATTTATTATTTTTCTTTCTCCATAAAAAACGATAAATCCCGGGTTAATGACGCATTTCTACTTGGAGCATTCCATTGGATTGCTATTATGACCTAGTAAAAGAATTCGCTTGGTTTGTAAGAAGAGTGCTTTTCCTCCCAATGTCGGGATCCTGAAACGCTGTGGGAAGAATGGAGTGTCAGTCCCTCTGTCCCTTAATTGAAAAGACAAGTTCCACAGAACCTTGTTCTCATTGCAATCTATGGGAAAAAGAGCTGTTTTTTTTTTTTTTTTTTTTTAATGAAAGGATGTTGCACTCCCTTCGTATACTGTACAGGAAGTGGAAATTGGAAATAAACATTATACATTTATTTTAAGACCTTTATATTTTTAAGGAACATATTTTATTCCCTGGATGCGAGCAGCTTTATTCTTCTTTTTTTTTTGCAGAGTTTTTTTTTATGAAACAATGAGGCTTTCCCTCTCTAAACTTTACAGGAAGTAGAAATTAGAAGTATTATCTTAAACATTAATAGAAATTTACCAGTAGTGAACTTATTTTATTTCTAGTGACAATTTTTGAAGATATTTTCTTACTTTAACATATTTTTGTGTTGATTTTATAATATAAATTTTAATTTTCACAAATTATGTCTTCATTTTTCACAAAATAGGTACCTATTACAAAAACCTAAATAGACCCCAGCTAAAATTATTCTTTTTTGTTAAAGTGAAATAAAAAATAAGTACATAAAGGCTATAAAAAATATCAGAACACTACCATTGACACTTTTAAATTTTGGTTTGTACACAACTTAAATTTTCCATTCATTGGGAAAGTTTTACTTATATATTGATGCTTTCCTTGGAATTTTTTCTTAGAAGGATAATTTTTATGCAATGATCTAATTTTAATTCTTAATATTCTTCAGTTAAGATGTGTGACAATTTCTACCTTAATATCTTTTAAAATTGCATTATTTTTCAGTCGTTATTGTTATCACAGTGGGAGTATTGGATAGATGCTGCGTGTGTTTTTTAAAAATAATTCTCTTAGGATATTCTCTAATTATTAAAACAGTATTTAACTCATAAATATATGAATATATTTTGTTTTTCATTTATTAACGTTTTTGATGACACTTTTAAAAGCTTTCTCTTCATTTTGATATAATTTTTTTTTTTACTTTTATCGTTTAACTCTGCCAGCTTGACATTTATATTAATTTGATTTCTATAGTTAAAGATTGGTACATTTGTGTTTTAATATTTAGTATCTTTATACCCCACCCGATTTATGTTTTAATTAAAAATGCTACGTATCTTAAAATGATTGATATACATGTAGGAGTGTTCAAAAAATGTTATAATTTCAAAAAGTTTTAAGTGTTGTAGCAGTATCATTTACTGCGATTAATTTCAACATTTATGTGTAATTAAGATTTTAAAAATTCTTGTGTCATTTGAATATAGAAATGAAAATGCAACAACAGCCTATTTTTGTTTTCACAGAGTAAGTAAGGGCTTAAAAATATATACAAGCTTAAAAATTAATAATTTTATCAAGGGAATTTTAAAACCTTCTTCGTATTCAGAATATTTGATTGAAAAATGAAATATTTCAGTTTGATAGATTTTCATATAGAAGATTTGTAGCTCGCTAATAATAATAATAAAAAGTTACACTACTTTGAAGACCCTATATATCAGTAGTTTCATGTATAAAGGCTTGCAGCTAATTATTTAAAATATAATAGCTGCTTTTAAATGCTGCAAAGCTTTTTAAAAACCATTATTTTCTCATATTAGGAAAAAAAGCATTTATCTTGCAAAATTTTTTATTTTTTAAGGAAGGAAATTTTAACAATTTAGTTGCATTCACAGCATGTATTTTTATACATGTAAATGCATAAAGCTTTTATAGTTACATCTGAAGATAAAGAATAAATTATTTGAAAAGCAGTTTCTTCCTTTGTACCTTGCAAAAAATTCTGAAGTTAAATTCCTGGTCCTAGGGATAAAACCATAGTCATCTTTTTGAAAATATTTAATTGATGATAGGACTTCTTATTTAAATAAGTTATAAATCTCGTAGTTCTTGTTCTTTAATATTTGTATAAGTTTTGTTTATTTCATATTAACCTTTTTTATTGCTTGTTCTTAAGTGTCTTAAAGTTTGATAAGCATGACAAAGTATTGTGTTTATGAATATGTCATTCTTTTACTTAATATTTTTGTTTGCTAAAAGTTGGCAGATGCCTATTTAAGTGATTTTTTTTTTATAAATAAAATCCGCTAATTTATGATTAAAATGGTTTTTGTGTTCCTTCAATTGTGATAATCTCAATTAGTATAGCTTGCAAAAATATATTAACTTTCAATCAATAAAATATTCCTTCACTTTCTTTTTATTTAAAGTGTCAAATTAGTTATTCTATTTATGAAAAATAACTTAAATTTTGTTTATTTTATGAAAGCAAGGAATAGTAAATTGCTGGAAATGAAGCGTTTCGTAATATCTATTTATAATTAGTTCTTTGAAACTTTTTTATTGTAGATATGTGTGTAGTGCATGACTTTTTCTTCGTTTTAAATTCAATTGAAATTTTTCTGCTATTTTCAATGTATGAAACATTGTCTTTCAATTTAATACACAATTAGGTGCAAAATAATGATTTAATTGCTTTTTATAACATTTTAACCTGTGAAATATAATATCTTACTGTTTGAAGAACTAGTTCGCCATTTGTGGACTTTTTTCTTTGACCTTTTATCGTTCAGTATTGTCTATGTTTAACTAATAAACACTTAAATTTTATATCACATATATTTTTATTCGTCAACATTGTGTGCGTTATTTATTTTTTACATGATTGTTTTATAACTTTCTCTCTTTTTTTATCAACCGTTGTTTGTTATTCCTTTCACTTTCTAATGAGATTTCTGTTCAGTAAACTAATGTATCAAATTATATTTAAGTTTTGACTATATGGATCAATTTAAATGGAATTTTAACGCAAAGTCTATATTAGTCTTACTGTATTATAGTTTTATCTAAGGGTTACCTTGCATAATTTTTCTTTGTTTAAATTTGAAGACAGTATGCAATTTCTCATACCAATGTTTTTAAATAAAAATCTTACTCATTTACTATTCTAATTTACTATTTTAGATTAGTAGTCTGAGCTTTTTGTATAGGGAAGTTTTTATTTTAGGAATAGATCATGTGATTGCAAAAAAATGAAATATATACATATAAATCTTGTTAAATTTTGGATTGTGTAAACTTTCTTTGAGTTTCATTTAATTAACATGGTGCAAGGTGATAAAATTAATTATTGCTACTTACAATTGATCGTATATACCAATTGAGCTTTAAAAACTTATTTTTTTATACACTTTTATAAAATAGTAATTATTACTTATTATTTTGAGGAGACAAATTAGTGCATTTTTAAGTAAAAGTATCTAGGGTGAAGAGGCAGAAGATTTTTATTTTATATCTTAAAATTTAATCTTTTTTTAGCTAAGAAATGATGTGTAAATTTTTTTTTTAAAGATTTATGTATTTAACTCAAAAGTAGTTCAAAAAAAGATGGTAGGAAAATTTTATTACTTCAAGATTAAAGAAAATAAGTTAAATATAATTTATTTTTTTAAGAAAAAAAAATAGTTGCTTTGAAAAAAAAATTTTTTTTCAGTGTAATCCGTAAAAATCTGAATTCTTTAATAATAATTTAAAAAAAGCAAGTTTCAATTGGAATTTTTAAACAGTCGTTGGTTTTTTAGAATTTAGTAGCTTGTTAATTCTGTTTTTGTAAAATTATATTGATAGGTTATCTTTGTTCTATTGTTTTTACATAACATAAATTAATATTTATAAATATTTTGTTATGTTTTCACATAAATGAATAAAAACTTTTAATGTGCTTGTTTAAAAACTAAGTGAATTGTTATGAAGAATATTGAATGTTTTTCAAGCATTATAAAATCCAAATATTATATTTTATTGCAATATCTATTTTCAAAGTTACAATTTTATTTTTCAAGTCAGTCTTTTTTGATTTTGAAAAGTTGATAGTGTATTAATTTGGAACTGTGCATTTCTTTCGATTCAGTGCCTTTAAAGTGTTGGTACTTTAAAGCTGTTCATAAACATATCTCATTTGACAGGGCCTAAAATTTATTAACAGGGTGATAATGTAAGAAGGAGCACTGTGTGGCTTTCGGAGGATAGCTTGGAAGGTAAGGCCACACTGTAAAAAAAATTACTTGCTGAATTACTAAAACCTTTTATTTACAATATTTTACATTTATTTAAGTTAAAAATATTTCCTTTAAATTGATATGATAAAAATGCTGCAGCACAACTCATTATTTCTCTCCAGCTTGTTTTTAAAATTATTTATATTTAAATTTTGGCTGTTAGCCATAGCCATTTAGTTATAACAAAAAAGCTTACCTTTAAATTTCTTCAAATTTTAATATTTTGAATGCCTTTTTCCATTTAATATTAGTGGTAGAGAGCTAGGAATAAATGTGAAAATTTTAATCAATATATTGCCGCTATAGTATCGCTTTTTATAATGTGTAGCAATTGACACTGCCTGTGTTGCTTAACTGAAATTAAGTTTTATAAAATTGCTTGCTGTTATTGTAAATTGTTAGCTTTTTTAAATGTCTGAAATGTCTTACATATGTCTCGGACTTTTTTAAACATTTATAGTGAAGCATTGAATTAGTTTAATTTTGTGTTGACTAGGTGGTCATTTTATCGTGAAGTCACAGTGAAAAAAGTGAATTAAAGATTAGTCTATAATTTAAATTGCTATAATGTGTAATGCTAAATTTACAATCTCTCATGAACAGGTTTTAAGTTCAGCTTCTAATATCATTGAACCTTTTTATAGTTTAAAAACTGTTAACATGTCAAATTTCACATTGCTATCAGGTTAATGTTTATTTAGAGGTTTATTAGCTCTTGTGTTATTAAACTCACTAAATCTTATTTAGTTGTAACAGGATAAATCTTATTTAGTTGTAAATTTTTTAACAAAAATTTAATGTGCATTTTAATTGTAATTTGAATTAATTTATCGGGATTCACTTGTAATTTAAACCTGAAATGTCAAGGAAGTTGGAGGTTTTTGATAAAATGCTTTTATTAAAACTAAAGTTTTTATTTTGGCATGTTTTGTATTTTTAGTCAGTTTCTGTAAACATTCATAATTAGTACATGAAGGGCACATTTTTTATAATTCTGTAAAGAAAATTGTGATTACTGATACAGGACAGTGTGGAAGGCTATATTAAATATATATTTTGATTTATAATATAAAATGCTATAAAAACGTTAATTTAGCTTAACTAAATATTTGTCTTTAAGATGAATAATTTTAAAAAATTTTGTGTAATAGAGAAAATTGTCTATTGAGTTTAGGTTTTTAATCTATTTGACATTCGAGTGTATGAAGAATAGGATCTTTTCACAGCTCATTTGATATCCCATATGTTTATTTTCTTTTTCTTTAAATTATGATTATGTAGTTAAAGCCTTTTTTAATAGAAAATAATCTAATATGAATTTTTACACTGAAGAAATGATAACATTCTAAAATTTGGCTTTTAAAATCTCCCCATTGTAAATATTCTGAATCGATCACAAGTATTGCAAATAGTAATGAATTGAATGTATTTCAATATTTTGATTCTTTTTTATCGATTGTGTGCTGGTAATTCAATCAATGTAAATGATAATCAATGTAATTTTTGTGCCTCAGACTCTAACTTTTTATTTGTTCCTAATTTAAGAATCTTAAATGCTTTGAATGGTATCTTAAAAAGTGTCACATAGCATAACTTTTTGGATTTATTATGTTAGAGATGAATAGTTTTCGAAACTGATGGCTAAATAATGTAGTTAGTGCGCTGGTCCCACAGTGTATTGATTGTAAGACACTGCTCCTAGCAGAGCACAAAACTCTAGCATCGCTGGGAATGAGAGGGTGTGTGACCGGTTTGATCTGTCTGTGATGGGTATTGTGCAATTAACTTATTTATCGTACAGTGTTCGACTTTGCACTATTGGTTAAGCTACTAGAGTGTGACCCTTTCTGCTGAGGATAAAGATTTTTCCAATAATCTATTGTGCAGATCTAGCGTGAAGTATATATTAGGTATTTCACTGGTAATGATAGAAAAAAAAACATTGGGAATTAAAGTAATGTTTTACATTATTTTAATTTTATATAATGTTTTAAATAATTCTGGCACTTTTCCCCCTTAATTTCTTTTGTGTTGAAATATTCCATTGAATTTTGTTGTACTATTGTTATTCTAGTAACTCTTCCACTAACACCTAACTATCTCTAGATTGGTGTCTCCATTGATATTTTGTTTAAGTTGGTTCTATAATTTTGCTTTCCAAATGGTTTTCGAATCAATTAAAAGTTTTTTTTCTGTATAAGGAAATTTCTGATATTTTTCAACTTTTTCTCTAAACGGAATATTTGATCAAATTATTTTGAAATAACTTTACTGTTTGAGAAAATTCATTTTTTAATGTTGTCAAATCCATTTTTAACTAAATTTTCTCGAAGCAATTTGAACGCAGACTTTTCTTATTAAAAATAATGTATCAGAATTTCTTATATTTATAAGTTTGATAATTTTAAAGAAAGAACCAATGTAATATAAATATTTTTTAAGTTACTCTTTCTCGATTGTTCCAATTTCTTAGTGAACTAAATTGTCTTCGTACTGGCAAAAGTTTGTAAATTCAGTATTATAGAGTTATATTATTTCAATCTTCTTACCTATTTTTACACTCAATGGTTAAATCAATATTTATTGCTTGCATGTTGGTATAATTATTGAGCAGTCCTTAATCTTAGGTAAGTATGTTTTTTTTTAAAATTTGTTTTTCTAAAAATAGCACACAGGCAGTTGTGTAAGTAATATATTTTATAATTTATATTTATTTCTTTTAAAATAATATTTTCTGTATTTAGAGCTGTGAAAGCAATGATTGATCAAATCATCAAAAAAGCAAATAGTCCCTACCCTCCAGATTCTAATTCTGGTGGTGGTGGTGGCGGCGGCGGTGGAGGTGGTCATATGTCCGATGGTCAATATACAGCTGAAATGATGATACCAGGTCCTAAGGTTGGTCTACTAATAGGTAAAGGAGGTGAAAACATAAGGAATTTACAAGTAAGGCACTTGTTTTGCATCAGTTTTCTTATATATTTATTTGCTTTGAACTTATTGCCAAATTAATGCATGTAACAGTATTATTTTTACAGGGTGCATAGCATTTTTAAAAAGTGCTTAAAGGTGCTTATTTTTGATATAGGGTTTTTAAAAGCCTTCAGGTTTATAAAAAATGCGTACTTTTCTATCGTTTAAAAAGTATTTTTTCTTTGCCGTGTCAGTTGTCGTTTTAAATTACAAAAATTGCATGATTTTTACATTTTTCTCTGTATCAGAAACAAGTTATTTTATCTTGATTATGTAAGTTTTTAAAAATATTTTTGAATTTTATTGATTTTTTATTTATAAATTAACAACTTTGATAAAAATAATTTTTATTGATTCACAGATCTTAATTATGAATTTTTTTTTTGGAAGGTGATTAAAATTATTTTTTGAGTGCTTAAAAAGTACTAAGAAAGTGCTTCTTTTTTGTTGAAAAATCTGGCTACTCACCCTGTTTTAAGTAAACTCAAAATCCATTGATCTTTAGTTTATCAAACTTAATGTTTTTGTTATGCTACCTTAAATATGGATAGATAAAATAATCTCTAGTATACAGTCAACTAATCATTGTTTAAGCAATTAAATTTCTCCTAATAGGAGGAAAGATGTTTATGGATATATATATATTTAAAAAAATGTGTTTTCTATAATGGGTAATAATTTAAAGTGAAAAAATGGGCAAGAAAAAAAAACATTATTAACATGTCAATTATGAAGTTTATTTTTATAATTACTTTCCACTCTTATATTCCAATTTTTATTCTTAAGGATATAACTCTCTAAGTAGTGAAGCTAACCATGTCTAGCATAATATATATTTAACTGTATTAACAAATATATATAACCTGATCCCCTATTTTCTAAGGCTTGAAATTATTTTAAAGTTTGATGGTTTTATAAAGATCCAACTCACAATTTTCATGCAAACTTTTTTCTTCATTCTTTTTAGGAAAAAGGTGGTGTCAAAATGGTACTTATTCAAGATGGACCTCAGCAAACAGTTCACGACAAGCCTTTAAGGATATCTGGTGATCCCCAGAAAGTTGAAGTAAATTCTGTTTTATAAATTTTTTATCTTAATTATAAATTTTTTAAATTTATATTTCCTAAATAATAAATATTTATATTTCCTAATGAATTTTTTATTTTTTTCTAGTTTGCCAAACAAATGGTTATTGATCTATTAGCTCAAAAAGAAATGGAGGTAAGACTTCTTAGCTGTGAATACATGGTTGGGTTTTTGACATGACAGTGGTAAAAACTGTCAAAACCTACTGTTTTCTTTTTATGGCATATAGCAGGCAATATATTATTTTCACGTAATTGCCTTTATAAATGAATGTTGTAAATGATTGCTATTGATTTTGCAACTATATATACATGTATTCTTATTGCAGGATATACATTCATATAGAAATATTGTAATATACTTAGTGAAAATAGTGATACTTACTTTTATCATTATAGCTTGATTTGCGAAGGATTCAAAATTTTGCACTTCTTAATTGTTAGAAATAAACAAACAAAAAAGCTTGGAACTATTAATAAATTCAAGAACTAAAAAGAAGAATTTAAAATTTGGCATTTCTTAAATATTAGAAATAAGCTAAACAAAACTTTCAAAGCTTGTAACTACTAACAAACTCTAAGTCAAGAATGACTTGACATTCTTCNTGGTAATTTCTTTGAGTATGTTTTGATAGAATCATGTTGGGAAAATGCAAGAATCTGTTCTTAAATATCTTTTAACTACTTTTTTTCTAATTTCATTGCCCAAAAATGAATTAATTTTATATTATAAGCAGTTAAACTCAAACATACAGTTTTACCAAAACTATGGGTTTTTGACAGAGGGGTTTATGACATGACGGTAAAAACCGTCTTGTGTCAAAAACTTGCCAACCCTGTGTGAATACCATTACATTCTTTTTGCTCTAAGACTCAGTCTTATGAGAGTGTACTTTAAACTAATGTACCCTCTTTGACAGGGTGCTTAGCGTTTTTAAAAAATGCTTATTTTTGAATTTAGTTTTTTAAAAGCCCTTGAAGGTGCTTTTTTTCATTAGGTATTTTTAAAAAGTGCTTAATTTTCTCTTTTTGAAAATTAGATATTTTTCTTTACTATTTCAATTTTCGCCTCATATTATGCAAAAGCGTGCTTTTCACATTGTTCTGTTCCAACATTTCCATAATTCATTCTACCACCATCTATTTTGATGTACCGTCTGTCCATAGCGTATGAAAGCGCCAATCATTTTACTTATTTGATGAAATACTTGCTAATCTGCATATGTGTCTGAGCTGAGTTTCAGGAATTATTCCACTTTCATGTACAACTCTGCTGCATTTTGCAAGATATTCTCAATTTCAGGCTTTATTTTCCCCTGTCTGGTATCGAACCAAAAAATCTCATTTTAAAATGGCTAATAAAACCAAGAAAATAGTTCTTTGTCAGAAACTAGTTATTTTATTATGTTCATGTTAAGTTGTAAATTAATTTGCATTTTGTTAATTTTTAAAGTATTTAATTAATACCTTAATATAGTAATTACTATATTCATCTTGTAGAGTCCATGCTGAAAACATTTTTAATCTTGTCTATAACAAATTGTCACTTTTGAAACTACTGGCTGGATCAAGATGGAGCTGTTCTAATAATAACTTATAAACTTTTTATTTTGCCCATTATAACTTACTGTTGTGAGCCTCTGATTACGGCATCTGACTCTGTTACTGAATTGCTTGATAAGGCCCTAAATTAGGCATTACGGGTCATTACAGGGGTCATAAAAATGCCGATTTAAGCAATGCTTATGATGACTGAAAACAGGCAATTGATTTCAAGAAAATCCTACTGCTGACTGTACGAATAATAAAATTACCTGGCTACCTCTTATGATCAAACTCTCCTTGAGGGAGATGTTTGAAGACTGGACTTGGTTTTGTGCAGGGTGTCGTGGAACTACTTGATATAAATTTCTGTCCCGAGCAATGAGTCCTACCTTTGGATTCGTCTATCCATAAAGGTTTCTGGTACCGCACTGAACTCACCCAGGAAGATTTAAAAAAAGAACAAGACATCTCTAGTCTCTTTTAAATACGCTTACTCTGGAAACGATATGCACCCTGTATCCCGAACCCTATTGGGTACACATCTATACTGTTGGAAGCCTTTTGAGGGATACTGATAATGCAGGGGCTTATAGCCATCTTTTCTCCTTTTATTTTAAAATTTGAGGTTGCACTACTGATTTTGATTGTGAGGTTGCAACCATTCGTGTAGCCCTGTCACAGTTACACTAGTGCCTGAACAGTTTTCAAAGGGTTATGTTTTGTGGCTTAAAACCGGCGATTTTTGCTGTGAACTCAAACTCTACTCCTGCCTCTAACGTCTCCAAATGCAAAAAACTCCTGCAGAGCCTGTTTGGTTTCTCTAAGGAAATCATTCTGCAGTGAATCCCGGGACACTGGTATAGCTGGTAACGAGTCAACTATCTCTCAAATCAGGGAGCTTCTATCCTACAAGCATTGATATAAGCTGTCCATTTTGCTTATGCTAGGCGTCTAATCGAGAAAAGGATTAAGGGTCTCTCTTTAAACCAAATCACACAGAGAAATTCTAGAAAGATCTGGTGGAATAATCTCCAAAGACCTCCCTATGCCTCCAAGACGCAAAGCAGTCACCAAGTTTCGGCTATCTACTGGACAGGACTTGCCTCCTTAAACATCTTTATTGAATTCATGCTGCACAGGCCCTTTTCTGCACTAGACTTTTTCTCACCATGCCTGTTATGTTCCCTGTAGTATTTAATTTTTATTGACTATTAGGAAAATTATAAATCTTTAAATTATTAAAAGAGAAAATATGTTTACTTTTGAGAATTAGTTTTAATTTTTAAATATCACTTTTTCCCTTTATTTTAGCGAAATTATGCTAATGGTGGTCCTTCTAGTCAAGAAGAGGTATGTATTATTTAATTACCTGTTGAAATTCTATAGGCATTTTTATTCATTATTTAATGTTTTACTTTATATCTGTGAACTTAAACTATTTTAAAGATCATGGTGCCTCGTCAAGCAGTAGGAGTTGTTATAGGAAAAAATGGAGACATGATCAAGCGGATACAACAAGATTCTGGAGCTCGTGTCCAATTTATTCAAGGAAAAGAAGATATACCCGGGGATAAAATCTGCCAAGTAACTGGTACCATGGATCAAGTTCAAAAGGCTGGAGCTATGATTAGAGATCTCATCCAGAGTGTATTGGTATGTTTTTACCTAAACCTTTTGCTTATCATACAAAACTTAAATTAAGGCACATTATTCTTAGATTTTATTAATTTCAATGAAATATTAATAGCTCAAAATATTAAATGGAATTATAATAAATTTTAAAATGTTAGAGGAAAGAATATTGATTTTAAAATCGCTTAAAATATTTCTAGTAAGTCTTTAAAAAGTCTAGAAAGAAGAGATGCTCATACTACAAAAGTCTCAATTAATTATTAATTTACAGATAATTTGAATCAGTTTTTACATTACTTGTTTCAAACAGTTAAAGATAATTGTTAGGAAAACTTAATTATATATCTAAGAAATTAGATTTATTTTCAATTTCCCTGTAAACACAATGAAGTCTTATAAGCAAAATGCAGTAAGTGTAAAATTATTGGTATTGTGCTTGTTAATATAAAAGAGGCTGTTTTTAATGCTGCTTTAATATTGAAATATTCTTTTAATAATTACGCTTTTACTTTGTTAAATGGCAATTGCGAAAACTTAAATGGAAAATTTAGATAAATTTTAAGAGTTAATGTAATAGACAGCTTAATATGTTTGTAAAATTCGACATATTTATTTTCAAAATTAACTGAAATTTCTTAAATATTAATTTAATGTGCTTGAAATTTAAGAGTAATTGGTTATTAAGTGGGTTATTTTGGGATTTTGCCGCAATGGGTGCGTGCAAATCTTAGTGCAAATGAATGTAAATTTCTGACATAGGTTCGTGATCAACAGATGGGAGGTAATTCTGGTGGAGGAATGGGCATGCCTGGAGGTGGCGGACGAGGACGTGGCAGAGGTCGAGGAGGTATGGGTGGTCCTGGCGGCATGCGGCCTGACTTTGGACCTGGTGGACCTAGAATGGGTCGTCCTGGTGGTGGCGGCGGAGGAGGTGGAGAGGGTGGTATGGAAATCCAGTTTCCTGTTCCAGCAAACAAGTGTGGCCTTGTCATTGGAAAAGGTGGCGAAACAGTTAAAAGTATTAATCAACAGTCTGGAGCTCATGTTGAAATAGCAAGAGGAGCTCCACCCAGTCCTCATGAGAAGGTATTCACCATACGAGGGAATCCTCAGCAAATTGAACATGCTAAGCAATTAATAATGGAAAGAGTTGGCGGAATGGTAAATATCTTTTTTAATGTATTTCTTGGTTAATTTCATTTTAGGACTATTATTTTTTAAACGTTCAGCTAGTGTTTTAATCAGGGTTGATTGTGCTCCGTAAAAATCCAGATTTTCGCCAACAGTAATCCGGAACTTTCCGGAGATCGAAAGTCCACACATTTAAATAAATAATCATTGATCACAGAAGCTTCCGGAAATCAAATTTTCAAAGGTGGAACTTAAAAACACAGTTTATTTTATTTGTTTGTAAGGGAGAGCCAGATACTTTATAAGCTTATATTCATGATTAATATTCATTTTTTTTTATCTGTAAATAGTTATTACACAGGTGTGTGTAAAATTTTAAATATATTTTAAATAAACTAAGAAATATTGAGAAAAAGGAAAAAACCTTGCTTAATTTTTTTTTCAATTTAAGCTGTTTCTTTTTTTTTTAACTCAATAAATTTTCCGGAATTTTGACTTAGGCTAACAATCACCCCTGTTTAATATAAAGTGTAAAGCAATTTTAATTTTGAGTTGTTTGCATTTTTTTATTTTTAAATTTAAAACTCTGGGGGGAAAAATCGCTTGCGTTTTAGTAATGAGTGCGGTTTTAACACCCTTTCTAATGTAAAAGTGAAAGTTAGTGATTCAGTTATTTTTTTCAAATCTTGTATGGCGTTTTATATTTTTACGATTATAGATTTTTTTTCCATCTGATTATAAATTGTGAATTAAGGTATTGTCCATTAAATTACTATCATGTAATAAATGTTAAATAGCATACTCTGCATTTTTATTAGTAAAACTACTTTAATGTTAATTTGATTAAGGAAGTTTTGTATTTGATTACCAATTTTAACTATTTTCTTATGAAGGAATATAAACTAAATGGTACTAGTATAATTTTTTTTATTCTGGCTACCTGGAAAAGTCAGCCAATTCTTCTAAAATAAATATCCAAGTGTTAACAACTATTATCAATTTCCTATGAGAGAGTTTGTTTCCCAATTGGGAAGGAGCTATTTTAAAGTATTGAAATTCCAATTGTCAAGATTCTGGAATCATTTGTGTATATTTTTATTTTATCTTGAATATAATTCTTAAGCGAACGTGAGAATAATGCTTTTTATAAGTGTTACAATAATTTTCTTTTCTGAACAGCCTCCTGGTCAAGGTGGTCCTCCCCCTGGCCAAGGTGGACCTCCTGGTGGTCCTCAAGGACAATATCCTGGAGCTCAGTATCAACAGCAGTAGTAAGATTTATATTTTGTCAAACTTTTCTTGTAATATTTTTATTCCAATATTTAAATTTTTTATGCAGAATATAGCTTTCATAAAATCTTACTTAGATGCTTAGGCTCTTCTAAATTCTCTCACCATTCCTTATGGTAACTCTTCCGCAATCAAATTTGTTTCTTAAGGATGAACACATTGTTACATCAAAATAAAAATTCAATTTAAAGGCAAATTATATTCATCAATTTGTTCAAAAATTATTTTATTTTATTTTTTTGTATTGTAGCTCTGGTTTCACATTTTTAGCTTTTGATCCTATTGAGGTATATCTTACATTAAGTTGAATGAACAGTTTTATTTAAAATTTATTGTAAAAGTAAGTTTTATTTATTAAAAAATTACTATATATATTGTTTAATAGTTTTAAATTGATAGTTGTAATGTGACATAATAAAGTAAAATGCAATACTCACCTGGTAAAAACTCCTTAAGCTTGTTGAGTTTATATAAATATTATGCTAGAAAGTTCATTTTGTAGAATTAGGCGTACCGTTAGAACTTTTATTTTATATTGATAATACCATGAGAGGTATGAATCTTTGTTCATTTATTAATACATGATTTTTTCCTTTTTGTAGGAATTTGCAAAATAACAAAAAATGCAATTATCTTTTTATTATATATATATAGGTATAGAGTAACTAATAATAGATTCCTTACAAAGTCACATTCAAAGGAAATTTTAATTAAAGAATGTTCTCCATTTCTAATTTTAAAGTTAGCAAAATAATAAGGTAACAAATGAACTGAATGAGACTAAGCTTGAGTATCCTCTCTTACTAGCTTGTATAAGGAATTCATTTATTCATTCTTTAGTCCATTAGTTCTAAATATGCATTAAAATTTTGACCTATCTTAATAGTAGTTATTCATGCATTATATATATTTCTTATAATTCTGGAATAATAACTTTTCTGTACGCTTCCCTAAAAAAGTAAACAAAGTTTTGATCAAAGTTCTCATTGTTAGTGAAATTAAGCTAGTATTAACAGAAATGTAGAGTAAAAGCATCTAAGTAAATTCATACTTTTTGAAAGTTCTTTTGAACCCTTTTAGTTTTACTTTGTTATATGGCTCATAAGGCATATTTTTTATTTTAGTCAACAACCTGGTCCTGGTCAACAATATGCTGCTCCAGGATGGCCCAGTGGAGGCTATCAAGCATGGCCTAATCAACAAGCCTCAAGTGGTGTACAAGTGGCAGCATCTAATGATCCAAGTAATTACAATACGTATTTATGTAGAAAAATATCTTAAAATAAAGTTAAAAATACTACGGGAAGCTATGCTTGGGGGTTGTAATGATCCATACATCTGTTTAGAATAAGTTTTTTTCTACTTTAACTACCTAGAGTTATAAAGTTTGGTTTGTAAGTAATCTACGAGAATTTTTATTTGGAATTGCTTAAATTCTCTTTTAAAGAAATATATGATAGAGAGAAAAGAAGCAAAGAAATCATAATTTTATTTTTCCAACAATCTATTCTGAAATTACTCCTCTACTTTTTTAAATAAAGAGCAATATCTGAAATCCTGTGGGTTAATATTTTAGTTCTGCGAATGAATAATAATGAAACACTAGCTCTAATTAAACCACATAGTTTTTGTATATCAAAAACATACCTTGCTGAAGTTTGTTGATGTTCATTGAAAATTAATTTTTAACTTATATTTTGGTAATAGTTTATTTATTTTAAAATTACTCATTTAAAATATTTACGTTTGCATTGCGCTGGATTTTAATAAGTCAGCATAAATTTGAATCATAATTTTTTTGCTTAAGACATTTTGGTATTTGTTTGAGAAAACACATTTTTTGATTGATTTTAGATAAAGTTGCTGCTGATGCTAATGCTGCTGCATGGGCTGCTTATTATGCACAGTTCTACAGCCAGCCAGGACAACCTCAGGCACAACCACAGCCTAATGCTATTGCTCAAGCTCAACCTCAGGCACAACCTGCCTCTCAACCTCAAGCTAGTAAGTAACATTATTACTTCACCTACTGGCGTTTTAGCAAATTGAAAAAATTTGGAGAGTGTTCCTCACTATTTCCCTAACTAATAACATTGAAAAATCAGCTTTGCTATACGGAGTAGACTTCGGATTAAGGTATGACTTTTTACACCCAGAACTGTCTGTGAGTTAAAAAAAGAATTTTTCTTATATGATTCTTTAATTACGAAGCTTCTGAATACAAATACTATGTGCAGTGTTTTCATCATAGAAAAAAAATGGGTGAGAATTTCTCACCCTTTCTCAAAAACAGGGTGAGATTTCAAAAAGTTAAGTGAAATTTCTAAAAACTAAAAAAAAAAAACAAACACGAAAACTCTTGAAAAAAATAATTTCTTTAATTATAATACATTTTTAACATCTATTTTTTAAAGCATTGAATATTTTTGGTGCATCATCATAGAAGATTTTGCCTTTACAAGGTATTTGTCCATCTTGCATAAGTGCATAAAAAATTTGAACGTCTTACATGAAGAAACCTTACCTATGGTAAACACGTGGTTACAAAGAAATGTGTTCTGAAATATGCGAGATTCTCGCGCTGTAGTGAAAACACTGATGTGATATCTATATAACATTTGCAGGCATATGATTCCTCAATTTATATTCAAACAAGAATGAAAAAATTTGAAGCCCTGCTAATTTAAAATTTGTTACTCATTAATGAGCTATTTATTCCTCCCTTGACAGCTCCCTTTATTTTTTTTCTCAATCCTCATTTACGCATCATAAGTACTTTTTTGCATAGTTGTTAGAGAAAAAGTTTTTAATCCCCTTTAGATGCGCTTGCTTTGCTTTGATACCAATGTAAATCCATGCAATGTTTTGATAATTTTATCTGTTAATCATGCACCTGAGTATTCACTATTTGACGCAATAATTCAATTTTTAAATCAAATTTTCGGCAGAAGTTGATGAGAGAAAAACATTTCTTTCTCTCATTAAGTTTTATAAATGTTATTGTGCATAAAAATTTGTCCTTTGTTCATTTTCTATGTACTGAAAGAAAACTACGCATCATTTATAGTAGGCCAGCAAATGACCATCACTATACCTTAAATTTTCAATCATTCATTGTATAAAATCTTACAAGGATTGATTGATTTATATCACATATTTTTGAGATTTTTTATTGACTTCATAGTTACGAAATATATTACTGTGTTTAAAAGTTTCTGTTAACAAAAATTTTTATAATTAATTACAACTCTTTTGAAAGAGTAAAGAACTTTAAATTCTTTTGGATTTAAGAAGGTAGATGAAGAAAGGAAACAAAAGTCAAAAAGTTCTCAGAAATTCCTCCTTTTTAAAATTTTGTACTGTTTTCTTGCTTATTATCTTTGATGTTTCAGATGTTATTATCTGAAATACCAAAACTGTGATGTAATTTTTTTGATGAATGCAATTTGTTAATTTTCTACTTTATCTGTAGGCTCTGGTCAAGCAGATTACAGTGCTGCCTGGGTTGAATATTATCGTTCTCTTGGAATGTACAGGGAGGCTGAATTGATTGAGCAACAGTCTAGGGGTGGTCAAGCTCCGGTGAGTAGTTAAATTCTTTCTGTGAGAAAACAATTATAAAGTTAAATGACAGTTTTTTTTTTTTTTTTTTTTTTAAGTATGAACACCAGAGTTTGCTTATAGTCAGCCTACTATAGCTTAGTTGATTGCTGGGTTTTTGAATGTGTGAGACCTAATATTTAGAATGTTCCAGAGAATTTAGTCACGTTTCTATAAAATCCTGTAGTATATTAAGGAATGCAATTAATTCCTTTGCGATGTTGTTAACATCTTTCTTATGCTATCTTAGTTATGCTAGTTTCTTCAATAAATTTTTTAAAAAGACTGGAAGGTAGCAATCATTCTTGTTCTCGATAAAAACTAAAGCAAATATTGGATTGCCCCAGCTCTATTATCCAAGCTTTAGCCAAAGCAGAGTTCATCGATTTGACTGATCGCAATTCAGCAGATTACGTGATGCTTCCTTCTGAATGTTAAATTTTGAAAATTTAATTACTTGAATTTGATATTATGTTCTAGTAAGTAATTGATACACTCTTACGTTTAACGTTTGAATGTTCCACTCTATTTCTGTAAATAAAATTTATAAAAATCATTCTGTTAAATTTATTTTGAAACTTATTTAAAATTATAGAATTTTTCCTTTGCCCTTTGTAGAATGTGCCCCTTAGTTATAAAACCTTGTGCAAATATATATTAAGTATAATTTATTTCTAATTTTCTTAATTTATTTAGTCTGTTCCTGCTGGACCACAAGGTCAACCTGGTGCACCAACACCACAACCTAGTATGTCACAGCCACCTAATCAACCAGCAATGCCTACCCCAGCTGGTACACCTGCAGCACAACCTGCATCTGCACCTGTTGCAGCAGCAGGCTATCCTGGAGCCTATCCAGCACCTGGTCAGCAACCTCAGCCAGCTCAGGTACCTTATGGTCAACCTGCCCCCTACCCTGGATACAGCTATGCTGCAGCATATGGAGCACAACAGCCTTTCCAAGCTGCTGTTCCTCAATAGATCTTCCATAAATAATGAGTATGTAATTGATTTATTAAATAATATTGTACATTGACATTGGAGGAATGCATACAATTTTCAATATTGTGTAGTTTCTCCTTTCAATCTAGTGATATTGGGGTTGTTCTACTGTTAATACTTTCTGTTGAAGAGGAACCTCCACTTGATTGTTATTAATATCTACTGATAGCATTAATAATCTCAAATAAGACAAACTTTTAATTTCTTAACATTTGATTTTAAGCTTTAGACTGATAAAACTGCTTGTTTGTAATCTATAAACCAAAGCTGCTGACTCACTTGTTTGGGATTATGAATTTCAAAAACTGTATGATAAAAACCACTATTACTGGAGTTTGGTCGTTATAGTGCTTTGAACAAGACCTTAAGTAATTGCTGAATTCTACAGGTATCCTCTAAAATAAACAAGTATTCTAGTAGTATTTCTTCAACATTATAACAATTTTTGTGATTAATAGTTTTACATAAAGAATTAACCTAATTAGATCTATATCTAATTATGTATAAATGCCTACAAAGTAATAGTACAGAAATTAATTATATAAAATATTTCACTACTATTGCTAACAAAATTAATGCTGTATAGAAGTGGGTGCTGTAAATTTGTTTTTGTTATAAATATTAATATCTAATCACAAGCTCTGCCGAAAAATCTTACTTTTTCATGGTGTTGTAGATCAAAACAGGTTTCTATGCTAATTTCGTCTCTTTTTTTTTTGTGGTGTATCTTACAGTTTTAAACGCTTTCTGCTTGCAAGATCATTTTAAGTAAAAAAAAAAACTGTCTGGGTGTATAGTTAGTTAATTGTAGGAAACTAACTTTTACTATTATAATTTAATTTTATTATGCTTAAACTACAAATTGCTTGTTTTTGAACAGTTCGCGCGTTTTTGAATAGTATCTGTTTTGCTTTTTAACTGAGATGAGTGCACCGTGGGAACCCGGGTTTCTTTTTTCTAGGAACGGGAAATGTGCGGAATTTCATACAATTCCATATGTCTCGAGTTTATGGACTTTCTGGCGAAATTTTTGCTAGAGCCCTTTAACCAAACGTTTACATACATATTCTTTTGTCTTTTTTTTTTCTTTCTTTTTCCGTTGGTTGGATTTTGGATTCATTGAACTGCTCAAGAATTCGCTACTATCGTCATTCATACTCATGTGATTTTAATACCAAACCTCTCTTTTTGATATCGCAATTTGTATCTACGATTTTTTAAAATCCATTATAGCATTGCAAAGAATGTGATAATTTTTGTTAGAGGTAATTCAATTATGAATCTTAGTTTTAATTTTTTTAAAATTAATGTGTTAAGCATGAAACAAATATGGTATATAAGTTTGTACCTTGATATCCAATTAGTGCAGTTAAAATTGTGTTTTTAATCACGTTTGTGTCTCATTCACTATTGTTTTAAATTCTATCTACTTGTTTTATATTTATTGCAAATAAGTCTGATTTTATTTTTTTTCTTCTAGGCTTTTAACATGTTATTTTGCAGTTAGATCGTCACGTCATTTTGCATCTTAGTGAAACTAAAATTGGAAATGCCTTCCACGTAATTAGACTTTACATGTTCCGATCAAGAAAGTGTGCAAGATTGTACAGGTTTCACTAAACAAAAACACCCTAAAAGATACTTTTGTGTATAGATTGCATTTTTTTCTCCCTTCATTGATCTTTAATTCTCATTTGTAATATTTTTTGACGAATATTCTTTCTGGAAGTGACGGAACTCTTAATTGTGTCTGCCTTAAGAAAGGAAGTTGTTTGTAAATCTTTGGTTATAATTTTTTTTGAAATTTTTCAATTGAATCATCATTGTGGGGGGTTTCACCTTTCGGGAATTTTCAATCTCAAGTGTTCACTTTTCAGTGTTATAAAGCTATTCTTAGCTTGTTGTAAAATACTTTTATGTGAATTTTAGAAGATGCTGATTGTCATAAATAAATTTTGTTTTCTTTCTAGGGTGTCTGTGATTTTTTGTTTTCAAATTTCATTTACAATTCAGGGAGATCTGGGATTGCCAGGGAATTTTATTTTAACACCAAAAATCAGGGTGTGTTGCAATTTTTTGACAAAAATATGGAACATTCCAATATCATACCTGGAAAATAAGTCTTAAAATTGTCAGTAACAGTAATCAGTTACTGAGATTAGAGTTAAATAATTCTTACATCTATTACAATTATTATTTTTTTTATAAAAATTTCAAAATTTAATCAAACTAAAATGTTCCCATCCTCATTTAATATTTTTTTACACGCAAAATCTAATATTTCACAAAACAAATAAAAGAATCTAAGTTTTCTGATGAAAATATGGTCTAAATGTTCATTGAAAATTCACCTGGTATACCTGGAACAGTCGGGGAATTTTTTTTTTCGCAAATTGAGTGGGAACTCTGCAGTATATATAAGTATAACAGGGTTGGTAGTTGTCCTGATTTTCCTGATAAAAATATTTGTCCAGATTTCCAGTGATATGTTATGGTATTTCTGGCTTATCCTTACCCATAAGATTTATTGGTTTCAACCTCTTTGGGATTCTATGAAATTGAATTCTGTTATCAATTTTGCTTAATCAAATTTTGATATGATTTTTAAGGATGATATGCTTACTTGTACTTTCAACAAATGCTGTGAAAAATCTCAAGAAAAAAGTTGTGTAATTTCACAGTTACTAATGTCCCTTCCATGTGAATTTAAAAATGATTGATTCCATTCAACAGTTCAGCAATATCATTGAATTTTTGTCTGATTAGTGATTGTCCACTATACTTTTGTTTCCAGATTATTGAAATTCTACTTTAAAAATATTTGAACTCTATTACAAAATTTAGTTTATATTATTTAGTATTAGGGAATGTGGTACTGTTTTTTTCTCCTCCTTACTGCAACAGTGCTAAAAGAAACTTTATGTATGAAATTGAAATTATTAAAAGTTGTTTAGGATTGACAAAATGATTCTGGAAACTTTCTGTTTTACACAAAGTAATTATGGAATTTGAAAATAGTAAGTTTCATTATTCTATTGTGTTAAATTTCATTTTACCTCTCTTAAGTAGACAGGGTGCGTAGCGTTTGTAAAAAGTACTTACAAGTGCTTTTTTGGTGATTTCGTTTTTAAAAGCTTTTAAAGGTGCATTTTTCAGCTGGCATTTTTAAAAAGTGCTTTTTTTTCCCCTTCAGTGACATCTGGTGGATCCCATGCATTTCACGAAAAATGGGGTGTTTGCTACGTAATCATTCCCGCGGACTTCATGTTGTACGGACGTTATGACTTGCACATGCACGCACACTTAAAACTGAAACCAGATTGCTCCAATTCGGATGGAGAATATCAGATCCTTATGAAATGTTTTTCTTTTTAATTTTATTATTGTTTATTTTATTTTACTTCTAACACTGCAACTTCTCTTCTGCAGTCACTCCTAATTATATAACCTTTTGTGGAGAAACCCCGAAACTTTCAACTAAGGTAATTCATTCTTGCATAACTTAGAAAATCCTGATCCGATCGCTTTGAAAAAGGAAAATTTTTGTCGGCAAGAATTTTGCCTACTTATTAATAAGAAATACATTGGGGGTTATTTTCTCTCAAAATAATGTTAGAATTGCACAATTTTTCTTATTGAAATAATTTTTTAGTGTCCATCTGAGAAACTTAGCCACATAAATTCAGATTAGTATTTACAAATTTGTAACAATCTTTAAGATCCACATAGATATTTTAATTTTGAAAATATATTTGAATTCCCCATTTTTCAAAGGATTCTCTTTGCTCTGGAAAACTTATATTTTTTCTGGTAGAATAATAAATGTGATTAAAAGTATACTTGTGCATAATTATTTATTTAAATTATGCTGAATATAAATTTATTTATGAAATGTGTCATTAGTGATTTTACTTGAGACATTTTCCGGATTTTTGAGTTGGGCTCACAATCACTCCCTGGTAATTATACCGGAAATAGATACATTTTCTGTTCCAAACAAATTAGTTCTTAAAATAAAAATTTTACATTTTATTCTTATGATTTAATGCAGCAAATTATACTTTTTTCAATTTGCCTTTTTTAAAAGTAGTCTTGCATAAGCATACTGCTCCTAAAATCCCCCCCACTTTTTTTTAAGTGTTCTGATTTGATTTTATTGATGATCCTTATTATTAAATTATCCTTCAATAACTTCTCTTTGTACTTGAATTACAGTCAAACCACAATAATGCATTTAATGACTATGGAGAAAAGCTACTCATTTTCTCACTGTTTTTGACAAAATAATCACCTTTTTTGAAGTTTTCATGCACTCCTTATTTTTCGAAGGAGACTTAATGCATGGATCGTTATAATGGGCTCGTAAGAGACTAGTATACTGTATAATATTTTTATGTAGTGAAATACTAACGTGATTGTTTGAATTTCAGTATTTGAGGACATGCATTGTAATATTGTTTCATATTTTTATTCAGGTTCATAGATAGACTAATTTCAGAATATAATGTCATAACCCCAGAGTATCTGCTCACCTGGAAATTCATGAATTTCAGTATTGAACAAAATTTTTAACTATTTTTTTAAAAAAAATCAGGAAAAGTCATGTATTTAGGTCGCCAAAAAAATATTATTTTTAAAATGGAGTTTACCCCCCCATATTCATGGTGTTCCGAATATCTGAATTTGTAACAAAATCCCCACTCACAGTCATATTTGATTAAAATATAAAATGTTTTTATCGTGCTCTTTAAAAATTATGGCGTTCTTTCAAGAAATGAAAGAAAAAACATTTCTAGAGCGAATCATCTTTTAAACTTCTGTGATTTCAGAATTTTATTTTATCAATTTAAAATTTTAGATGCAGCAAGCTAGTCATTGGCGAATTTTTTTATTCCGAAATGAGAACTGAAAAATCGGGAGTATTTCTTTCCTTTCCGATGAACAAGAAAAGTATCTTTAGAATGTGATTCTGCAGAAGAAAAAAATTTTTTTTTGCTCTTGTATTTTTTTCAGCTATTTTATTGCTTCAACTCTTTCTTTACTCTGTTTTTTAAATTTAAAATCTTTAAATATCAAGATGTAGAGTAAAACAGCTTTTTGGTTATACCAATCATTTCAATGAATGTTATTATTAAGGCCCGGATTTTGATGACATTTGCATTTTTGGTCCTTTAGAGCATTTTCTTTAAATTTTGGGGCGTATTTTGCATTTTAAAGCATTTTTTGATAATTTTTATTATTACACTGGCTTCCAAACAATGAAGAAAATCTCTAGGATATTAAAAGGTGAAGCAACATCTTTTCAAATTGAAGAGGAATTGTCAGTAAGTGTGACCGTCCTTTTCAAGTACGCACCAATAACATCAGTAGACGTTGAAAGAAGCTTCTCCTGGTATAAAAATTTGCTTTCAGACAAGAGACGCTCGTTTACATTTCAAAATATTAAAAAAAAAATTTAATAATCCACTGTAATTCTGATATTTAGTAATATTATGAGATGGAAGTTGTTATATTCATTTAAGTTTCTATACAAAATGAAAATGTTTTGGAGTCAATATATTTTCCTTTTTTTTTGTTGCTATTTTAGGATATAAAACATTTTTCAAACTTTAATGAACGTAGAACAAGTATTGCATTGCTTTATATTTTTGAAACGACTCATAATAATTTTAAAGAGTAAAACATTGTTTTAGTTCAATATTTTTACTTCTATTTAAGTCATGCCATTAGGCATTTTTAGCTCAATTTTTGCATTTTAAGGGCATTTTTTGCACTTTTTAAGGGCATTAATTGAGATTTTTTAGGTCATCAAAATCCGGGCTCTAGTTATTATAATGCTTTTTTAAATTTATTGTTGTGTTTTTGTCTGAGAGAATAGTAACTTCGTTAAGTCATGAAAAATTCTTGGAATTAGTCATGGAAAGTCATGAATTTGAAAATCTAAAATGTAGCAGATGCCCTGTAACCTTCAATTTAGTTAACTCATAAAATTTTAGCAAGTTATTTTAACTGTTTTATATGTGTAACAAGATCTTCTGCTGTGATGAAAGTGTAATAAAAAAAATTCTCAAGTTTGCTGTTTTAACTGAGGAAGAAATTTACCAATTTTCCCAGTTATTTCTCAAAATATATACATCTTACTAAATCTTTTTATGATAACTTCAAGAAACAAAACGTTTATCAAGAAAACATTGACTGATTGGAAGTAACAAAATTTTTATATGTTTACAGTCTTGCGTCAATTAGCAGCTTTACAAGATTGCAATTCAAATTGAGGATAAAAGACTAACAATCTAATATACGGTGCAGAAAAGTTTATTTGCGCAATTACTTTATCAGTGGAATAAACTCTTGGAGATGCGAAGTGTTGTTAGCAAAGTGGTTACGAAACTTGTACTGTGTATGCTACACATTAATCTGTCAGCAAAGTTATAGAATGATTATGCAAATAATTATATATGTATAGTAATTTTAGCTGCCCCTTCTAATCCTATGAAAAAATTTCATGCTAAGGAGTTTTTTTATGATCAGTTTCATTTCTTTAAAATGAAAAAAAAAATATTTTTAATTATACATTTAAAATTTATAAAAACTTAAAAATGTTTTAACTTGTTCCTTAGTAATTATACTTCTAAGTTGTTATTTCAATTCTGCAAGCAAGTTACAAAATAAACCTGAAGCACGAAAATTTCCTGATGTAAGAAGATGTTGCCTATCTGTAAAACTCTTGGAAATAGAAATTGTGTTAAAAACAATTGTAATTGGTTTCTCTGAACGAAATATGAATCATAAATTCCAAATTTGTGTTAAATATTCTCCGCAAAAAGGGTGTGATTTTTTTTTTTTAAAATAAGCAATCATTAAGTCATGCAAAGCAAGTTAGATAACAATTTTATTGTAAAATAAATCAATAAATTAACAGAAACTTTTTTAACTGTCAGGAATATCATATTTAGAATAATAAGTGTTCCTTTGACAAATTAATCACATTATAAATTACAAGTACTTGCTCTTAAATTTAGCACGTGAGAATATCATGCAATGTCACTCACAAAATTTGAGAACTAAAAAATGTTTATAAAGGAAAGTAATCCCCTCCAATATTGTCGTATAAAGAAATGGCGGATTTTATATATAAGCCAGCATACTTTTTTGTGGCTGAAAAATTTATCAGCCAAATTGAGTAACTTAACATTGACTACCTACTGAAAAATTTTAATTAATTTGAAAGTTCTGCATTTTATAAAAATAAAATAGCCATAAGTCTAAAAAATGACTATTTTTTCTGTACCCAACTATTATATAAATTCAAATTTTATTTTGTAGATCATAATAGAGCATAGGATAAAGTAATAGTTTTGAATCATTTTATTTTGTACACCTTTAATAAAGTTTCGTATACAAGGATTGAATACAAAATTGTGCATTATTATAATCCCTTGCCAAAAAGAGGTATTTAAAGGTGTCCAAATATAAATAATTTTGTACAACATTTACTCAATTCTTTTACCTGCTCCTATGTACAGGGGAATCGTCAAATTCTATTAGTTGGTGAGGGTTCTCTTGTTAGAGCAAGACAGCTTCTTGGAATGCATTTCGCATTTAACTATCTACAGGGAATATTTTATTACAGTTATTAAAAAATAAGATTTAAAAATATACACATTTAGGGTCGTAAACTAATATTTATTAGACAGAAAAAAAACTTAGAATCTAATTCTTAAAGAGGAAGATAAAAAATATTAAAATCTGAATTGCTGGTGGAAATGAGAGTTGAACAGCGATTATTAAGAACAAATTCATCGATATATTAAACTGATCTTTGTACTTTTATTTACTTTTTTCCATAGAGTAAAATCTGATTTTAATAACGTTTTTGTCTTCTAAATGTTATTTGAGACTCCTAACTCAGGACATTTATTATTTTATGCTCTTTTGACAAGGATTATAAAGAGCCATGATTGTAGTCTACAATTTGTATATTTCCCGGTATGCTCCATTAAAATTGGCAAGGTTTTCAGTTATATGTCATGATTCAAAATATACTTTGTAAGTTTTTGATAGCATGATGAAATATAATCAATTTTGATTATAAAAAAAGATTCTGCAAAATATCTCCCCATTGTGATACTTTGATGTGTGGTTGAAATTGATTATGAGAAGTTACTGGAAGCAGGAGATCTCTTTTGTTTGAATGGAATATAATCAGTCTTGGTTATAAAATGTTTCTGTAAGACAGGTACCCGTTGTTTATGATGAAATGTGATCAATTTTGATGATAAAAAGCTTCTGGAAGATAGATCCCGTTTGATGTCCTGAAAAATTGACTATGAGAAGTTTCTGGAAGACAGATCTCCTTTAATTAAATTAAATGTAATCAGTTTTGGTTATAAAATGTGTCTGGGAGACGCATCCCTTTTATTTATGTTGAAATGAGATCAATTTTGATTATAAAAAGTTTCTGGAATTTGCGGATTTCCGCTGTGATGGTTTGATGTCCTGATGAAATTGATTATGAGAAGTTTCTGGAAGCAGGTGATCTTTGTTTGGATGGAATCTAATCACTTTTGATCCTAAAATGTTTCTGGAAGACACAGATCATCTTTTGATTATGATGTAAAGTGACCGCTTTAAGGACACAGATCGCTTTTGAGACGACATTATGAAATGTAATCAATTTTGGTTACAAAAAGTTTTTGAAAGACACAGATTCCCTTGGATTGTGATGGCATGAAGATATATGACAAATTTTGATGAATTTAAAATGTTTGTAGGATACGTGGATCAACTATGATTGTGATGATGAGAATCTATCATATTTGAAATGTTTGTGGGAGACACTGGTACAGGCTTCACTATTGCCTGTAATTATGATTCACACATGCATCTTCTTCTTTGGGTTTCTTTTTGGGTCTAAGTAAGATCTTCTCCATGACTACAAAAGGTGATTCATATAGTAGTGATAAGACTAGTGATAGTACATATGTAAGGAACATATGTCCTATGAACATATACAGCTGCAACAACATTAAATCAATATTAAAATATATTCGAAGCAATTGAAAACATAAATTTTGAAATATTTGTAAAATTATTAGATGAATTTTATTAGAAAATTATGTAATTCAACGGTTAGAAAGAATTGTAAAAAATAGAGGAAAGTTGGGTTAAGATTCTAAGTTTTATTCTCAATGGAGATTCTAAGGTCAGTTAGAGCGAGACTGTTCGACTTAATCGAGATATTCATTGTTTAGTTTTGTGTAGTACATCATTCCTGAAAAGTCAGATTTACTAATTTTTTTTATGTATGTAAAGCGTAGCGTTTTTAAAAAGTACTTAAAGTTGCTTATTTTCGTTTTTTAAAAGCCCTAAAAGGTGCTTTTTTTAATGGGTGTTTTAAAAAAATCCTTAATGTTTCCTTTTCTAAAATGAGATGGTTTTTTTTTTATCATGTGGGTTTTTGCCACGAATTATGCAAAAAGCTATTTTATTTAAATGTTTCCACAATTCATTCAACCACAATAATAATAATATTAGGATATGCACACTAATAAAAAAAAACTTTCTTTCTATTATTAAAAGCTCATATGTATGTATATATAATATACATACATATGAACTTTCAATAATCGGAAGAAATTTTTTTTTTATTAGTGCGCCTTTCCTAATTATATTTGGGGAGATTTCCGTATCGTGATCTGTAGCAGAAGAATCACCAAGCCTTGGCAACTTCCGGGCAGCACTGACCGCGAGAAACTAAAATACACATCACAGAAAGGGACCAGCTCGAAAGATATAACTCGTAGCCCAGCCCCGGGCAAACATTTACATGTTTTTTTTTTTAAATTTGCAAGTTTAAAATCAATTTTTGGCGATTGTAGTTAGCGAGACAGATCACGATGCGGAAATATCCCCTTATATTTATTTAAAAAATAAAGAGTTAAAGAATATTCTTTGAATGCTTGAAAGGTGCTAATTTTTTTCTTCAAAAAATTGGCTGCGCACCCTGAATGAATTTTTAAAGAAAAGTCAAACAGTACCGAGTCAGGGGTCTGTCCAGACATTTTGTGAAAGGTCCGTTTTTCGTGAAATTGTGAAAAAATTACTCACATTCTTTCAACCAGGGTCCGCTTTTATGAATTTGTGCAAATAGGGTCCGTTATTGCAACAACAAAAAAATTTTTCAAGGAGTTTTTCAATTGTAAAGACATACAAGATTATGCTCAACACTGTAAAATTATAATTAAAAAAATTAAATTTTAAAAAATAAACAACAATTGCTGCTTCTAAATTAGAGATGCAACATACAAATATTTGGTATTTAGCCTATATTGCTGAACGCAGAATATTCATTTTGGACGAATAATGGAAGAATCGTCTGCCGAAGACAAAACTTAATTCGTTTACATCCATCTTTCTTGTTTTCTGGCCTGGAAAGGGTTTATTCGATTAACAAAATAATAATGAAAGTACAAATTTGTGAAGGGTCCGATTAAAGAGAAAAATCATTTTGTGAAGGGTCAGTTTTTAAGTTAAAATATTTTGTGAAGGGTCCGTTTTTATGAAAAGATATTTTGTGAAGGGTCCGTTAACGGACCCAAATTTCTTCTAAACAGACCCCTGCGAGTACACGTATTAACTCTAAGGGAAATTTAGAAATACAATTATACAATATGACAATTTAAGAAAAATTATGCATGTGATGTAGTCAAGATCGTACCCAAGGAGAGAGTTGTCCCACGGCTGCCGACGGCCCGACCTAAATTTCTTTCAAAAATAGTGTTTAATTATAAGTTTTTTTTAAAAAAGAAAATTGCAAAGAATTCCATTATATCTATATATAAACTACAAATTTGTATAAAGTGTTTTGTAAAAATATGAAAATAAGGCTTTTTGTGCTTTTAAGAAGGGATTTGTAATACATTTTTTCCTGGTGTCCGTGATACCTTGGATGTAATTATCTTCATCCTAGGCTGCACTGCAGCTTTCGTGGGCCCAGCATTGATACACATCAAAGATAGAGAGGGCAAAACAGGATATTACTCGATCTTATCCCGAAGCAGAGGCTTTTCTTTGGCGCAGTATAACCGATTATGTCTCTTCTATGATTAAAAATATATTCAACTCAATTTGTACGTCGAATTTTCTTGGTAGCTAAAATTTTTCGTCCTCAAAGCATCACAACAAAAATGTCTAGAAAGTGAGATATTCCTTAGTCTAATTCAATCGTCAATACAGCACGGCTAAAATTCCAGAAAACAAAATCTGCCACGCATACCGTACTTGCCAACTTTTGCTCATTCCAAAAATGATTTTTCCAAGTTTTAGCAAAAATATATTTCTATTTTTCCAAAGCTACATCGTAAAATTAGCATATGTATATGTGTTTATTTATTTTTTTTAAGTGAAAGAAAGGTTAAAATCATTCTAAATTAAGTTTATAAAATCTAAGAATAAAACTAAAGAAACAGGTTTTGGTATCACTTTAAATGTAAAAATAAAATCTTCCGAGCAAATTGACATCAATGACTTACCGATTGTTGAAAGTATAATGTTTATAATCATGAATTTTAGTTGTAAAATATTCAACACATATATGTGTCAAATGGAAATCCGAAATCATTTTTTTAAAATTAACGGAAGAATATTGTAGAAGATGTTTCGTCACATTTTAGTCAATTTAAAAATATCCTACATATGTTGAACCAAATAGAAATGCGAAATCCTTTTTCAAATTTAATGGAAGAATTTAGTAGAAAAAAATAATTCGTCACATTTCAGACAAAATTAAAATATCAACTTTAAAAATTACTCCAATTGCTTACAATATATCTTTTTTCATTATTTTTCATTCATTTATTAGAGAGAGAAAAAAATTATGTTATATATTTCAAATTAGATTTAACTCAGAAATGTGTGTGCTTGATTGTTTTGAACTATTTTTTTTTTTATAAAAGTGCCTTTAGACAATCTTGTCTTCCGGCATTTTCCTCATTCTCTCAGAGAAATTAAGAGCCATAGATCACAGACACGATAACTAATAAATTAATGGTGTTTATTTAATCTTTATAAATTTATCATGGCCGTTTTCCTGCACGGTTTCCACTAAGTGACATTTCATGGTCATTCGGAATGCGTATCGCCAGTATTATATGTCATCACAAAACATATCCGACTACTCAAAACAACTTTGGCTATACAAATACGTTGAAAATATTCTTATTGATAAAAAACAAAAAGAGGAAAGTATGTAATTGCAACCTGTTTACATAAAAATAAAGTGGACATATCTAACAATCGAGAACGAGCAAAATGCGACCTACTGAATAAACAAAAATATATTCAATGTCAGTTTTCTTTAGCGAAATTATTCTTACAAATAAAATTATTGCTGAGCGATTCTAGGCTTGAATTGAAATGTTGCTAATAAGTAGATTTGCTGTAAAAATTATATAAGAAAATAGAGTTTAACATTTAATAATTTTTTTAAATAAAATTCTAACAATAAATTAATATTAAAGGGACCAAACTATTCATCATTCTTCAGATTAAATTAATGCAACCATGTTTTCCAGATACCGGCTGCCCCTCTTCCCATAATTTTTTTTTTTTAATCAAATAAAATCCATAGAAAAAAAAAGTTTGTTTACGCAGGGAAATTGCGCTTCTTTACCTAATTTCATGATTTTTTAAAATTTATCTTCACACATTATTGTATAATGGTGAGTGTGCGGGTGGGTGATCACTTGGATCAGTCTGCGTAGGGACCGAGGGTGTGCGGTATTGATCCTCGTTTAACTGTTCTACCGTAAAGTGCTCGACTTCGCGTGCAGGTCGTCGGGCTACCGAAGCGAGAGTGCCATCCCCTCTGCGGAGGATCAAAATTGTGATGACATGTCTTCGGATCATCCTCAGGAATGCTTCCCAGTCGGTCGCCAATAGCCCATTGTGCAGCTCTTGTGCGACGTAAATGAACAAATCAATCACACATTATTAATCTTAGTACTTATATCTTAATACTAAAAATCCTATCATTAAATCAAAAGTTATGAAGATGTTTTTTTCATTTTGAGAAACATATGTATGTACTTACCATAAAATCCAAAGAGAATTCTCTTGGGCTTTCGATAGAACCATAAACGGCACTTATTATTACTGGATGAATGAGATATGCTGGAAATGTTAAACGACTAACTGGGACCCACAAAGACCACGATAGAATTGTATTGACGATACCTATTGAGAAAAGAAAGTAGAATGTAAAAACCCGAGTACACGATATTTATTGAGAAGAAAAAGTATGCAGTAACTACTCGATTATACAATATCTATTGAGAAAAGAAAATATACAGTAAACATCTAACTATACGATAACTATTGGAAAAAGAAAATGTACAAATATCTGTAGCCAATGGTATTTTTAATAACTCCTGTTACCAAATGTTGTTTTTCAATATTATTGCCAAAAAGGTTCATCGAGTAATTAACACATTGTTAACCACTTAAAGAGCGTGATTCTCCCTTAAAGGCCCACTGTATAATATCTGAAACGAGACTCTGACTTTAGCCACCCAAGATCACATGTGCTTGATCTCATACGGAACTCTAATAAGTATGCGTACTCTTTCGTACGTGAGGGCCAGCGGAAGAAGCGCTCCTTCCTCTGGTCTTGAAGATGCTAACTCTTTCCGCCAGTCTGGCAACATATAATTCTATAAAGTTACAAACCACTAGAAATGTAAAACTATTTGCTTCCAGACGTACAGCAACCACTATTCTTCAAGCAACAAAGAGATAAAGTATGCCTCTTCAATAAAAATACTATGTCGAAGGTCGCAGTTGCTAGGGCTGCCTGACTAAAATTTGCAACCGAAATTTGTTGTTCCTCAAAGGGTTGAAGGAACTTCAAAACTATCTCTTCCAAAATTATTGCCGCTAATGATGGGAGATAGTTATAATGGGATTTAGAACTCTATATTGGATGTAAAGTTGTATACACTACCCTAGATTAATTAGGAGCCATCCTCCTCATCCTGAAAATCAACTTGTTCAGCATGTCAGAAGAGCTTCTTTAGATGTTATTTTTTATGTTCCTCCAGACTTTCAGATCAACGAATAAATTTAAATCAACATTTAGAACCATTTCCCAAATTCCCATTACAAGAAGACGAGTGAACCAAAGATGAATGACTTGCTCTTTGTCTGGTGTAAAGGTAGCCAAAGCTAACGAAGATAAGGCGGCCAAGATTTTTTTATGTTATAGTATCTAAAACTCTTTTTATTATAAGTATAAGAACGATAACTCTGTTAAACATTTAAAAAATATATATTAACCAAATACTTCACTGAATATTAAAACATTGAATGGGGAAGGAAAATGTAGATGAATTGACTAAAGACTAGAATTTACGAGATTTTTCTTAATTAGCAAGAATTCTTTCAGTATAACATTGGATAACAATACCTCCATATCCATAGTAGCAGGCAAAAACAAGCCAGGCTAGACAGACACCCCAAGCAGTTCTGGCCAATGCACTGTAGGCAGCTGCTTCGGCATTGGTCGGCAGGATACCTTGATTAGCAGGCCACATGAGGTATATGATAGTCAATCCAGATCCTATGCTGAGTAGCCAACATACTACTACCAGTGACTGTGTTAGAAAAAGGATTACGATTAAACAATTTTAAATATAGGTTTACAAAGTCGTTCAGTGTTATTTATTTATATTAAATTCAAACTGAGTGTTGTATTGAAGAACATTGAACTAAGAAATTAAATAAAGAAAAAAATATTAATAAAAGCTTCTTTTTAAAACTACCGCTTATATGATATAATTAATAAATATTAGAATTATATAATAAATATTACGAAAGAAGTTCATTTTTCTTTTAGTTGAAATTTTCGATACAAAAAAGGAAAGCAAGGACTACCAGTGACTNATACCTACTGAATATACATATAAAATTTCATCAAAATCGATCCAGCCGTTTAGGAGGAGTTTAACCACTAAAACTGTGACAAGAGATTTATATATATATAGATTACGAAAGAAGTTCATTTTTCTTTTAGTTGAAATTTTCGATACAAAAAAGGAAAGCAAGGATGTCAGTTTTTTATTTTTATCGAATTCTGTCCAAATCCAAAATTCATAAATTAGTGATTGAATTTTTTATTTATTCAATTTATATGAGACTAATTAATAGTAGAATATCAAAAAAGCATGATTTAAGTTGGTTGGATAGCGATACGTAACGTTAAAATTTGATAATTCTCGAAAATGTTATTAACTAGATATAATATAATGAAGCTCTGGATAAAGATGGTTTTATGATAAATTTTTTTATTCCATTTTATAACTAGTGTCAAACAACAGATCCATAAAGACTTCGTGCAGCTAATAATGCTCAGTACCAAATTCTTATAATTTTGAACCAACGAATCGTCAACGATTGGATATATTTTGCGTCAGTTTTATAATTGGTGAAAGCAGGGAGCTGTATATGATTATCATATACAGCTCAACATATGATACCGCCAACATATGATTATCA
Source organism: Parasteatoda tepidariorum (assembly GCF_043381705.1). NCBI lineage: Eukaryota > Metazoa > Arthropoda > Arachnida > Araneae > Theridiidae > Parasteatoda > Parasteatoda tepidariorum. Next base: position 37,479,192 of record NC_092207.1, on the reverse strand, counting down.
CTAAAGGTTCCACCAGCATATTATTACACAATAATGATTCAAACTATATATGATCTATACGATTAATAAGTATGATTATATTATTAAATAAGTTTAATATGATTATATAATAAAGAAGCCAAGTAAAGGATTATCTAGCATGTGATAAGTTAAAAGAGATGAGGGGTGCCGTCAACTAGTGAAGTCATAACTAGTAAAGAAGATCTGAAAAACACGCTGCGTCACTATAAATAGTTTACAAAAAAAATAAAATTTCATCGATGAAAAAATTTATTAAAAAAATAAAAACTTTAGGATTAGTTTTGCATTTATTGCAGTACATTGGAGTTGGCAAATATCCCATTTCCAAATTATGCAGCGACTCAAAAATGTAGGCTATTTAAAATGGGTTATTGCAAAATTTTAGACCTACAGTAAATTTTGATAATAATGTTTTAAAAAGATAGCTACAGTAATGTTTGAAGAAGATAGCTAAAAAAATTTCATGCCCCACTTTTAACTCTTAAGTACATATTTAGGTTCCAGAAATGACCTAAAAAATGATTATTTGATGGCTTCGCAAATAAATTTTGTTTTTCGTTCAAAAAATGCTACATTCTTGGTGTCATATAAACAAACTTTGTAAAAATTAAAAAAAAGGAACAATGCTGGTCATTTGATTGAGTAATTAATGGCTACTTTTAATATTAAGAATAGTTTTTGGACAGATTCGTGAGGTGTTTCACCAGATTGGGATACTATTTACCTCTCTCAAAAATGCAATTTAAGAGGGAAAAAATTAAATTTATGGCGCTAAATTTTAACTAAAAACTTCGTCCATTATAGTTTTGAAAGTCATTCGAATGTCTTTAATTTTCTATGCAGGAAATCCATTTCACATGAAATGATAATTTTTCACGAAAGGAAAGAAAAAATAAATCCCCTCAAAAATCGCAGTTTTTGTTCCCGCATTATTATGCAATCTAAATGCCAAAAATGGAGCCATTTTATTTTTTGGCGTGATTATCTTTTCAGTTTAAAAAAATTCGAATCAAATAAATCGAAAGTCCTGGTCTTTTGGCAGTTCCTAATTCTTATACTATTAGTTAAATTACATTTCCAATATGCAACTTACTTTATTAAGGACGCATTCCTTTTTCTTATACATGAAATATCCGATAGCCATTCCAACAATGAAAGGTCCCATTCTGCAATATGGTTTTATGTACACGTTCTTGTAATACTCATTCACCAAGTCTAAAGGCCTACAGAGAAAAATTAAAACAATTCCATATAACTAATCAAACTTAATGGCAAAAACACAGACATAGTATTTTATACAGAGGTTGGTCACATTGTAGCTAAAAAACATTGTGGTATAGTCACTTTTCGTTTAATAGATCATGTTTTAAATACTGTTAAACATTTTTTATGTCCTGTAAATTTATATTGATGAAAGCAAAATGAAAGTTTTTATTAAGTATTCATTGTATGGAGAGCAAGAAGTCGAATACTCCAAAATTGAAGTGCTTCATTCTCAAAAGCTAGGGAAAATGCTACAAACAGGTACCGATGAATTCTTAAATCACATGCAAAAAGGAAAACGTTTGTAATTACAATTGGTCCATTTAATAGGTCGTGGGAATAATATGGTTCTAACGCCTAAAGAATTAATTCTTACATACTTAAATCTAAAAATAGAACCAAATGGATGGGAATAAAAAATGGTGAGAAAGCGTTTAGTTTTGAATAATAAATTAAGAAGGAGAATTTAGATAAAGAAATAACATAAAAAAGATCTAGTTAAAGCTTTTTATTACGCTTATATAGACTAAGTCACGTCTTAAAAAGCTTTCTTTTTTGCAACTAAGTTTATTTAAAGTTAAAATAAGTGAATTAACTAACGAACTTCATTTACAATTGAAAATATTATACCAATGTACAAATGATTTTTCAAAGTGAACAGTCTCATTGAAAGTTCATACGTCGTTACCTCGAAACTATGAAATAGATTGTTGGAAAAATTAGCAGGTAAATGTACTTGTGGTGAAATATCTTACGAATTTATTCAACACAAATATTGTAACCATTCGAAACATGCTTCATGACTAATGTGGTCAAAACTCACCAATTATGATGCATCCCTACAAATATTATCTTTTACTAGATGTGATATTTATATTGAGTTAGCAGCTAAATTCCACCCGGGATTTTTTTTAAACTATTTTTATTTTCATAGTTTAAATTTCGGGAGCATTCCATTTTCTCTGCCAGTTCTTTCCTAGTTTGGTGCGAATTTTCAAGCAAAGGTTGGTTTAAACGCTCCTCTTCGAACTCAATACTCAACTGGACAGGCAGAACAAAGTTAAGGTCGAAATTTCCATTTTTTAACTTTGGCGTACCAGTCATGAGCAGTTTTATGAGCTATGGAACCCTCTTCAGACACAACACAAATGTCAAGAGCAGCTTTTACTGCCTTAGAGCCTTGATTAAAATCAAAAAGAAGGAGGTATCGAATGCTGACCAGCTGACATTCAATTTTAATAACCTGAAAATCGATATACATTAATTCACACAAAAAAGAAAAAAAATAGATTCCGGTAGAGCAAAACATTCTCTTTAGAATAATCTAATATATTATACCAAAAAACATTTAATGAGAAGCTGAATGTTGAAATTAAATAGAAAGAAGGAGGGAACGTAGAATACAACTCAATAGTTTAATTAAAATTGCAAGATTGCTTACACAACGTTGTTGATATATGGAATTGCAGGATAATGATTCTGAGCTGTGATGACTCCTGTGGCAATGGTGGTGGCGAGAAGAAATGCAATCATTGCAGCGATTCCAGCTTTCAAGTTCCTGTTAAACAAACATAATATATCACAATGAGAAAGAAAGATTGCTACAGTAACGAAAGAACGTAGTGTGTGACATAAAAACACTGTGTCATATCGTTTAAAAACACTGTTTCAAACAGTGATTTTATAAGTGTTTAAAAGTACTCAAGTAATGTACACACTGTTTTATATCATTTATTTATATCAGTATGGGGCATCAGTATGCATGTACCACAGTATGTTTTGATCAGTTGTGGTATAACAACTGATGTTAATTATACTACGCCAGTTGTCAAATCTTTACATTTACAAACAGGAAAAGGGATACAAGTAACAATTGTTTGAATTGCTGACATCATCTTTCTTCAGAAATAATTTATATAAAAAAAATTTTTTTCTCCAGTAAATCGGAAAATATTTCCTCCGAGCTGAAGTTTTCAAATTAGGGTACATGTACCCCTTGAGATACAAAGAGATCTGTGGAATCAAAATATGTAATAAAATTGAAATATCACTAAAATATGTCGTGAATTTACAATTTTTTTCTGGCAATGAATCTGCAACATTTTTAAAAAAATTTCTGGGAGTGTATGATAAAAAAGTTTTTTTTTAATATTCCGTACAGTTCGTGTTACATTGTATTTCAAAAGAATTTCTCTTCATCAGTATTTAGGTGATATAAATAATTATCCTGCAAATATATTTTATTCTATTTTCAGCAATATACATATACATATATATATTTTAATTCAGAACTTGTAAAATTACTATATATTTTTTTTAAATTTAGAGGTTGTAAAATTTAAAAGAATACAGTGTATTGGGTTCTTTAATTACATTGTTTTTTATATGGAAGTAGAGGATTTATATGTTAGAAATCATTATAAAATAGGCAGCACAATTTGTATAGTGTGTAACCTTTTCGCCATCTATGGCTTTACCGAGGTTCGACTCCCCAATGGTAAAGGCTGAGTATATGATCAGATATTGACTTAGTGGTTCGGAATTCACTATGATATGATGTTCTCGGCAGCTTATCTGAAAAAATTCTAGCTTATTAAATGATTTTTGTGTAGAAACTCGGTGATGACAATCATTTGCTCTCCGCTCTAAACAGCGGTAGAGTAGTACGCATATGTGTTAGTCGGATCATTACCAAGGATGAAACCCGAATCCTCAATTATAAATCATTGGTGTCAGTGCGGGATAACAAACCAAAACATGATAAGATACAAAATTAATCAAATTGTAAGCATATAAAAGTTAGAAGTCAGACAGCATTTGATACAATGCATTAAACAAATACCGTCATCAGTATCACTGTCTGTTATTCAACTATTATATATATTTATGCTTTTACCCGTTTCTATATTATTACAGTCTAGAATAGTGATTCTCAACCTTTTTTTTTGTCGAGGCACACTTTTAACGATTTCGAAATTTGACGGCACACAATGAAAAAAATTAGATTAAAATTTGTTTAATTACCTATTTTACACTGCGTTAAATAGTTTGTGATAATAATTTTGAATGTGAAATAAAATAATATGTATTACAAAAGCACATTTATTAAGGAATTAATTATTTCTTTCAACCAATTTTTTATTAGTTAGTAACAGTTATTTATTTTTTTGTTATTGATTAATTCTTAGTTTGTTTTCTATAGTTATTAACTGTTATTTTTCTTTTTTTTACATTAACTGTTATTTTTTTGTGATTTCTTGTTAAATAGTTTTTTTGCTAATTATTGATTGTTAGCTTAATTTTTGCTAGTTATCCTTTGTTAATTTGTTTTTTCTATATTTGTTTTTGTAGTTATCCTTTGTTAATTTGTTTATTAATTGCATAGCTTACTTTAATGATTAGCTCTTACAACATTTTTTAAAATTGTGTGTCATATACAGTTTAGGCACTTCCTCCATCTTATTTTAAGATTGTCAGAGATAAGACAATTGCCGACAATGATTTTCACGCGGTTAAAGCATGGAAAAATTATTAAAGAACAAAAAACATTAGAATTTTTATTGTATCATTTCTGATATTTGGCGGCACACAAAAGTGCCGCGGCACAGTGGTTGAGAATCACTGGTCTAGAACAAAGATAACTTTATTTATTTTGAACATACTTACCAGACAAGTGGAATGAGTATTAACGGAGATACAAGGTACATTTGCATATCCGCAGCCAAATACCAAGTGTGGCTGAGACACTGAAAAATAAAAAAATAATACAACTTTTCAGAATGAAAAACTCACTAAATCCAAATTTAAAAGAAATTAACAATTAATGTTGACTGAATCTAACCATTTCATTGGTGTTGTAGAAATCTTGAATAAAAAGAGCATTCACCCACCACTGCTTACGACACCACGCATCATACATCACGATACTGTTTAACCAGTTAGGACCTGAACTGAAATATCTCAGAAGAAAGGCGCAGTTAAATACGACAGCCATCATTAAGGGAGCCAGTCTGAAATAAAAATACTTGTAAGTAAACTTCTTTTTTTTTAACAGTCGGTTGAACAGCAGACTCAATTTCGGATTCAACTCTGTAGTCCTGCAATTTTGAACCCATCCAGAAGACAAGGAAACTCTCGAATAAGCACCCCCAGAGGTATGATTTGTTATGGGTACATAGAGGACTTTGTGACTTGTGATCATCAGTCACCACTTACTACATGGGGAGTCTTCATCCAGCGGAGATCGAACCCATGACCTCTTGGACATGGACCCAGTGCTCTACCTACCAGGCTATCCCAAGTTAACTTTTTTTTATATCCGTCGTTGAGCAGCCGACCAAATTTTGGGTTTACGACAACTAATGTTCAACTCCGTGGCCATGTAATTTTGAACAAATCCAGAAGACAAGGAAACTCTCGGATCAGTACCCCCAGAGGGACTGATTTGTGATGGGAACATGAAGGACTTTGAGACTCGACAGATTTAACGTGCATCAGTCACCATTTACTACACGGGGAGTCTTCGGCGGGCAGAGATCGAAACCACGAACTCTTGGACATGGGCCCAGTGCCCTACCAACCAGGCTATCCCGGTCCTAAGTAAATTTTTGTGCTCTTATCCCATTGCGGACTTTTACCTGGGTTATGCCACATGGATAATACACATAACCAGGGCCGTTTTATCCATTAGGCACTGTAGGCAACTGCCTAGGGACCCCGCCACGTTCAGGGGCCCTGTGCTACAGAGAAAAAAATTGACAATGTTTCTTAAACAGTAAAAATTTAATTCGAAATTTCAATGACGATTGTCTTGCTCTGTACATTACATCGACGCTATTTTAGTACATTTCTGAACGCATTCCAAATTAGATATTAATATTATGGTAGTTAGTTCATATATAACGCAGTAATATAATCGCAAGCAATTTTATCGCGGTAATTTTAACGCCGACTAATCAGATGACTATACAGCAAGAGCAGCTTTTTTAACACAACACGCTTGAAAAACGCGCAAAATTCTACGTTGTGAATGCACACTTACTGTTCTGGTACCTACCATAGGTATGTATATTCTATGGCCAAGCTACCAAAGAGTATGTAAAAATAAGGTTGGCAGTACTGGTTCTTTCGTCGCATGACTGGGGAATTCCCCGATCCGCTAAATACATACGTTGTATTGTGTCATAGACAACATTTTTGAGACATTTTTAATATAATCGTTGAATTTTCACTTCGTGCAATTGAATTTTCATTTCGGCTGAACGTTTCCTTAAATTTCTTCTCATACAGAACCACAAAGGGGAAGAACTAGCCACCGAGAATTGAAATTAATTAAAAACTGTCTTCGTTCAACTATGTCTCAAAACCGTTTAAATTCGTTGGCCATAATGGCAATTGAAAATGATGTATTGGAAAAGGTTAACTTTCAGGATGTTTTGTAACAAAAAAAGTTAGAAGAGTTAATATATAAGCTTATTGTATGATTTTTTTAAATGCATATATGAATTACTTATATTCTTTTCGTTTGATTCAATATTTTTATTGAATAATGTGATAATATACTATACATAATATACTGTGATATATAATAATTAGGGAGTTAGAAGGCGGTAGGGGAGGGGGCCCGAGACGAGCATTGCCTAGGGGCCGCGACATGCATAAGTCGGCCCTGCACATAACACATAACGGCGTCATACACATAACACATAACGGTTCACATAAACGGCGCATGTTATGAAAGGCATGATGAGATTAAATGAAGGGTCAAAATCGACCTTAAAGATTCTCTAATCAAGACAAGAATCGGCATGAATGGGAGTGTTCACTCCCATTTTTCGCCGTTTCTTGACCGTTTATAAGTAGAATTTATAGTCGATCTAAATTTCTACCACTTCTTAATTAGCTAAAATGCTTAAAGTTTAATTGGAGCTTAGTGCTTTATGACAATACAAAGCTTTAATTATTTTTAGTCGTTACAAGCAGAATTTGCATCGCCTTTTTTTCTTCTCCAAATTTAGAATTTATTATCAATTATCGATCCTTTTCCATTTAGCTAGAGTACTCAAATTTCAACTGGAGCTTTGTGTTTGATATTACTGCTTCGTAATCATTGTAAGTGAAATTTGCGACTATTTAATCAAAATTCAGACCGCCTTCTGACATCAGCAAACTGACAGTCACTGAATTGAAGCGAAGAAAATAGTAAAATAAAAAGTGATCATTTTAGAAACTAACTTTTTCAAGTAGACGAAATAGAAAAAATATAATGTTGTTTCTGTCAGATACAAAATGAAAAATATCGGGTGCATCACTTCTTAAATTTTTATGTAAGTGAGGGAAGTTTTAAGGAATATAAGTTTATTGCGAACTACGGCAGCAATAAACCCCAAATTTTTCTATCCAGTCTAGCAAAAATAAAGCTATTTTCTCCTTTGTAGAATACTTTAAATCACTTTTTAAAAATTTTATTTTATTTTTATATACACTATTAGGCCAAAAATATCTTGATACCTACCTAAAGGAAAAAAACAATGGGCGTGGTGGTTTTTTTTCCTCCATGGTATGACCTGTGTCCCCTAGTTCATGCAATTAAAAGTAAAGCATTCCCTCAGCAACCCGTCGTGGGCCATGGGGAGGTTAAGGCTCCACTTCATGACCAACGTCGTGGTAGTGATAATGTGATGACATAACACACAGGCAGCCTTTACAACCCAGACAAGCTAGTTCCCATCGATCTGAAGCTGGGTGGGCTTCAAGCTGCCACTGAGGACCGAACCTCAGTCCTTAAGAGTGACAGCTCAGTGCCTTCACCACTGAAGCCAACACGGCTCAGTTTTTGTAATTAGAAATATGATATCTCAACATATGTGAATATTCTGAACAATACTGCTCTTCCAACTCTGGCAATATTTCGGAGACGGCTCGTTTCTCTTCCCCAGCAAGGAAGTTGCTCCATTCACACACAATGGGTGCTCAAAAACTGGACTGGCTTTTTCAGGGCCCCGATCTAAAGCTCATAGATCATCTTTGGATGGAATTAGAATGCAGGTTACGTAGTCAAGCCAAATCGAACATCCTTACTGCCAGCACTCACTTGAGCTGCGATGAACACCTGGAACTCAATCCCCATGTCCACCTATCAAAAACTGTTGAAAAATCTCTCCAGACGTTTGCAGGCTGTTATAGATGCAAAAGGGGAGCAGAATCATATTAATGTGTGTTTTAAGACTCTCCAAGTCAGTACCACTGCTTATCCGGATAATTTTGGTCTGACAGTACAGTTATAGTAAAGTCAGAAGTACGATTTTAAAATCCTCACCTTACATATCTGTGAACATAGAAAACCAACATCCACGACCACTTCTTTTTAGCCGTTTCCAGGGTTTTAATTCCAGCATAACATACTAAAAGGCCACTAAAATAGATATTAGACATGATCAATATATGATATATCGGATATATTGGAACAATTATGTTTTTAAAACTATTCAGTAATTAATATGACTTAGTATGAAGTAATAGAAGAAGTAGGCAGCTTGTCCAATTTCGAATATTTACTAACTTACATATTTACAGACCTGCCAACTACTACTCTTTTTGCAAAAATTTTCATAGAGTGGTTATTTAAAAACCTTGGCTTTCAGAATTTTTGGCAATTTTGCCAGCATTTTAAAAGCCTCAGCACAAGAGAGGTGGTATAAAGTGAGGCTGCATATGAACTTTAAAATCATTTATGTGTAGTGGTGTGGAAAATAAGTTTAAATGAATAAAAAACAATGCGTTAAAGCATAAACATAGCTAACACTGGAATACATTTCTATAAAAAGTTATACATAAATAAACTTTTTAAAAAAATTTGGTAGTTCTTTATTTGTATTTTTACTTACTTATCGTGAATGTAAGCTCATAGGACATTTTTTAAATCTTCTTATAGCTTAAAAGGCGAGATATTTTTAAAATATTAAATGCAAAATTCATAATATTTTTCGTTAGTTAATTTTTTCGTTAGTTAATTTTTGCATGAGGAATAAATTAAGGTATTAAACGTTATTTATTTAAAAAAGTAACTATTGTTAATTTCTGACTAAAATTAGATGTTTAAAAAATAAATACCTGGATGCGAAGACTCAGCCATATTTCCAAATGCGTGCTTAAAAATAATATATATAGCTCAAGAGGTGCGTTGAAAAAAAGGAACATAGCTTGAAATCCGGTTTTAAAAAATATAGTGCAAAACACGTATTTAATGAAATGCATACATAGTCATTGTTTGATATGCACGTTTGAAAAAAATTGACTTCACTCAAAATGTCCGTTAATGAAACTGGATATAGTATAAAATGCGCCTTCTTAATGTTAACCCTTTTCTGTGCAGTGTATCCAGTTTGGTAACACTAATTCAATAAATGTTGCTAGAAATGTGAAACTAATTGCTTTTAAACTTTTTGCAATCACTGTTCTATAAACAACAAAGAGCCTAACTTAAAATGTATTATTTAGGGTTGTATTTGCGAATGCTCTGCCTGGCTAAAACTTCAAATCGAAATTTGCTGTTCTGGAAAGGGTTAAGTAACTGTCTTTTTGGTGTTTATGCTGTGGCCAAATTATTTAAATATTAACATGAGATATCGTGAGATTGGCTGAATTGGCTTTTCTTTCGGCATTGTCCTTTCACGTTAATGCGCCAATAATGGATAATACCACTGTTAACATGGATTTTGACTAGGCAAGTCATGGTGGATTTATTTCCCATGACCTGTCCTTATTGATAATATCATGCAAAATTAATTATTTCACTTATCAAGTCTATTCTAAATATTCTTCTGATTTTGTATCTCGAGCTCAACAAAAGTTACTGAATAAAAATTTTATTATATTTATGATCCTGTTTCCAAATTCAACTGTCATTTTCATTGCCCTGTTTTCATTATTGACTTCAATTATGCCATCTGCACCAGCACATCTCCAATTTCGGCATTATAGGCAGTGCTAGAAACATTAAAATGCTGTAATGTTTGCAGCTCTGTAATATTCGTAATCTATCATTGTCCAAGAAAGCGAACAAAATGAAGCAAAAAAGTATAAGTAAATAAGAATAGTACCTCATAAAGAAAAAAGTGTCAACAGCGAATGTTCCATTTGCAAATATCTGGTTAACAAAATCTTTTGGGGCATCAGAAGCCATTCCTGGATTTCCTAAATTACAAAGTTAAATCCATTCAGTTATTAAATTCTACAATAGGCTTGTTAGTATACTATTTGTAAACAAAAAAGTCGTTTTTAGGTTACATAATTTCTCTACGCTTTTCCTCTCTTTGTTAGCATGATTTCGGTAAATCTCACTTTTTCCCCCACGCAAGTACAATCCAATTTCTGGCTGAAAAGTACTGCCGTGGTGAAAAAGCAAGATTTGGGTTAACCAATCTGGAGAAGAAAAAAGTGTAAAGATAGCTCAACCGTACGACACCAATTCTATTTACAAAAAGCATAATCTGTGATTTTTTAAGTCCTCGTAAAGCTTTAAACACATTTGCTTATTTAATTGTCATTGCATTAATATTTTAACAATTGTGAAAGTTAGTAGGTTATGAGTAAAGATTATTAAGTGTAAAAAAAGAAAGTAACTTACGAACATATAAGACGGATCCGGCAAAAGAGAAAGAATGTCCGAAAATAATGAGGGCCATGCTGAGGAATCTGAGACCATGGAGGCAGGCTATGTTGTCACGCTCTTTCACAGAAAATATTTTCGGTGTATTAGTGTACAGTGAAAACGCCAGCAGATACTGCATTGTAGAGCTCGGTTCTGCAATAATACATTGAAAAAAGAAATTTAAATAGAACAAACAGGAGATAATCAAAAATTGGTAAAGAGTCTTATAACTAGGTAAATATATATATAGTAATAGACTATACAGGGTTATTCATAATTACTTCCGGGGTTTCGAAGCGTTGTAGTAAAAAAAAGAAGACGAATCTGAAAAAAAGAAACACATGAAATTATTCCGAAACTAAATTAAAACTCGAATACTTTCGGAATAATTTCATATGTTCTTTTTTGCCATATTCGTCTTCGTTTTTTTACTATAACACTTCGAAATCCCGGAGGGAATTATGAATAACCCTGTATATATTTGCCTAGTGCTCTATATATTTACCTCAGGGATCTATATATTTATCTACATAATATATTTACCTCAGAGCAGTAAATGACTTACAAAGTGTTGGAGATACATATAAATCTTTCAATAGCTTTGCGGTGTTTGAGTAAAAATTTTGTCATGGCTTCCTAAAAGAGTGCAAGAAAAATGTTTGTGTGCCGTCAGAGGTAACTCCCGAATACGATGAATTAAGATTTTTTTTTTTAGTTTTCGCTACAACCCGGAATGAGTGTCCGTGTGGCCGTAGGCGAAGTCGATATTCCATCACTCTACAATATCATTACAAATCCGAACTGTCGGTGTACAGCAACAGAAAATGGCATTTACCGATTCGTCTCAGTTATTGAGGCTATAAATATGATGTAAGATTTAAGTCGGGAAGAAAGAAGAGGAGCTTAACTATCCTTCTTTATCACAAAGTCAGTAAGTTGCGTCTTGAATAGTTGATAAAGTCTGGTATCTTGATAAGCTCCTTGAGTTCTGTAAAAATGTATGACAAGTCTGTCTCGGTGATGTAGCAGACGAAGAGTGTTTCTTTGTCATGTACTTTGACATTTTATTGAGTCGGGTATAGTTTGTATACGGTGAGAACTCCCCCCGCCACAAAGTCTGAGGCTGTCTGCTGCTATGGAAACAAGAATAGGATTCATTCCAGGGAGGGTAGAGCTAACACAGTAGGAAAAAGATTTCCTTTCTCTCGCCGAGCAAGCCAAAACCTGTCCTAAACAATGACCCCACACCTTTACTTGAAATAGTTATACCTCGTTACCATAGTCACCGCCAAGGGTCTAGACGACTGGATAGAGGAGTTCTTACTTTAAACAAACTGTAGCTTGAAATTCAGAGCAGCTGAAGTCCTTCAGCGATTGAGACTTTGAGCCGTTCTCTCCTGAATCTCTTAATTCAGATTGAGCGTCCTAGAATATGACGTAGTTCAAAGACTGATTGACTTCCTGATGGTGACGAAGACTTGTGGGAGTGACTTATAGGTTCCGTCAATTCTTTTACGAAACTGGACGATTCTATTCGTTTCATTCCCTGCTTCAGAGAACTCGAAGTCTCGAAGGAGATTACGGAGGTTCGAACCAGCGACCTTTGGGTCCGCTAATCACTGTGGAAAAAGTGTGCACACTCCTTAACTGGGTAAGTTAGGAACTTATTTACCTCTTGCTGTGCAACATCTATCATTCAGGAAAATTTTCATATTTTTCTTTACCGTTGTAATTCAAATGAAAAGAGTTTAATAATTTTTTTTAATTTTCTTAATTACTAGATTTTTTTCCAAGTTGAATAAACTACGGATTCGTCTGTGAAGTAATTTTTTCTCAACAACGAAGAATTTATTCTTTTTCGATTGTTAGTTACAACACCATATAGCTTGACGGAAGAGTTATCTAAAATGTTTATCTTCGATCAATAACAGTTGCTTTCTAGCAGAAAGTTTCTGAATAAGAAAACTTAACTACAAATCTAAATAATAGATAATTAACAACCAATAATATTAAGAGAATAGTCAACGAATTATATTACAATTTATTATTATTAATATTAACTTTTTAATAATGTTTAAAATTGTTTTTTACCTTTCAAATTTTCTGAATCTTGACAGTAACAGTGTTTCATTGAGTTTAGAAATGAAAAGTTTGACCGCAGTAAGCATGTTTTAACATACTGTCAAAATAAATTTTTCGTCACATTATTTCGTAAATTACTGTGTTAAGAAGGGTAAAAATGTGTACAGAAGAATAATGAATGTTTATTTTAACTTAAGGTCATTTTTTCAGGTGTTTCGTCTATTAACAGCTTAGTTTAAATTAGACAATCATTTTCAATGAGAAAAGAAATTTTTAAAAATAATAATACCATTTGGATCTGGCCGTTGATCAAAAAGTAACTCTGTAGACACGCTTTTGGCTGCTAACGTTTCGATTACTTTTCTTTTCCTCCAATTTAAATAGTAGTCATATACTGTAGCAAGACTGACAACGGCTATGACGAAAATCTGAAAGCTCCTATAAAATAAAAACCACATTGAAAGAACAAAATTTATGAAGCATTATAATGATATATAATACTTGTGCTAATATATATGAGTAAAAATATGAAGTTAAATATAACACCGTGAGACAAATTTTTTGTTGCATTCATTCAAGGATCTTAACTAAATCGGGTGTGGGGATTTCAAATCGGAAATTAGTTCTGAAAACTACAGATTTTTTCCAAAATGGTACTCTTAGATTGGAACTCTTAATTATTGGTTGCTGGAATGCAAATATTGTAGAGAAATGAGCGCTTTGCTCTTGAGACAAAAAGATAGTGGAGTTGGTATATAAATGAGTGAGTCAATCAAATTAATATTTACACGAGCGAGAAACCAATTACTTAGAATATTTACGTTATATACATAAGTGACGTTGTATAAGTTTTTGGCAACTCAGAAAAATATGCTCTCTGTAAAAGTAGGTTCCTTTGGTTCATAGTCAAATAAAAATATTTACACTATGTATTAATATCTTATCAAAGACAATTTTATCTTGCTTCTAGAAAATGCTAGCAATGAATTTTGAAAGAGAGAACCAACCTTTAAAAAGGGCACTAAGAATGGTTAGAATCCTTCCCTTAAAAACTACTATCCTAATAGATAACGTAACGTACAGGGTATTACGTTATCTATTAGGATAGTAGTTAGGATAGTACAGGGTATTACGAGATATTGAATGGGATAAAAAGAATTGCAAGGTACAAAATCTGTATTTGATTTATATTGCCCAAAAAAATTTAGTTCTGAAGCTAAAATCATACAAGTTTCATCTGGTAACAGTGTAACATTTCAGAATTACGAAATCACCGCTTGAAGCACTATTAATCAAAATTGCCCTATCCATGCAGAAGAAAGGGCACTATGTTTTACAATAAGTAAATTTTTAAAAAAACTGAAAAATTTTTGCTTGCTATACAATATTCTACTTCAAGCCACTATGTTAAGGAGATGCTTATATGCTCAATACATATTTCTTTCAAAAACAAATTATTAATATTTTATAGTTGTTATGAATACGTTTATTTCTTTTAAAAACAAATAAGCAAATGAAATCTTAAAATAGTATTAATATCACTTGTAAAATTTTCCACGATCACTAAAATTATCCCAATGCAAATGTATAAAACTAAATCAAAATTTAACAATGTGTTTCCTTTCAGTTTTAACGTAAAGGCTGATACTAGTTTCAAAAAATATTTTGTATTGCATGTAGGCGGTTATAATTCAATTTCTCATAGAAACATTTCTGATAGGGACCAATGCGCTGCCCAGGCGCCCAGCTCATAAAACAAGATCAGATCAGATCTAACATAATAGATTTTTCTTAGTGGTACTAAATTGAAACAGAAACTTTTTAAAATTAAAAATAATTCTTATAAAGATTTTCAGAATTAAGAGCTATCAGAAATTTTTTACAACTTTTCGTATCATTTTGAATATTCTATTCTTAGAAATAAGAACTCAAAGGTTCGCTTCATTTTCTGGGAGATTGAAATTGAAAAAAAAAAGAAGAAATACAGCAACTTACATAAAGAATATTGCAGAAATATCTTTTGAAAAACCTTTCGTATGAGTGTGACAAACTTCAATTGTACCCTGAATATCTCCGAAATTGTTGGAAAGGCCTATAAAAAAGAAATTCATAGAAATACAAATCAATCTTAACATAAAACCAGTCAATAAAAATAGAAGCTTAAAAATATTTATTATTATTTAAGTTTTTATTTGTGTATTGCAGCATTACTGTGATAGCTACATAAGGAGTGTACTAAATTTTGACAATTTTCAAGAAAAGTAACACTAAAATAAGTTCAAAAAACAACGCTTGCAGCAAATTCATGCGACAAGGAATAATTTTTTCTTTTGAAAACGTCTAGGTTCAGCTCAAAATGTTTTCGATAAATGGCATTACTGATGATAAAAAAAGTAAATGGACGAAACTGATAGAAATTCACAATTTTTCGAAATCTTTTAATAAATGAAAATCATATTAGAATATTTTTGAAATATTCACTATTAGTTGTAATGACGTGTTGTAATATGACATGGTGTAAAACGATTTGTAATTATTTTCCTTCAATTTGAAAATTTACTATCTGCAGCGCCATCTGTCGTAAAAATTCCGAACTGAAACCAGGACTTAGAGGAGGAAAAAATCATGCATTGTGACATGAATTTGCTGAAAGAGTGTCGTTTCTGAAACCAGAAGGAAGATATATACCTCAGGCCAATGGCTGCTTATTTTTGAGGCACATCTTTATCCAGAATACAAAATATTTAAATTTTCTTTTCACTCAAATTTGCCTTCCAGTCACCAGAAAGAGCTACCTTAAAGTTAAAATTTCAAGATGGATAAAAAATCGGCGTAGGGCGCCCAGATAAATTTCGGTGATGATGATGAGCTTAACGAACGAACTGCCTTGATCTGGTCCCTTCGTTTTGATTTTAAACTAGCTCTATTGTATCACTAATTTATTACGCATAAAAAAAATAAAATCGACTTTCCTCGATGGGTTAAATAACTGGATTCGATTAGATTAAAAAATGGCGTTATATTATTTTTAAATGCTAAAAAATGTGTTTTTTTTTTCTTTTTTTTTTTAACGTTAGTTAACTATTTCTTCGTAGTTTAGTTTTATTTTCTGTAATTGCTGTTTCATATGATTCAATATTAGATAAAAAAGACTAATATCCATTATGAACAAATTAAAATAAAGCATATAAATGAAAATACAATACTTACTGGCATCAGTGGCAAATTTGATATCATTCACTGAACATGATAGCGGTATACAAATACCGATTGTAGGAGGCTTGGTCGCCTTTTTCATAACTTCCCATGAAGGATTGGGCAAAATCTAGGAAAGAATTACACTATTAAAAAAGAAATAGGTATACACTATGGATAAGAAATTGTAGAAACATAAAAAGATTAAATATGCTGTTGCATTCATGTTCTCTAATTTTAAACAAATGTTTTTCGAATCCTGAAATGTTTAAACCAAACATTTAAATTATGAAAATGTTGAGAGAAATTTATTTTTGTAACTACCAGTTCAATTTTAAAAAGTAGACATTTTTGCTCTTAAAAAAATAATAAATCGATTCTAATTTTAATCTTACATGTACGTCAGTCTATGCAATTTTAAAATTTGGAATAGTGAAGCCTGCCTGATCGCTTAGGGAAAAGAATGTGCTTGTTACGGGTTATTTCGGTACGGGTTGTTACGGGTATCTGGGTTTCCCAAAAGGTTTGGAATCACAAAATTTTTGCTTTCGAATTCTCGGAAAACTGCAAATTTAGCACCTTATTAATTTAAGAATTACTTTGTTTCCACAATCATTTCGTATCTTAACTTCTTCATTAACAATAATTCACAACCTCTCCAAAAGTGTTGGAACCACAAAATTATATACTTTGATTTATCGGAACACTGCATATTTCGCATCGAATTTGTTTTAAGTTTCTACATTATGAACATCTTGTATCCTCACTTCTCCACCATCATCATCAATCTCAACTCATTATCCTCAACTCAACTTTCTCACAGCACAGAGGATTAAAGCGAAGAGCAAAGATCCTCTTCCTCATAAAACTCAGACTCGATTGCAATTTTTAATCGCATTAAGCAACTAATGTTACAAGACTATTTAGAAGATTTTGTTTTCATAAAGTGGTACAAAAAAGTTTCGTTAATTCTCGAATTAAGAAATTTTACTTAAATGATTTTGCCACCATTGCGTATAAATAAATTAAATTTATGCAAATGTACATATATGTACAATTTAGAGAGTGACTGTGAATCAAGGTTCCAACGGTATAAGAAAAAAGATGGGTGATAAGAAAATACCTCAATTTTAAATTAAAAGAAATTCTTTTTACAATTTTATTTTAATTTTACGCGAACTTTTTTGGAATGGAGAATTCCCATTTTGCCGAATCATAAATAAGCTCCTGCAATTAGTATATTTATAGATATAACAAAGAAATATCAGGAACTGCTCTAATGAAGTATTAGAAATAAATACAACATAGCCGCCTTATTTTAGAATTGGGCACCTGGGGCAGCGCAGCGATCCTTAACCAATCCAGCTTGACATTTTTGATGTGAAAAAGATGGCTGACGATGAGATAGCTGATCCGTAAATGTAAAATTTTTCTATATCACTCGGAAAATTTATTTTTATATTTAAAGTGGTAGCAAGATTTAAGCTTTGATATTTTACTCCTTATTTAATAAATTTGACTTAAAATGTTCATGATCATATTTATATCTAATTAATTTAAAAATATATAAAGTTTCTGATAATATATTATGTGGGTTTAGGTGCTGATGAACTTTAAGAACATTCTTTTGACAGTTATGGTTTCAATTTTTTATTTCGCTATCAATAGAAAAAATACTTCTTAAAAAAACACACACGGTGGCAGAAAAGAAATAAATATAATTTGTCTCATATAATATCAACAAGTATTTTTTTAAAAAGTCAAATATATAATAAAACAAAGAATACTAACAGCTAAGGAAATACATTTTTTATAACGAAAATCAAATTATTGTGTATGAAAGTCAATAGAACTTTAAACAATTTCGATTATTTATTATTCGAAAAAAGAACAATGTGATATTTAATTCAGCTAGCACTGATCTTTTAAAATGCATGTTGAATTTTTATAAGTAAAGTAAAAAGCCGCAAATTATTAAAAAATGAAGTAGGGTGTAATTCTTTTGCTTTAATGAAAAAATTAAACTATATTATTGCTAATATTTTTTACAACATGTTAATTTTTTCCACCAATATTACTGATTTAATTCTTTTATGCTTAATTATTTTACTCAATAAATGACATAATTAATAAATTATTTGATTAATCAATATAAAAAAAACAAAGGAATAAATTAATTCGCAGCTAAAATGACATATTTTTCCATATTACAAATAATTTGGTGATCGGTGAATATCGTCGTATTCCAAAACTAATTCGAAATTTTAAAGAAGGGTCAATTTTTTTTCTTTCTTTTAATCTTCTAAGAGTATAGAACTACAAAAAATTATAAATTTACTGTGATTAGTTTTTGATCTAAAAAACCGTCTATGTAATTACTTATACGGTAATACTATGTAATAACCGTCTATGTAACAACTATGTAATTACTTTAAAACTTATTCGAAAATAGAACTGAGTGAGACGAGTTAAGATATAAAAGTACGGAGCTGTAAAAAAAATATATATGGTGCCAGTTCCTGTACACAAAGCTGTAACCTGATCTCAGTTCTCAGATCCGTCAGTTAGAAGTCGCCTTAAGATAGAAGTCCCGCAAGTCTATGTAAGCCGCAAGCTGATCCCTGTGCCCATGACTAGGAAGCAATGGGAATTTCCCTGAGACGGGAGAGCGCGGTTGACAACGAACCGAAAAAGACGTGACGTATATGCACTCCAAAGAGGAGTTATGATTATACAAAACTTTTAAAGACGAACTCTTACTTATTATTTGTTTTTGTTATTCGTGTGATTGTTAATCGTCCGTCCTTACGTAAATTTAATCTTCATTATATATGTTTTTGTTTAAGAACGTGTCTTTTATTTAAGACGATCACTCATGCCGTCCCCACATATATAATACATTCACATGCTAATAAGTTTCACCAAACTGAACTACACAGTGCAAAATATGTAAATACCTCGTCAATAATAATATTTTGAGATTAGAATATTTATTTACGTTTCTGCAATATGATTCACTTCTCCATAAATAAGCAGTCTTATATTGTTTCATCAGATAGCTTTTGTTTACAGTGACAAGCATGATTTCCCGAAGTAGTGGTAAACGTGGTAGAAACTTTTTTNAAAAAAAAAAAAAAAAAAAAAAAAAAAAAAAAAAAAAATACTTCCTCATGTTAACAATCGTTTTAAACGCTGTCTTTTAATCGTTGAATTTTATATATATTTAAAAATTAAGATAAATTTCTGCTGTATGTAATTGATATTTTTTTTCTTCAACTTCGTGCAAAATTAGTCTATATCAGTAACCAAACTATTTACCTATTCACTTTTTTTTTCTCTCCAAAAAAGCAGAGCGAAGGGGTTTTTGAAGATGATCTCATTCGCATCTTATTTCTCAATTTTCGATGTAACTGGCTCCTTTGTATTCGAAAATAAGAGCTGTCTAGTAATTGAAAAATGGTCTATTCAGTGGCAAGGCGGAAAGTAGATTTGTTGAGCAAGATTTAAGAATGATGAAATGTAACCTAAATAACTTAAATGAGATTTGTGCAATTTTTTTTACCGCTATTTAAATAAGGTAAATAAAGGTGTAGTAATGACTAGTTTTATATTATTTTATAACCATCGTAGCACAGCAGACACAATTTTTTGGGTTTACGACTTTAATGTTCAACTACGTCACCTTGTAAGTTTGAACCCTATCCAGAAGACAAGGTAACTCCCGGATCGAGTATTGGGAGAAATTTGCCTTCGTGGAGGTTTTTTCGACGGAACTAACCCGCAATTACGTTGCATAGAGAGGAAGACCACGAGATCCTCCCACGGTTAGCCAGAAGGCAAGAGGACTCCCATTATCCGTCTACAACAGAGGATATTTCACGTCAGCACTGTGGTCGGTGCAAGCTGGATGCGGAATTCGTATCGACAAGCCATTGCTGGGATTCGAACCCGGTTCACCTCATTGAAAGACGAACACTCTATCCCCTGAGTCATTCGGCTCTACTTATTGGTGGTGGGGGGGGGGAGAGAAAGAGAGAAAATGAAATTACGTAAAAATGCCGATTAGTACAAATCTTCGGGATCGCAGCGACCTGTTAATGAATGATTTTGGTTTAAGTATGAATTATGTGAAATGTGGTAGTTACGATTAAATAATTAAAGAGATAATAAAGAATAAATTTAATGAAATGAGTTCCTATTACTTTTTAACATTTTTAGTAGCCCGCAAGAATTTCTGTAAAGATCACGGGATATGATTTGATAATCTATTTTATGTTTTTTTTTTCTTCCTTTTTTTAATCTCTCAAAGTTTTTTGCTTCCGCGTCTCCTTTTGTAGGTGATAACAAATAATAAAAAATATACTCCCCGTGTTATCAAATAAACAAGCTATCATCTTTTTATCATTCTTCCATTATCCTTTTTCCAATATTATCTTTCAATTTTATTACCGGAAAATGTCTGTGTATCATTTTTCATTTCGTCCGTCTGTAAAATTTTATTTCATTTCCTCAATGAAAAAATACTGATTCAAATTATCATTTGGGCTCTGATTCGATATGATATTTGAGTATGCAAATCGCGATTTGAATAATTTCTTCGAATCACCAGAATGAACTGATTTGTTTGAGTCAAGCACCTTAGAATAATTACTTTGCCAAATTTCAGAGTTGAGTAATGACTCGATAATTGAATTTTTCTAATGAATCAGAAAATAATTTTCAATGAGTTGAATTGAAGAAATTGATTTAAGTTCAAATTTTTAGTTAGGTGAATCAGTTTATTATTATTTTTATTCAAAATTGCTAAGTTGAAACAGTTCTGATAATTGCCTATATTTACTTTTATTCCCAGCATAAAAAATACTAATTCCGTGAATTCAAATTTAAATGTCGGACATAAAAACTAGCTTTAAGATTCTTAATGTTTGTTGGGTTGTCTTAATTAACACAATATCGCTGGACAGCTCTTGAAAATAGTTATAACTGAAATCAAAATAGTTAAGCGCGGGCAACAGCTAGACGGTAAAAAAAATTTGGTTAATATGTTGTTTAAAACTAATTAAGATTTTAGGATTGAAGAAAAAGTTGAAGAATTCGAATATTTAAATTCAGTTTTGATATACGTACGGCTAGAATACCTTTAAAGTTTATATATTGTATGTTAAATGTAAATTTGAAAGATAATCAAGTTAACTAAAGACGGCTAGTTTTGCTAGTTTGTATGGTGTGGGCAGAATTCGTACCAGCCAACCACCGCTGGGATTTAAACCCGAGTCATTGGAAGGCGAAATCTCTATTTCTTTAGCCACTGAGGTTCCATATACATACATAGTTTTAGACAAAATTGCTCAAAATTTAATTCAGTGTGCCAAGAACCAAATGTTAAATCGGAACTTTGCTACCTCTAAAAAAAATAATAAAGTCCCCCTAAGTTTTGTCAATCTGCCGATCTGCAAATTAGATATTTACTTCCAAGCGACGTCACGCGTAGGTTAGCCAATCAGATTCAACGCTCACGCGTGACGTCCTTTACAGGTATCCAATTAAATCTAATCCAAAAATTGATTGAGCGCTGTAATAAACTCACGCTTTAGAGCTGTAACGTTAACGCGTCATACACAACCACGGAATTAGACGTGACCATGTGATTAGTTGCAAGTACCTAATTGTGAGCCGCGATGGCTCAGAGGATAGAGTGTTCGCCTTCCAATGAGGTGAACCGGGTTCGAATCCCAGCGATGGTTGGTCGATACGGATTCCGCATCCAGCTTGTACCAACCACAGTGCTGACGTAAAATGTTAAACTGATCATGGGTTAGAGTCCCCTTGCCGTCAGGCTAACCATGGGAGGTTCTCGTGGTCTTCCTTTTCATGTAACGCAAATGAGGTTTAGTTCCATTAAAAAGGACTCCACGAAGATACAATTTCTCCCTTTACTTGTTTACAGGAGTTGTTTACAGGAATTGTTAGGAATGTAGTTTCCTGGTAAATTAAGAAATGATTTAACTTTATTATAAATACAGACCCTTTGTTCGTATCCTGAGACGTTCAAATTAAGCAGACAGTACTGTCCCCTG
The DNA here is from genome assembly GCF_043381705.1 of Parasteatoda tepidariorum. Classification (NCBI taxonomy): domain Eukaryota; kingdom Metazoa; phylum Arthropoda; class Arachnida; order Araneae; family Theridiidae; genus Parasteatoda; species Parasteatoda tepidariorum. Next base: position 37,456,902 of record NC_092207.1, on the reverse strand, counting down.
AGGAAATTCTTCTCCACCTTAACAATGGTATTCACACATTCTGAATAGTATCCTATAAAATGAACGCTTCCTTCCAAAATGCCACTAGATGGTTTTCCACTAGCATCGAAAACTGCAAAAAATTAGAAATATCTCGTTATAGTATCAGTTTTCTATTTGTATACGAATAGAAATACCATGTATTCATAGTTCCTTGTACATAGTTTAAAAAAAGTTATACGTTTAAAATTTGATTCATACATTACAAAATAACTTTAAGAGTTGGAAAATAAAAGATATTCTAATTTTCTGAAAAAATATTAATCTCAAATTTGATTGTTATTTTTTGGTCAGTAAAAAACATTCGCTTTATGCTCTCACTAGTTCGAAACGACAATAAATTATTCATTGCAAATCTGACCAGTGAAAGATATTAGCCTAATAGTCGTTTCTTAAGGTAGAAATAATTATTTCTTGATTAGTATTTAAACTAATCTGTATCAAATTAAATAAAATCAATTGCGCATGTAGCAGATGTTTTTCAACCTATAAGAATTGTCAACAACAAAAATAATTATCTGTATCAAATTAAATAAAATCAATTCATGTAAAAGATGTTTTTCAACCAATAAGAATTGTAAAAAAAAATAATAATCTGTATCAAATTAAATAAAATCAATTGCGCATGTAGCAGATGTTTTTCAACCAATAAGAGTTGTCAAAAAAAAATTTTCCAAATGTAATTTCTTGTAAGTTTGAGGTCCGTAAAGTAATTGATGATTATAATATCTGTTACTTTATGATCAAAATAATAATAATGATATATATTCGATTTAAATGCAATCGTCATTTTCTGATAAATAATAATAGCTTAAAAATATCTAACTAAATTAAAAATGAAAATTTAAAAAAAGAGAAGAAGATGCTTGTTCGAAGAGAAACCACTGAAAGTTGTATCATTTCATAACAATTCTCATACGTGTTTTTCTGAACTTCTTCCTAAAACGTGCTTTTTAAACCATTTTTTTTTTTGTAACCCAGTTTCAGATTAAACCAGTTTTAATAATTTAAAACTAACTTACTATATTACCGAAACAACCTTGAAGCATTTAATTACTAACTTGAACATAACTTCGAAAATAAGGTCATGGACACTCTCGAGTTCGCTTTTCATAGTTAGATTATGTAATTAATTTGATGCAAAAAGTTTAAATTACCGCAATATGTTTATGTTACAATATAAATGATATCCGAACGGGTAACCAGTTGTTAATTTTCACTTTCAGCAGGTGGGTAGTTAGACATTAGTCCTTGGAACTGAAAAGCATTGTTTAAAAAAAAGGCGCAGAATGTGACTTAAATACTTGATTAACTCAATTCAAAGAAGTGTTGTTGAATTCGAAGAGATGGCCGGCCATGACTGTCTAGTAGAGCTTTTTGAACGCGTTCAGAGTTAATATTTTAATTATTTTATTTTTTGTAGTGGGTTCTTTATTTAACTGTGTCGCGAATCTTTATTGTTTGACAGCGCGCTATTTTTATAAGCACTGTTAATAGGGACTTAACCTTGACCTTGCTGAAATTTCCTGTCTCTTTATTCTCATTTGTCACTTTCAAGTTTATTTTGTTTAAGCTAACGCGTATTTTCGTTTGCTTACATTTCACCCACGTGCTTGCTTTCTATCAAATAATATAAAAGCATTTTTTTAAAAATATTTTTAAAAATTGAAAACTTCCTAAATGTAAAGCAGTTTTAAAAATTTTTGTTTTCGTTTCGAAATTCAGAAAGTTGCATAATTTTTTAAGGTGTTCTTTGAAGTACTTTCGTCAAGAAAAATAAAGAACACAGATACTATAGATACTTTAAACTTTCACCAATTACGAAAATAGCATATTATTCGTTCAAAAGCTTTATTTCCTATGACAACAAAGTGTTTGAATATCAGCTTTTTGTTTAATATTTTCTCAAGTGATTACAAAATTATACTTTTGAAATCACAGTTAATAAATTGAAAAATAATTAAAGTACTATATTTAGACCATTTTGCAAAAATAAAAAAGTGGGCAAGTACGTAAACATTTTTAAAAACTTTTTTAAATTAAAAGCGAATTTTAAAAAAAAAAATATTGCCACTGAAACAAGGTTGTTACTTGCCGAGAAAATGAAGAAAAAACTGGCATTAAAGCTCTTTCATTTTTACATTCTTTTGAGGNGGGGGGGGGGGGAGAAAATTATCTATGACTACGCTTCGTTTTCTTGTAAGTATATGGTTTAACCCTTTAAAACAGAATTTTATGAAATATATTTTGCATTCCTTTTTTTAAAAATTATTTTGTATTTATTTAGGGCCAAATATGTAAAAATATTATATTTAGCTTTCTAATAATTTATGGTTTTGAAATATAACATGATTTGGATTTTATGTTTTAGTACAAATCTAATACCGATAATCTAACAGATTTTTTTTAGTAACTATTAGACTGTTTTTTATAATTAAAAAAATTTTTTTTTTGCAGCTGCCTCTTTCTTATCATCATCATTTTCACTGTTTTTAATAAGTCTATATTTTTATTTATATATTTATTTATATGTTTATTTCTTTGCACACATTTATTCCCGATCGATAATTTCTATAGTTTATTCTGACATCTTTTGAGTTTCCCTACTAAGTGATGATGACTTGTTACACCAGACTGGAGATGCGATAAGTAGGATGAGGGAGATCATTGAGATAAAGAGTAAGCACCTTAGTTCTATTTTAGAGTTCTGAAGAAGAATTTGCAGTTTGTGACAGGTCATCATTTAATTCCTTTGTGACCATATTTCACAATATTTTGTTTTNTGATGATGACTTGTTACACCAGGCTGGAGATGCGATAATTAGGCTGAGGGAGATCATTGAGATAAAGAGTAAGCACCTTAGTTCTATTTTAGAGTTCTGAAGAAGAATTTGCAGTTTGTGACAGGTCATCATTTAATTCCTTTGTGACCATATTTTACAATATTTTGTTTTGTAAAAAAAAAAAAAAGAAGAAGAAGAAAAAAACATATCTGTAAAGTTCTGCCTTTCTGATTTACAGTGATATCTTAAAGAAAATTCGTAATTCTAGAATTTTCCAAGCCGAATAGAGTTTTATTTTTATGAAAAGCAGTACCTAATGTGAGGTGCTATAATTTGTTTGCTTTAAAATATATTCGTATATTGTTTTACTTGAATAACGAAACAATAGGAAAAATTTGAATTAAATTTCAATTTAAACTATCTTCGTGAAATTTCGCATGTTAAGTGTTCATTCAATCCTGCGAGAGCATGTCATCGTCAATCAGCATTGTTTCAATGTATTTTTATTCTTATTTCGAATAAGTTTATTTTTATATATTCAATGCAAATGAAATTAAAATAACTACTTTCTTTTTTTAACAAAAACTGGGTGCCTGGGACGCGCAGCGGCCCCTAACCCATCCATCTTAAAAATATTATTACAGTGAATATAACATTTTGATTTATGTAACAGTGTGGTAACATAAAAATAACCATGATTAGAAATTTGTACAACTTGATCGATGTTAAAATAACTATCATCATCATCAACATTTATCTGGGCGCCTGGGGTCGTTAGCGACCTTTTTCCCATTCGTCTTGAGTTAAAAAAACTACTCAAAACAATTGGGTATAATATGAAAAAAACACAACTACTTCCACTTCGAAAATTTTACTAGGAATAACATTTACCTTTAAGTTTAATTAATAAACTGAGTTTTAAATATGTTTATTAAATTCATAAACCTAGATAAAACAACAAAATAAATTATTTCAAAAGAAACTAGACTTATACAATTCTAACCTGGTGAGTAGCGACTTTTAACAACACACTTTGTTTAATGTTTATTTGTTGCTAGAAATCAGGTTCGCAGAAAATGCTGTTTACTAGTTAAATTTAGTAGGAATAGCACGACCTGTGACGTAGGCTATAGTATACCCAATTAAAGGATATTGCTAGTCTTGTATAAAATAAATAACGGTAAAAGCAGAATTTTTTTTCTCCATAAAATGGAAAAAAAAAGAGTTTCAAATGCAAATTTTTCTTATTTTAAACTTCGCATCAGTATGCAAATTTTGAGTTAGACGTCGAAGACGATGCTTTCGACGCAACGAATTTGATTCGGCTTTTAACTTAATGCAAGACAAAGCGGAAAAGAATGATCGACATTCAGTAAGCGCTTTGTTTCGATGAATCGTCTCGCAACGAACTCATTTAACCGAATCAGATGTTTGGAGAGTTGCTGACGGTTAAAAGGGGGCCAAGGACACGCCGAAGTAGCAAAAGCCATTGGAGTTTCACAAAGTGTGACTTTCAGGATCTGGAACCGTTTTTTTTTTGGAGAGTGGAAATGCAGGCCGAAGGTCAGGACATGGATGTAGACGTGCAACAAGACCGTATTTAACACTAACGGCTCGGACACACCGACATATGAATGACGATGTTCTTCAACAACACTTTCGCTCTGCTACTGGCACCACAGTTTCGACACAAACTGTCCAAAACAGCCTCCATGCTGCAGATCTATATGCTCGTCATGTGTGTCACGTTAACAGCAAGGCAGCGTCGCGAGCGCAGAGAGTAGACAACAGAGCACGTGAACTGGAGGAGAAATGAGTGGCGAAGTATTATTTTCTCTGGCGTGTCCCATTTTTCTGTTCATCTTTATAATAGGCGAATTTTCATCTGGTGGGAACGTGGCAATAAAAACAATTGTACGTTTGTGCACGAAAGTGTAAGATTTGGCGGTGAGGGAGTAATGATCTAAGTTGGCATCTCTATTGATGGGTACACCCAGGGCCTAATTATCACCTAGGCCCAACAGGCATGGGCCTAGGGCCCACAATTTCAGAGGGGCCTCAAAACTTAGTAGAAAGTCTAATGAAAGGTGGACTAGCTTTGTGTTGGTTTAAGTATTAAATAAAAAGCAGTTTTACAACAAACAGTATTAAATAAAAATCAGTAACTTTTAGCAAAAATCACTGATTTCAATTGTTTTTGGCCAACAAACTATTTTCATTCTGATATAATATTGTTTTGTTGTTTTATATTTTGCTTTAGTTTATAGATACATAAACTTTATCTTAGAAAAATAATCTTCCATTGTCTGCTTAGAATGTTTCTCTTGAATCATGCAGTTCAATAGATTCTTTTTCATTATTTGGACTACTCTTGAGTAATTTAATATCAAAATATCTTGTNTTTATAGATACATAAACTTTATCTTAGAAAAATAATCTTTCATTGTCTGCTTGGAATGTTTCTCTTGAATCATGCAGTTCAATAGATTCTTTTTCATTATTTGGACTACTCTTGAGTAATTTAATATCAAAATATGTTGTTAGGGGCCCGGAAAATTTGGTGGCCCTTTGGCCTGAATTTGTCTTGATCGGTCCCTGTATGCACCGATCTCCATATCTTTCGAAATGGAGTTCTGACTGGTCGCCGATATAGGGATGAGATCCTGAGACCTATTGTAGTCCCTTACGCTGCAGAAATTGGAGATGATTTTATGTTAATATGCGACAATTTCAGGACACAACTTGGGGAATGCTTTTCTTTTAGAGGAATGAATCATATGAATGAATTGGCCAGCATGTTCTCCAAACATGAACCCAATCGAGCATGTTTGGGACATTCTAGGCGGAAGAATAGCTGAACGCCTACCACCTCCACAAACTCCCCAAGAACTGGAAAGAGCTCTTCTGAAGGAGTGGCACAGAATACCCCAGCCCTCATTAATAACCTCACTGACTCGATGGCTCAAAGGTGTTCAACGTTGCTAGCCGTTCGGAGAATCCATATCCCCAACTAAAATCGATTTCTTTTTAAGGAATCACCTTTTTTTTCATTTGTTTTTCCCATATGCACAAATAGTGTTTTTTTTCCTTTTGTACCCAAAAGCTCAATAAAAAATCTTTTTTTTTCTTCTGAAGACAAAGATCATTTTTATATCATATATTTTATCTACTTCTGTTGATAATGTATCAATCATTCAAACAATTCTCCAGGTGCAAGATCAACTCACAACCTCAATATCCTTCAATTGTTTTGAGCAATGTACATGAGTACGATTATACAATCATTATTTTCCTGAACTTCTCTTCCTTTTTTTCTTATAGTTTTAGCAAATTACAGAGTTCTCGCAGGACTTGAAAATTTTAAAAAGCGGTGCCGAAAATTTATTTTTTGTGTTACCACCACTAAAAATTATTTTCCAAAGGAAGTATATATGCAGGAAAATTTCATCTTCTAAACCACTTAATAAATTTTTATATTAAAATGAGAAATGTGTTTTAGCATAAACCTAAATTTGCTACCACTACTAAAACTTTTCAAAGTTCTCAGGAACCCTGAATTAGAATTTTCTTTTCATTATGAAGTTTTAGATTTAAATTTTTTTTTAATTTTAACACTATTTATAGTCATAAGTGAAACTCATGAATTATCGAAATCAATAATAAATAGTTTAATTTTGACACAATTTTTAACAACACAAGGTCGAAATCAATAATAAATAGTTAAATCAATAATAAATAGTTAAATTTCCAATCGAAATCTATAATAAATAGTTAAATTTTGACACAATTTTTAACAATCACAAGGTAATTCATTTAATAAATTCCAATGAATAATTTAGTTTCCTCATATCTTTAAACAATCACAAGATCATTTTTTCTTAATAAATCGAAAAGAATAATCTTATTCATTTTAATTTTAAAATAATTTTTTTAAACAATTACAAGGTCATTTCTCTTGAATAATCCAAATCAATATTTTATTTTTATCATGAATTTTAAACAATTACAAGGTAATTTCCTTTTAATAATCCGAATGAATATTTTATTTTTTTGAATTTTAAACAACTACAAGATAATTTCTCTTGAATAGTCCAAATGAATATTTTATTTCCAAGATGAATTTAAAACAATTACAAGATAATTTCTCTTGAATAATCTGAATGAATAATTTAGTTTTAACATCATTTTTAAACAGTCACAAGATGGGATTATTGAATTATTTAAATGAGTAATGATGAACATTCGGATAATATCGAAATACAATCTAATTCTTGCATAGTACAAATTATATGCAGTAAGAACATTTTATAAAGTTACAAATGCCCTTCTCTTTCGGACATAATAACATTCATTTTCGAAGAAAAATAAAATTTAAAAATGAACTTACTTTTCAAAGCATTTGGATCACCAAAATTCGCTAAGTTCTGAATCTCTTTCATATGCAGACGACATTCTTCTGTTACATTTGAAACGGTTAAATAATTATATACATCATCTAAAAACGAAGCGTACGACGATGTCAAATTCTGAATCAGAGATTCTTTGAAATGAAAACTAGGTGAATGAGGCGGAAGGGCTTCCCCCAAAACAAACAACAAACAGGAAATCACCGCAGAGAACACCACTTTCGGATTCGATATCATTTTCACTTTTATTAGAGTATCGTTTTCTTTTTCTTCCCGCGTACTTAAAAAATGTTCACCTGCGGTATTCAAGTAGCTGGAGGAACAAATCGTTTAATGTAATGTTCGGAATCGTTTCCTTTTTATTTGTGAGATTTGCGTACGCCGGTGAATCAATTATAGTGGCATTCTACAAGGCCACAAGTTCGGTGACACAGTTAAAAAAGAATTGACTTTTATCATATAAAATGTTGACGTCGTGGTAGTAAAAAAATAAGGGAAGAGAAAAATGATTGCATAGGTGCTTTGTTGGCGAAATGCCATGGTTTGTGTTCAGGATAGTTAAACACGTGCTCAATTATGCAGTCAGATTATTTCGAGGGCGAATGGAACAGATAAGTTATAGATTTTACCTATCTATAGCGAGCATTGTAGCTATCTATTTCGAGATCTATATCAGATAATATAGTTAATTCCATCTTCGAATAAGTAAGAAAAAGTTAACGCAGACGATATATTACATTCTTTGTTGTTAGGAAATAAATGTTTTATAACATAGTTACGATTTAGAATTACGTTTTATTGCAGAAGTACCTCATAATATTTTCATTCCGTTTTTAGTTATTTTTATTTCCTCGTTTTAACAGCAAATGTTAAGTTTTTAATCATCAAACGTTCACCCAAGGTTTTTTTAAAAAAAATTCATAAAAAAATTCTCTTTCGGCAATTTTGGCAGATGACAAGATGCTTTTTTAGACGTTAAGAAATGATGAATTATATTTTATTACAGTCATTATAGTTTATTATATTTTATTACAGTAAAATTTTTTTTCAGTCAGTATGTTTCATAATGTTTTTAAGAATTTTATTTCCGTGTATTAACAGCAATTGTGAGGGTTTTAATCATCAAATGTACAGACTTTTTCTTTTAACTATTAAGTAGATAAATTAGGTATTGGTATATAGCAGTATTAAAATATAATTTTAAACTTGCTAACTAATTTTATTCTTTTTATTCAAGACAAGAATGCTAGTTTCTCCAAAATTTTCGAAAAATATAGTACTGGTACTATAACGTCTTATTTTTACCGCAACTTCATACGAAGTAAACTATTTATTAATAATTAAAACATGCATCTTTTGACATCCATAAAACATGCATGCAAACATGCATCCTAACTATTTATTTTTTTCATATTAATTTTTTCCCGCTATTATTAGTAAGGACAGATAGTATATAGAATAAATCCATGATGATAGAATGAATCCATGCCTTGTCCATGATTCGAACACAGAACCTTACCGATGAAAGGCTAGTTCCCTGACCCCTACATAGTCGGTCGTCATAAATAAATATAAAAGCATACATTTTTTTACCACTGACGAAAAACACTTAAAATATTTGGTAGAGTTGGCAAGTAAGAGAATTACCTTAAATATTTAAAAAGCATGACATTTAATTCCAAAAGCATAACATTTGTGAAATCGTTTTTTTTTTTTTCAATTTATTAAATATTAAGAACGCTTAGGATTAGAAATTGTTTTACAGAAATTGTGAAATAGTGCAATATTTGCAATATTGCGTAAAATTTGAAAGTAAATATTTATTTCCTGTAAAAAAATTTTAAAACAGAGATATTTTAACGCCGGGAGAGAGAAACGTTTCATTTTAGAAAATGTGGGTATTTTCAATAATTCTATCGAACTCAAAAGCGTTCAAATGTGATAAATTAAATTTGTGATTTGTTATAATTTAAATAATTGTCATAATAGTAATNTAGTACATAGAAGGAAAGAACATCCATGCCTTGCCTGGGATTCGAACCCAGAACCTTTCTGATGCAAGGGCAGTTCCTTGCCCCCTACACAGGCCAGTCGGCTCTCATAAATAAATATAAAAGCATACATTTTGCTACCGTTGACGAAAAAGACGTAAAATATTTGGTAGAGTTGGCAAATAAGAGAATTACCCTAAATATTTAAAAAGCATAACATTTAATTCCAAAAGCATAAAATTTGTGAAATATTTTTTTTTTTCAATTTATTAAATATCACAAGAACGTTTAGGATTAGAAATTGTTTTACAGAAATTGTGAAATAGTGCAATATTTGAAATATGCGTAAAATTTAAAAGTAAATGTTTATTTCCTGTAAAAAAATGTTAAATTATATATTTTAACGCCGGGAGGGAGAAACGTTTCTTTTTCGAAAATGTGAGATATTTTCAATAATTCAATCGAAATCAAAAACGTTCAAATGTGATAAATTAAATTTGTGATATGTAATAATTTAAATAATTTTCATAATAGTAATGGGAGAAGTACTTTTTTTTTTTTTGGTTTCCAATAAGTGTTAATATTCGTTTAAACAGTTTTCATTCGATCAACCGAGTTCAATTAACCGGAGTCGAATAAGTTTTTTCGGCTGCGACTCAACAGTCCTGATCATGTGACTTGTCTTAAAAACTCGAAAAAGATGAAAACTTCAATACTTAATCTATTTCAGTAAATTATCTATGAAATCGTATCGTCATTACCAAATACAGATAACGATTTTACCTTCAACTCGTTCGCTGACTTCTTTCCAAACTGTTAGTTTACGGATGTATAGTATGACAGTTTAACTTTCATTAACCCGTAGCTTTTGTTTCATTTTGAACAAGCAATTTTCGAGTAATAGATAATTATTATTTTTGTGAAAGTACTTTGAAGGCCACGGTAGTTTTCAACTCTTATGAGGAAGTCAAGAATGATCAACATTTTGAAGGGTATTGACATTTTATCATTTTGTAATATTGTGAGAATAGAGACAGCTTTTTTTTTTATTTATGTTTAACACCGAATCAATTTTAGAGAGGTCATTTGCCCCTTCAGTTTTCATTTTTACTAACTTTATGGGTAAAAATAAGTATATCTTTAGTATTTTTTTAGATAAAGAACACATGTTTTATTTCATTTTATAACCGTAGTTGAGAAGTAGACTCTTTTTAGGTTTAACGACCATCAACTTCGTAGTCTTGAAATTATGAGAAGAGCCCAGAAGACAAAGGATTTCTTAGATCAAACGTCGGGACAAAATAGCCTCTACGATAGAACAAACCCGCACTTGCGTAACATAAAACTACAAAAAAATCTACCACGTTTAGGCAAACGGCAAGAGGAATCAAACCCTACCCTTATTTAATGTAATCACTGTGGTCAGTGCGAAACTGGAGCAGAATTTGTATCGACCAACTATAGTTGGGATTCGATCCCGAGTCGCCTTTCTATCGCGGTTCAAGATTACATGTTTGCATTCTTGAACAAGCGAAAATCTGAATTTTTATCCATGATCTGCTGATATTTTTGCTGAGATTGAGGATATTTTTAAGTCGGCGCTTCTATCGGTGTAAGTCAGGAGCAGAATTTGTATCAACCAGTCATCGTTGGAATTTGAACCTGGGTCACCCTGTTGGAAGGCGAGACCTGAGCAGCAGCGGTTCAAGAAAACATGTTTAATTTAACATAACAGTTTATTATAATTTTATTGCAGTTTTATTGCACACCTATGGTTTTCCTAAATTGTATTTAAATTCTTTTACGCTCCCTCTTTTTTTTTCTCTGAAAAATAAATGTTTACTGCTTTATTATTCATTTATTTCCTTTTTATCCGTACATGAATTTGTCTCTTTATTTTTTTACTACTAATTTTCATTCCATTGCTTCATGAATAAATGAAATTTATTTATTTTTTCCCACGAATTTCCAGTCTAATGTTTCATGAATAAATAAAATGTGTCAATTGTTTGCCATGGATTTCAATTCCGTTGTTTTATTTATGAAGTAAATTCATCCACCCTCCCCCCTTAAACTTCCATGCCATTCTGCGCTTATTCAAATTCTCACAAATTTGTTAAACGGCTTTTTCGCAGATATATTTTTAAGCTGATACAAGTTCACTAATTAACTCACTACTTAACACACAGTAACTCGACGTGGCATGGACTCAACGAGTAGTTCGAAGTCTTTTGCAGGACTATTCAACCATGCAGCTTCAATAGATGTCCTTAATTGCGAAAGTATTGCGGGTGCAGGATTTTGTACACGAACTAACCTCTCGATTTTATCCCATAAATGTTAGATGGGATTCATGTCGGACGATCTGGTTGGCCCAATCATTCACTGGAATTGACCAGAATATACTTCAAACTAGGTTCGGTGACAAGGCGCATTATCATCCACTTGTTTGGGTATATGAAGTTCAGGAATGGCTAAAAGTGGTTTGCAAGTGGCTGAACAGAACTATTTTCAGTCAACGATTGGTGCATTCAGACCATAGAACCCAGTTCGTGCCATGAAAAAGCAACCCACTCTATTATGGAATCGCCATCAGATTGTACAGTTACTTGTTGATAACTTGTCTCTCGTGGCTTCGTGGGGTCTGCGTCACACTCGGATTCTCTCATGAGCTCTAGCCAGCTGAAATCGTGACTCATCTGACCTGGTTACATTTTTCCAGTCGCTTAAGATCCAACTAATATGTTCACGAGCCCAGGAGAGGCGATGAACGTGATGCTGTGTTATTAGTAAAAGCACTCGAGTCGGTTTTCTGCGACCATATCCCATAAAGCCAAATTTTGCAGCACTGTCCTAACGGACTCGCCCATTCACGTCAAAGAACATTGATACTTGCGGTTATTTCACACACTGTTATTTATCTGTTAACACACGTCACTACTCACACGTCGGTGGTCTCAGTCATCCATGGTGGGAGGTTATGCCTGAAATTGGGTATTCGTGTTACACTTTTGACACTGTAGATTTAGGAATGTTGAATTGCTCCAATGTTGATGCTCCAACTATCATTTCACATTCAAAGTCTGTTAATTCTCGTTGTGTCGTTGTCATAATCGCATTAGAAATATTCTCGGACGTACAACTTGAACATCAGAGTGCATGATCCATATATACATTTTCAATGCGATACTACTGCCATCTGTATATTTGCATATTCCTATCCATGACTTTTATCATTTCAGTGTATACTAATTTAATCAATGTATGATTTTTGTTTTATTATCATAAAAGTAACTTTACTGATGTGTATAATATCTTACTGTAATTATAGACTTTAATATTACTAAACAACAAAGATTGTGGCGGCTGCTGTTCATAAAGTAGTGTAAAAGAACATTTAAGTGTTTCACTGTACTTGAAAATATTATTGGTTTTTTTATGTAGTGGAACACCACTTGGTGTAAAATAGTTGCTATTTTTTTGGTGTTCAGATACAGGGACATTTTTTACACTGTACTTTAAATTGTATCGTAAAAATAATATCATATCTTATTGTTATAATAAATTTTAGTGTTGCTGGTCAACAAAAATGAGACAACTACTTTAAACTAAAATCAGTAAAACAGAATATTCGTGGTGTTTTACTGCATTAAGCACAAAAGAATTGATTGCTGCGAAACAGAACGTTTCGAACCCGTTAACGTTCTTTTCCTTGTTATTTGAGGTCTTCTCTTATAGATACTGAATTTTAAAACAAATTACCAAGCATGCAAAACATTCCAATATAATTGCAATGCTAATAATTAATATGGTTGGTACATATTAATTTTGAACTTTAAATTATCCAATATAATATTATTACTTTGCACACATCCACTTTCGGGCCATATCCAGGGTAACTAACTAATCAGACGCTCTTTAATACTGCAGTCGGAACGCGCAATTAAAAAGAACCCTCTATTTAGGCTTTTGCTTTCATATTTTGTAATCTGGCAATCTTACTAAGAAAATTATTTAAATCATTCTTGAAAGATTCCGGTATGTAAGTTCATTTGAATTCCTTTCTCGCCTTTAGAGATTTCGTTTTGTGTTCTGTTTAGTATTTTCTTTGCATTTTATTTTCTGTTTTTTGCTTGATATATTTTATTTTGTATATATTTTTTACTTAATGTGTTCTATTTTCGTTTACATTTTTTGTTTGAGTGCTCCTAACACTATCGTATTGATATATTTTGCTTTGGCTATATTGATTCAATATTAGAAAGCACTTCTTTTTGCGGATATAATCGCGTGAGCTGATGAAGAGATTATATCTTTTCATTATTTTGTTTTCCAGATTTTTAATTTTTCTAAAAAAAATAAATTAAAAAAAAATTTGAATGTTTTTAAAAATATTTTATTTTAATAACTTTTATTCTTTTCTTTTCATTAATATTTAAAATTTTCCATGTTTTCTCGACATTTTTTAAAAACACTCCGCTCCGCTCACCAACCCCTCTGTACCGTTACCCCTTTGGCTGTGATCTCAAAATTTAAATTTAGTAACGGTTACCCAGGTTATTTAGTAGACAAATATCTAATGAATTACAGAAAACTTTTAACATTTAAAACTCATTTTTATTGCACCTCTAAATCTTCAAAAACATATTTTCACACATTTCCAACTGCTAACATGGGAATAAACATTTATACATTAATTAAAACAAAAATGCAACCTTAAAACACTCAAGCATAACCTTCAATTTCTACAGTTCAAAAAAAGACATTTAAAAAATAAAAACTGCCTTTAACATTACTAAAAACACAGACTTGGTTTATGATATCTATAAATCACACTTAAATACTGATTGTTCTCCTACACAAAAAAACACCATAACAGTTCTGAATTTACGGTAAATGATTCCTCGAAAATCTTAACGAAATAAAATCTAAAGTTTTATAAGTACCCTACGGAATTTACTGCTTTCACTCTGGAACCGCCCACCGGAAAGGTAGATGAACTCATGGACAAACTCCTCGGCTAGGATCTCGAAATTTCTCCAGCTATTCTAATTTCAAGCGACTTAGGCATGTAGAAGGGGGACACCGGACGTCCAGCATAGATTCCTTCGGACTTGGCCCATCGTCTCAAAGATATCGGCTTTTGGCTAATCCCGGCAGTCCTTCCCGCTAGAGACTTCAGTTTAGCTTTCCCTAAGGTTACGATCCACCATCTCCGAGATACTGTCACGAACCACTCCTTCAGCGGACAAACTCCGTATCCCCAGGATACTGCTCTGGTTAACTGCTTACTACTGGTACTGCAACTGCTTTTAGCCACATTCGTTGCTTCTCTTTTATCCTCCCTTCAACAAGGCGAAAGAATCTAGACTGACCTGTTTACCACGTCCAGAGTCATCCCGCATCCGGCGGACGTCAGAACCAAAAAAAAAAGTTCCCTGAGAAAAAACAGTCATAAATCCACCAATACCCTATACAAGTTATAATACCATCCTCAATAAATATTAATAAATTTAGTTACATAGATTTCACCCCAAAAATCCCTTTTTAAAAGACTAATTCAAAATTTCTAAAGAAAATATCATTATGATTGAATTTAAACTTTACCATAGTGGTGCCATCTACAGACAAATAATCTATCTTTAAAAGTATTGAAAAAAAAATCTATAATAAATTTCAATTTATTACACCTCATAATTGCTGCGCAATTACATTTTTGTTTGCTTCGCGAACAAAATTAAAGTCGTCTTCCTGGAGATTAGCTAGCAATTTTTCTGCACCAACATCACATAGAGAGAATATGATAGGAATGTAAAATGTCAGAGGTGCTTGTTATCAGGATTATAAACTTATATAAAGCAATTTTAATACAAACAATATTATAAACTTATATAAATTTGAGCAAATTTGTGATTTTGATTATTTGGAGGAATCAAACTTGTTGTCGCAGTAACAGTGACATCACCTTTAAAAGTAAGACAACTGATACCTTTAAAAGAAATTTCATGAGATGGGCAAAAAGCTGCCATCTCAAATGCAGAGTTGTACGATCGAACATTCTGTTTAAAGTTAATTGCATCAGAATGGCTACCAAGTAAAAGATCTTTTAATACTTCTGGATATTCCATATTGGCGAGCTCAACTTTGCCATGATGGCAGCAATTAAATTTCGTTCTGCCATGCTCTGCTGGAAACGAAAGAGCACCACAATTTACGCATTCATTACTTAATGTTCCAACGGAAAAAGGGGGTATAATGTCTGATAAAGACTCACCAAGGTATTCGTTTTCATTTAAACGTCTTGACTCTTCAATGTTTCTTTGCCGCGCATTCCGCAGTCGCGTATTGATAGTACTACGATTATTTTCCAGGTAATTTTGTGCCGCTAAATTATGTTCAACTGTATGTCGCTGTTGATATAGCCTAAGATATTCACGGCGATCCATTTTTTATAAAAGATATAAGTATTTTAAAGTAAACTCTGTTCAATATATTTTGATAATTTGGAATGTAGATAGTTTTTTGAGAGAGTGTTGATTCGTGCTTCCAATAACTCTACCCAATTTATCAAAGCTATTAAAATATATTGGAGTTCTAAAATCTTCCTTTTTATAAACGTAATAGTAGTGTTTTCTTAATTGTTTGATTCGAAGTCGTCTGAGTTTTATTTGAGGTCAATTTGTATTTAGTATTTTTTGGCAGCATTATTAAAAATTAATACCTTTTCACACACATGCGTTCTCAATTTTGATTGGCTGTTTTGTGCGTTACTAACCAGAAGTCTTCTGTGATTGGCTATGTGTTATCTTTCCATTCTCTTCTTATATGCCACCATTTTGGCTGTCAAGATACATTGAAACTTTTTACTGTGTAAAAATACTACAGAAAAATAAATATACATATTTTCAATATAAAAAATAGTTTTTTATTTTCAATTTTGACAAAAATTTACTAAATGTTGGACATGGAACTGTGTTCTTCTTAATGGTCTCCATCATTAAATTATCTAACTTTACCTGAAAAATGAATCAAAATACAATGTATGATATATTGTCATTAACCCATCGTTATTATAGTTATAGCTACCAACGTTCACCTTTTTCACGAAATATTATACCCTTTGTTAGCAAATTATGTTTTATTATATTATATGTTTCATTAAGTGTTTTATTCTTGATTTGATGAAATGTTTTAAAAGGATTTTAACTACTTTTATGTTTCATTTAATTAAATTTTGATTATTAATGAACTTCTGGTAAAAATTAAACAAAATAACCAAAGATTCTAAAAGCGTTAGTTTTTAATTGTCTGCCATTCTATAAAATATTATGCAAGGGCTAGGTAATTAGCAACCCTGTTATCATATGATACTAATATTTGAATATCTTTGACTACCACTAGGAGAAATCTTTTTTGTAAAGAGCAAAAGTTGGCAGGTATGTATTACAAATAAAGTTAACTTTAGAGAATAAATTTTTAAACAACAGTTAAATATTGTAAAAATATAAACATTTACTAATTTTTAAATTAAAAAAAAGTATATTCTAAATGTATTAAATATTCAAGTTTTAAAATGTTCTTACCAATATTTTAGGGATCAGTGCTTTTAGCTTTGTTAGCTTCCTCTGCAAGCCAGTTGGACCTCTAAGGAAATTTCGAAAAAAAAGTTTATGTCTCAGCCTAACAGTAGAAAAAAAGATTTAATTTTCATGGAATTAGTTTTTCTTTATTTTTTGTTAGTATGCTTTAAATAATGTAAAAGCTCAAAGTTTCTTTTTAACTTTGGGCTTAAAATTCAGATAATTTAAAAACAAATTTAAAAAAATTAATATAATTTCCTAAATACTATTTTCACTGATACCAAACTAGTCTCACTATATTAGAGATGAGTTCGAGCTAACTTTTTTGGCTTTTGGCTCACTTTCGAATTAAGTCAGTATCAGTGACTTAATTCGACTGTGAGCACTCCCTACTGTCTATAACTTAATCAGCATTAAATACAGAATTCAATTCATTTTTAGCATTATATATAGTGATTTAATTACAGCATTAAATTTAGCTAATCAATTATAGCATTAAATACAGAATGCGATTCAACTGGCTAATGATAAATAATGAAAGAACTCTGGAAACAAAAATAACCTTCATCGATCTATGTAATGATGATGATAAATTTTAATTATCTAAAATTCTTAGCAAAGCCGAATAGTTATTGTAGTAATATTTTATTTACGTCATGCTAGAACTGCGCAATGGGCTATGGCGACGGTCTAAGAAACATACCTGAAGATGATCCGAAGACATACATGTCATCACAATTTTGATCCTCTGCAGAGAGCTTGGCTCCCCACTTTCGAAGCCCGATAATCTGCTCACGAATTTTAGCATTTTACGATAGAACACTTTAACAAGGACTGATACCGCGTACTCTCGGCCCTTTCAGAGGCTGATCAAAGTGGTTACTCATCCGCTATCTGACTGCAGCCAGTGATTCTTAAATTCGCTGGTCTATTATCCGTGTCTTATGATCAATCCACTACGAGACAATAAAACTTAATGGTGATAGATAATTGAGTTCGAATTTCATATTCACAGCCGCCAGTCCGGAAGTCCAAGCGTCTTATCATATTATTGGTAGTGAATTAACAATTTAGATAAGCTTAATCTGTTTAATATTGCCCCATTTGTTTATTATTGCATTTAATTTGTACTCTCGGTTCCTTCAAAGGCTGATCAAGGTGCTTACTGACACGCTCACTGACTGCAGCCAGTGATTCTTGACTTCGCTGGTCTATTATCCGTGTTTTATGATCAATCCACTAAGGGACAATAAAATCTAATGGTGATAGATAATTGAGTTTGAATTCCATACTCGTAGTGGCCAGTCCGGAAGTCCAAGGTTCTTATCATATTCTTGGTAGTGAATTGACAATTTAGATAAGCTTAATTTGTTTAATATTGCCTCATTTGCTTATTATTGCATTTAATTTGTACTTTCGGTCCCTTCAAAGGCTGATCAAAGTGGTTACTCACCCGCTCTCTGACTGCAGCCAGTGATTCTTGACTTCTCTGGTCTATTATCCGCGTCTAATGATCAATCCACTATGGGACAATAAAACTTAATGGTGATAGATAATTGAGTTCGAATTCCATACTCATAGCGGCCAATCCGGAAGTCCAAGCTTCTTATCATATTCTTGGTAGTGAATTAACAATTTAGATAAGCTTAATTTGTTTAATATTGCATCATTTGTTTATTATTACATTTAATTTGTACTTTCGGTCCCTTCAAAGGGTGACCAAAGTGGTTACTCACCCTCTCCCTGACTGCTGCCAGTGATTCTTGTCTTCGCTGGTCTATTATCCGTGTCTTATCAATTCACTATGGGACAATAAAACCTAATGGTGATAGATAATTGAGTTCGAATTCCATACTCATAGCGGCCAATCCGGAAGTCTAAGCTTCTTATCATATTCTTAGTAGTGAATTAACAATTTAGATAAGCTTAATTTGTTTAATATTGCAAAATTTAAAAACTAACTGCACGCTTAGACAGAGATGTTATATAATATTGCATAACTTCTAGCATATAATTTAAAAATATCTACAGAATGCTATTTAGTACCCATTAATAACGAAGCTCCTCTTGACAAGGGACCTTAATTGTATAATATGGTGAACTCAAATTTTCGGTTTAATCCGAAATAATTTTTAAGAATTAAGTATTTAAGTGAACAGTCTTTATTGCTTTTGACAGGGTCGTAAAAATAGGAGACTTGATGCTTTTTGGCTTAATAAATTTCTACTTAAAGTTATCAATAAATTTTTTATTTTACTACCACTGAGAAAAAAAGTCGACCTGAAAGTGAGAATGTTAGAAGCCATGTAAACGTAAAAGCTTATTTACGTCACATTAACAAATAAATAACGCGTGAAGATAACTGGGAAAACATATAAAATAATGTGGACTAAATACTAATCAACCGTCTCGTGAAATAGTAATCTTTAGAAAACTTTTTATTAAGTCATGTAAGAAGTTTAGAAGTTGTTCGCCTTTTACACATCTGTGAGAAATATTGGACAGTTCTTATAGTGTCACAATTAGAGAAACAAAACACCTTTTATTACATACTTAATGCTATTCCAGACACACAGTATTATTATTTATGTTTCAAACTTAATTTAAAGCTCAATGCGTTTTCAGAGCTAAATTGGTAGGCTAAAGAAGGAAATATCTACTTGGTTTGAACATCTATGTACTGCAAACAAAATAAACGTGCTATCTTTAATAACTTTTGAGCTACCAATTAGATTTTTATTCAGTTAGTTGTTAGGCTATTAGAGAACTTAACAACTAACTGAAGGTGTATTTTGAATGGTGACTTCCTGATTTTGCAAAGCGTTACTGTTCCATCTTACTCTAAAGCTATTTGAGCTTCTCAGCACAGGTGAGAAAATTTCTTGTTAAGTGTTGTGTTGTTAAGGGATAGAAAATAAGGTTAGCGTTACGGCTAGGAAACACCTAGCAAAACCTGTCTAATATTTCAAAGAAATCTTTTAAAGCAGGTAACTGTTACCATGGAGGAATATAACTATTTTAACGCAAAAATGCACTTATTTTTAAAATCCCTTTTCTTACATTTTCATTTTTTAAAGCAGTACACTAAGCAAAGCATGTCTTTTAAAAGTAAGCAATAAATATACAGGGATATTCATAATTCCTTCTGCCTGTAAACGCTATTTTTCTTTACTACGACTGGCTTCAGTGGTACATGTTATTGCCATCTACTGGCGACTGCTTAAATTAAAACTTGAATACTTTCGGAATAATACCATATGTTCTTTTTTGCCATATTCGCCTTCGTTTCTTTACTATAACGCTTCGAAACCCCGGAGGGAATTATGAATAACCCTGTAGAAAGAAAGCAACGCAAGCAATAAATATAAAATCTAGTCAAACTAATAAACTTATAATGCAAACTTATAAGGTATTCAGTGCGTAAAATAAGAAACGGACCATCCTGAATAACATTTGATCTAATAAGTAGATCTTCACGTTTTAGGATTCAATCTTAATGGCTCGAGGAGAAGACTTAAAATGTGCTAATTAATAAGTGCAGACGATGTTTTAAGTTACGAAATCAAACACAAAAATGTACTTTCTCTGAATAAGCATACTTTTTTTCAACGAATTCGGATTTCTTATCACCAAAGTATAGGGGTTAGTATCTGGGAAATATGGTTCGAATAGTTTGGTCAGGAGAACGGTCTAAAGTTTAGATCCCTTAATGTTAATTTTTTGTTTTGTGTAATTCTCCATATCTCGAGAACTTTTAAAGAGAATTAAAAAACTTTGTTACTTAATTATAAAATTCGTTTATCCAAGGATAATTCCATGCAAAAAATAACTTACACTAAGTAATTTGTATTATTTTATTTAATAAAAGTCGAAAAAATTTTAAATTTTAAGGTATACAATTTTCTACATTTTAAATAATGTAATTTTATATAACGAAATACAAATATTGAAGGAAAATCGGTCGAATAGTTCCTGAAATATGGAATTTTAAAAATGTGATTTTTTTTAAAAAAATTTGATTTCTCGGGAACTATTTGACCGATTTTGTTCAGGTTTTGTATTTCGCCACGTAAAATTATATTTTTTAAAATGATGTAAAAATTTGTTATGATGGTATGTTTAAAGTATTTTTGTTAGTTATTTATGGGCACAATTTTATTTAATTTTTTTTTGGGCACCGCGTTTTAATTTAAATAATCTCATTCTGTATTTTAATCTATATTTTTACTTTAATCAACAACCCCATCTGATTTTCACTTACACCCCTATCCTTCAACACCTTCCAATATTTTTCCTTCACCCCTACTTCTTGAGAATGGATTCATTCACTGGTGTGAATAGTCAAAACGATAGTAGCGCCACCCTTTGGTGCGGATGAATACATGAGCGGGAGAAAAGAGCGGCAATTCGTTTTTTAGACATTCCTGCTGCTGACGACTGAGGTTGAACGTGATCTGAGGGATGATGCGGGGTGGCCGGCCACGCGCGCTTTTAGGATAAGTCCTTTACCTTTTTATTTTTTATTTTTATGTGCCCGTAATTTCTTTTATTATTATTTTATTTTGATATGATGTTAACTAAAGAAAAATGATTATTTTTAAATAATCTGTCTAACTGAAGTGTAAGTCATATAGCAGTAAAGCAACTCCTTTTTAAATTGTAAACTAATTTTACTTATGATTAAGTCTTTTAAATAAAAATATTTAGTCTAGATTAGTTATGTTGTTGGATGTGAATCCTTTAAATTTAATTTACATTCAGCTCATCAAGATTATCATTGCAGTAATAGTAAATGTGCTAATAATTTTAAATTAACTTAAATTACTTCTACTTGTTATATCTGGTAAATTTTGTTAGTTAAAGTTAAATGTTCTCACAACGCAATTATTTTTTAGAAAATCATTCTTGATTCCTTAAATATACTTTTTTTTCTCTATTCAAAAATAAGATATAACAAATTGCATGCCTTACAATACAAAATTAGTTATGACTATTATTAAATACAGTAATAAAAAATAATGAACATTTTCTGATATTTATATTTTGTATGGAATTATCTTTGGATACACAAATTTTATAATTATTTGCAAAAAGTTTTAAATTTTCTTGAAAAGTTCTCGAGGTATGGAGAAATACGCAAAAAGTAAGTTTAACATTTAGGGGTCCTAACTTTGGACCGCTCTCCAAATCCGTCGAAAAAAGGATATGTTTATTCAGAGAAAGTACGTTTTGTGTCTGATTTTGTGACTTGAAATTCCGTCTGCACTTATTAGCATATTTGAGGCTACACCTTCGAGCTATTAAGATTGAGTCCTAGAACGTGAAGATCTAATTATTAGATCAAAAGTTATTTAATGTGGTTCATTTATTTTTTTTTGTACAATGTACACCTAAAAAAGCTGCGGTGGCGAACGGAACACGCATTCAATATAGAGAGATGTTGCTATATTAGATTCTTAACCTTTTTTCTCTCTGGTTCCGGGTCCGATTCGACGACTTCAATGAAAATCGAGCTATCGTTATCACCTGCTTGAACAATTGATTTCTGTACGTGGTATTTGTGACCATTCACATCCACTTCTTCTTCTGAAGTAGTATTGACTTCCATTGTGCCATTCCCATAAACAGTATCTTCGACAGTTTGACGAAAGGCTTTTTCAATGGCTCCTGTAAGTGAAATATGCCTCTGATTATCATAAGCGCATTAAATTAAACTTATAAGTTCAAGAATTATATAGAAATTTATAAGATTCTCTACTACTTTAAATTTAAAAATGAAATACTAAAAACCATTCTTAGTTGTTGACAGGTCAGCTAAAGTGGCCATATTTCAGAAAAATTTAAAAATCGGCAAAAAGATTGGGAACACAAAATGTTTTAACTAATTACTAGAGACCAAAAATATTTATAACTAGTGGGTTTCGCCCCCTGCTCGCTAACGCTCGCCAACCCCCGAAAATTGCTTGTAATCTTGTATGGTTTGCTTCGCAAACTCAAGCTCGCTTCGCTCGCTACTAACTTAGGTGCATTGCAAATGCACAAAATTCTAAGAATTCAAAACAATCATTCAAATCCATATAACAACTTTTTTATTTTAAAAAAAAACTACATCTTTTTAGTAAATACTTAGTCATTAAAATAAATTTTAACTCAAATAAATGACATGTAATTCGTTAAACCTATTAGAAATGTGCTATAGTATAAAATCTTAAAGCGTAACAGCACGACTGAGACTCATTTTCAATGAATAACTAATAACAATAATAAAACAAATAAATTCGTGATATAAATCAAAAATCGTCAAATAAATTCGTAATATATAAATTCGTGAAAAAAAGCGCTTTCGACAAAATACTAAAATAGAGATCTATCGACAAAGACTACTCACTTC
>NC_092207.1:37430691-37433460 GCF_043381705.1 Parasteatoda tepidariorum | reverse complement strand
AATTAATTAATTATTAATTATTATAAATTAATTAATTATAAATTAATTATTTAAAAAATTAATTAATTTAAATATTAAGTATAATTTATAGGATATATACTTTCTTTATAATGCCATTACATATTTCTATTAATATAAAAAGTTTCAGAGCTTTTTATTCACTTTACTTTTTGGAGGTTTTATGAACTGAAAAATGACAGTTTTCGTGAGAATGACCCATATAGAGACTAACACTATTTAAAATTATTATCTGTGTTTAATTGCCCGATGGTATTCCTAAAAATAACGTGAAATTAAAGTTTATAAAATTTGTGATAACCTTATAAAACAGTAGTGGATTTTTCCCCTCAATATTTCTAGAGGTTGGCACTATTGATGATTACTGTTAACTTCTCTGAGCAAAGCGTTCTTTCAAAAGTACATTTCCTTTTTTCCAAAAAAGAAAGAAGTGGTAGCGCAATTGTTACATTAGAAAGATTTATTTTGTTGAAACAAGGTAGTTATGTCTACCATAATACAGGGTTATTCATAATTCCCTCCGCCTGTAAACGTCATTTTTCTTTACTACAACTGGTTTCCGTGGTACATGATACTGCCATCTACCGGCAACTGCTTAAATTAAAACTTGAATACTTTCGGAATAACTTCATATGTTCTTTTTTGCCATATTCGTCTTTTCACTATAACGCTTCGAAACCCCGGAGGGAATTATGAATCACCCTGCATATTAATAAAATAAATATCTATAGTTGGATCTGAAATCAAGGCATAATGCTTACCAACGTTTAAGTGGTAGATAACAGATTAAAAGCAATATGGACTACCACTTTTTACATATATGGGAACTCAGACTACAACGAACGAACGAACTTTGTTGTATGTAGGTGTTTTTCATATATAAACCATAATTTGTTACTAGCATTAATAGCTTAATCTGAATGCAGCTGTATGCTTACTTTCTATCTGCTTCATATAAGCCGAAATCTGTCCTAAATGATACATTGAGGTTTGATCCAATTTCGGTTCTTTTTCTTTTGAGTTTGGTTCTTTTTCGGGAACAAATTTATTTGAATCATCTGAATCTTTCCTATTGTTGCTTAAATCATCGCTATTTATTTCATCTTCCTCATCACTGAAATTAAAAAGAGATAACGAATTATAGTTTTATGTGAAACATAAATTAAGTAAATAAATTATTTATGACATGTAATTATAATTATATGTTAGTATATCGGAAAAGAGCTGGCCACACAATTATAACAGTGTCTTAACATAAACATAATAATAATAATAAGTGTTGTATAAATAATAATTTCACGTCAATGCCATACAAAGGTGAATGACGAGAAACAGAGTGAAATGTATTAAAATATAACTAAAGAAAAAAATGCGGCATAAACAACCCTTTTATGTGAATTTAGAGCCTCGTTTGGTTCAGTGGTTAAGGCACTGAACTGTTATTGTGAAGAACTGTGGTTCGAACCCAAGTGGCGGTTTGAAGCCCACCCAGCTTCAGATCGATGGTACCAGCTTGTTTAGGAAGTAAAAGCGTCCTGTGTGCAATGCTGACTACATTGTTACAAGCATGCCATTGGTCACAAAATTCTGGAGCCTTAATACAACGGGTTGTAGCGGCAATGGTTAACTAAACTGAATTTAGAGCTTCGTTGGTTCAGTGGTTAACGCACTGAACTGTCATTGTGAAGAACTGTGGTTCGAACCCAAGTGGCGGTTTGAAGCCCACCCAGCTTCAGATCGATGATACCTACTTGTTTAGGAAGTAAAAGCGTCCTGAGTGCAATGCTGACTATACATTGTTACAATCATGCCATTGGTCACAAAATTGTGGAGCCTTAATCTCTATGACACAACGGATTGTAGCTGCAATGGTTAACTATACTTACGTAAAATTGATATGAAAGTGAACAACGGATTACAGTGGTTAGGCGGTGAAATATAAATAAATATGGAGATGCATAATGTGAATATAATATACAGTTGTTGGATGGTCAATATGAGAAATATATTCTCTAAATAAATATAACTAATGCAATAATTACTTTATATGATTATGATATTTGTCCAAAAAACGGGTATCATACCCACATGACTATAGGAGATTTTTTACGATGACTTTTTAGCTAGCTAAATTTTCGTAAAAGTATTTGTCAATAATAAGTATTATGAACAGTTAGGTTTCTATCTCCATTTTAGTTATTAAAAATCACAACCAAATAAAACCAAATTCCAAATCAAACATTTAAACTGTGTAATTAATATTTAATTGGTCTGTGTAACAAGTCTATACGACACTATCGATTTAACTGTGAATAACAATTTACGATGAAACCAGACTTACAGAAACAATTAATAAAGTATAGTTGAATCAAGGAGTATGTAAATAGGTTGTTTTCAAACTTAGTGATTCACTTTCAAATACAAAAGTGAAACCGCCCTCTCCAAACAGTTTCGCTCTAAAATGTTGAGCGAACTTACACATTTCATATGTATTGCAAAAGAATGTTCGTAGGTCAGTAGACCCATGACTTCAGGTGTAATATTAATCCTTTAATAGTAATCTGTTGCTATTCAAGAGGGAAAAGTTTGCAAGTAGAGTTTTAGATAGTAGATGTAAGATATGAATATGTGTTGCAAATAAAAAAAAATTCTATATAGAGTTGATAGAGTTTGGGTAGCTCATACAAGGTATGAGTATCTGTTAACTGCTATAAACAATAGTTAATATTCAAAGGAATATATATATATATA
>NC_092207.1:37428367-37430436 GCF_043381705.1 Parasteatoda tepidariorum | reverse complement strand
ATATATATATATATATCTATATATATATATATATATATATATATATATATATACATATATATATATTCCTTTAAATAAAAATTATGAAATTATCTCCAGTTATTTTTCACAGAAACTAAAATTCCTGATATGATGCATTAGAGCAGTGTTTCCCAAAGTGTGGTACGCGTACCTCTAGGGGTACGGAAACAGTTTAGTGGGGATACGTGTGCTTATGCGAAATAACTTGCAACAAACGAAAATTTCAAAATTTCCTTATCTAAAACAAAGCCAGTCATGAAAATTTACGATTACGTGTTTTTCCATAGGCTATTTTTTGCAAAGTTAACAGTTAATAACTAGTGGTGTCAACAACCAGTTGTGATTTTTAACTTTTGTGCAATTTTTTTATAGTAAAATATACATTCACTTTTTCATTAGTGGTACACAGCGTTACCAAAAATTAAGAAAGGGTACACAAAAGTCATAAGTTTGGGAAACACTGCATTAGAGTCTTCTAATCAACATTTAAGTGAAAAGGTAGAGTTTGTCCTGCTTTTAAAAAAAAGCAACCGATTCATTTTATAAAATACCTAAAACAATCATAATTGGACCAAATAAATAAGAATAGACAGAGCTTATTTTATTTCTCCCGAAAATTAGCTATTGAAATAATGGTGTTTATTACCTGTTTTCACCTTTTTTTGTCTCATTTTCAGGCCTGATCTAAGCTTATGTTGTGTGTATAATCTCACACAACTAAAGCAGACTTGCCAAGTTTCACTCTTTCGGAATAAGTATTTCCCAACTGCTAGTGAAAGACCAATTAAATTGTAACTGTAGATAAAATAAACTTTTCATAATTGCTGTGGATTACACCGAATTATGGATTACACTGAAAATTGTTTGCGCATGGTTTACATTTATTACGAAAAAGTGTTTTTTCATTCATTTGAAATTAATTAAAAAACTTGTTTTAAAATTTTACATACTCAACACCGACATTGCCTTCCTGTGTGTCCTTTCTACTACTTTCATTGTCTCTCACCAGCGGTCTTTTATCAGCATCAAGTGGTTTCTCAGTTAGACCCTCCATGACGTCATCATATTCAAGATCAAAGTCAAGAATATCAACCATATCTTCTGCAGCCTCTTTAATATTCTTTTTCTCATCACTAGGTTTATCTGAAAGAGATATTCATACTTTCAGTTGAGCACCAGATTTAGATTATACTTCAAAAGTTTTTGGCGATTCGTAAAATCTATTCCGCTTAGGTAACCAGTATATTTCAAAATCAGTAACAAAATTTGTTAACAAATATCGCCTTTAATTTTAAAAATTGTAAAAAAAAAATTTCTGCCGTTTGTCAAAAACGATAAATTTTGAATCAAAAAGGAATATACATATAAGTCATCGATTGATATTAATGTGAGGAAAAAAGAAACGTTATCAACATTTGATGAATCAATATTAGAGAAGGCAGAATTCGGAACATAAAAAAAAAACTAGGTTTAATACCTAGAGAAATTTGAATGTTTTTGCTTTCTATTTCTTCTCAGTTTTTCTTTCGCAATATAACTGGATATGATGTTATTTTAATTTCTCGCTAATGATTCGCCAGATTTTGAGCAAGTTATTTTTTCCCCCTCTTCATTGAAAGATTTCTTTTTGACCTCTATTTTTGTTTCATTTTTGTCAAGGATTCTAAAAATATATGCAGAAGCAGTCTCATAAGAATTTCTGCATTAATTTTTGTGCGTAAAAAAAAATCATTAAAAATGTAATAATTCTTATCCCTTAACAATATAATGCATCTTTATATATATATATATATATATATATAATACAAAAATTAAATACTTTTGTATTAATAAAAGCATTAAAACTTCATTCGTTTTCATAAAATATCTTTAGTAAAGGATAAGGGTAGAAATTCTATTTTGGGACTTCAAGGCTAAAAACATGCCAATGAATAATAATTAGATTTATACTTCAAAAGAGAAGTTATTTTAAGATCTTTCACTTCCATATAAGGAAAGATTAAACGATTTGCTATGAGTAATAAATAAATTGATGAGGCGTAAGAATA
>NC_092207.1:37424557-37428060 GCF_043381705.1 Parasteatoda tepidariorum | reverse complement strand
TTATTATTATTATTATTTTATTTATTTATATTTATTATTATTATTATTTTCTACGATGGGTGTATACGATGACCGCATCTTCTGAGCTAAAATTTTGGTTCAAACTTTTATGCCCCGCTCAGGGTAAAAGAACAATATTTTTTTTTCTTTTGTTAATTCATCGACAACAATTTTTTATTCTCTAAACATTAAAAATAACGAATCCCAATTGAATAACTGGAAAGAAATTGGATGATAAACTAGCTAAAAAAAGGAAGAGAAATTTTGAAATAAAAAAATGAATAGTGAAAAAAAAACATTATGATTAAAAACCATACTGTCGAATTACTTTGAGTAATTACGAATAAGTAGTCAATCTTATCTAGCAACTTAAAAATTTAAACAATAGATTAAAAATTATTTTAATTATTCTTGACAATAGCATTCGTAATCAAATGCAGAGCATATCATTAGCGTAAAAGAGCTATTTTTTCAAAATACGCGACTTATCAGTTTCTTAAAATTCGTCATCCATCTGTAAGTCATCTTTTATCAAATTAGGATCAGAAGCAGCTTATGTGTGTTTCGCATTTTTACGCTGTGCACCTGCTGAAATAATTTGGTTATGGGGGATAATTTAATCTGCACCAAACAGACTGCTGACGAAAAACTATTTCTAATGGTTTCGGGATCAAGAATTCTAAAGATCTTGGGCGATTGCGTAAGCCGTTCTAGGCAGCGTCCGAAGTCTCCCAATCTAACCAAAAATTCGGCTGACAGAAATGTTGTGTCCGTTAATTAATCAGAGTACAATCAGAAAAAAAAGCATCGATTTGAAATATGCGCATATTATTTCAATATGTTATAAGTGAGCTGTTGCAGTTCAGGACCAAGGGTTTAGGATTGTGTAATCAGTATGTTGAAGGTAAGCCGTTCCACGCAGCGTCCGGTCTCCCAATCTAACCAAAAATTCGGCTGACAGAAATGTCGTGTCCGTTAATTAATCAGAGTATAATCAGAAAAAAAAGCATAGATTTGAAATAAGTGCATATTATTTCAATATGTTATAAGTGAGCTGTTGCAGTTCAGGACCAAGGGTTTAGGATTGTGTAATCAGTATGTTGAAGGTAAGCCGTTCTACGCAACGTCCGGTCTCCCAATCTAACCAAAAATTCGGCTGACAGAAATGTCGTGTCCGTTAATTAATCAGAAAAAAAAGCTTCGATTTGAAATATGTGCATATTATTTCAATATGTTATAAGTGAGCTGTTGCAGTTCAGGACCAAGGGTTTAGGATTGTGTGATCAGTATGTTGAAGGTAAGCCGTTCTACGCAGCGTCCGGTCTCCCAATCTAACCAAAAATTCGGCTGACAGAAATGTCGTGTCCGTTAATTAATCAGAGTATAATCAGAAAAAAAAGCATCGATTTGAAATATGTGCATATTATTTCAATATGTTATAAGTGAGCTGTTGCAGTTCAGGACCAAGGGTTTAGGATTGCGTAATCAGTATGTTGAAGGATCACCTTTCTTTCGGGATGATGCTGACTTTGGAACTTCTGGAGGGTCCTCTGGCTTTGAAGATTTTGCTGGTTTGAAATCGGGAGGAGGAGCTCCGGGATTTTCACCATCTGGACGTTTTCTGGTTTTTGAAACTCCTGTAGAATCCTTGGGCTTTGTAATTCTCGGATGATCTCCTGTCTTCAATATACCTGGAATATCACCTGAGTTTTGTTTTCCTGGGGACCGAGATCCTGGCTTTAGGTTTCGTGAGTGTAGGGTGTCTGGGAATTGGTTTCCGTTGAATCGAGCACCAGATGGAGCTTTCGACAATTGAACACTTGAGAATCGATTTGGAAATTCTATTTTCGGTGTAATCTTGGGAAACGTGCGAACACTAGCACTTGAGAATCGACTTCCTGAGTTTGAAAAACCTGGAGGTAATCAAATTTTCAGATGGGGAATTTCAAAATACATATTAAAGATATGGTAAGATCATCGTAAAATAGGACAACATTGCCAACTTTTTAAATATGATATTAAACGCCCTGGGGACAAGGCTGAAAGCCTATATATATCAAGCGGAATAGAGCAAAAACAGATACAAAAGGCTGTAACTACAGATATTTTTTTAAACAATTATAGCATATATATATGAAACTGCTTCTTTCTTGAGAAATAGTAAATATTGTTGAATGCTTTTAAAACTGGAACAGATTTACCCTTTCCAAAAACAAGTTAAAACTGATTTTACCACCAGCTTTTCCACTTTTCTGTCTGGCTTTCACCCATGCCCGGGAAGTTCTTTAAGCAAACCATAAAAATAACGACTTTCTACTGTTTGGTTGAAGAACTGTTAGGGATGTCAAAAATCCTATTTTTCAAAATCTGACTGAATTAAAAAGGCTTACGGTTGCATTTATTGTTAGGCTTAGATGGCATTTTAATATGATTTTTTGATTTAATTATAAATGTGCACTACATCTGGTATCTTAGTGGGTGTCCTGGTGTTTCAATTAGTTTTAAAGGTGACAGGAGAGATCAAACTATCTTAACTCGGCTGTCTACTGGACATTAAAAAACCTTCCGATTTTCCCATGGTGCTAAGTCATTTCCAGTTTGCAATAAGTATAGTAAAGCATTTGATTAACTGCTTTAACTTAGTGCACGAGAACATTCTGAGGAATTTTATTTACGATTTGGTGGTATTTAAGGTGAGCGAACTCATGCACTTGATATAATTCAGATCAGAGGGGTGACTATCCCATTACATAAGAGTTAAGAAATTGTAGTAAAAAATACTCTTCGAGCCGCTCTGTATGCCGCAAGAAGGCACCTAATTTAAAATTTGACGTGCTGTCATTTTTATTTATGGATAAACCGAGGTTTTTCTTTCTTCGCAATTCCACTTCGGTTGAAAGTTATAGCAATTTAAGTAAGTTTTTCATGAGTTTATTCTATCTTTTGTTTTGTTTTAAATGATAGCTATTTATCCATAGTTGTAGAGAAGTTTACTTATCGCTCTCGTCATCTTTATGTTTACGCTTGAGTTGATATCGAAAATAAAAAACTAAGAGGGAAAGAGATTAGATTATTTTAGATATAACTACTAAACAGTTATATTGAAATTTTTAAAATTAAAAAAACACAATTCGAGAGTGTTCAAAGAGAGTAAAATAACATTTTCTATTTGAATTGTTATAAAAACGTAAGATTTTTCATTTTATATTGTTAACAAGTAAAATTGCTTTTCTTTTATTTCTCCTTATTGTGTCACACATTCTATTTTCCTAAATTTAACTTTCTTTTTAAATACGGTTCATTATTCTTTAAACTCAGTTCGTTCGGTTATGAATAACATATTGAATAATGTGCTTACATAAAATTATAATAATTAGCAACATGATCTTCATCTAATATATATAATTCTCTTACGTGGCTCCCAAATTTTGGCTGTATTTCTTTTCCGCCGGTGGCAACGTTTGCTTTGTTTTGTTTACGTTACTATTTCTCTTACACGGCGA
>NC_092207.1:37401184-37424446 GCF_043381705.1 Parasteatoda tepidariorum | reverse complement strand
AAAAAATATTCTTTTTTGATTTATATCACGAATTATACTATAGCACATTTCTAATAGGTTTAACGAATTACATGTCGTTTATTTGAATTCAAATTTATTTTAATGACTTAGTATTTACTAAAAAGATGTAATTTTTATTTTTAAAATTTTTTTTTATAAGGATTTGAATGATTGTTTTGAATTCTTAGAATTTTGTGCATTTGCAAAGTTAGTAGCGAGCGAAGCGAACTTGGTTTGCGAAGCAAACCATATAAGATTGCGTCGGGGGTTGGCGAGAGTTAGCGAGCAGGGGGCGCAGCCCACTAGTTTTCTAAAAAATACAGACTTAAAAAAATAATAATGTATGGAAAACAATGGGGAGCTGGTGAGCGGAGCGAGCAAGGAGCTACTAATTTAGTAAAAAAAACACAAAGATTATTCATTAATTAACTTTTTACAGTGGAATTTTCTCCGAAAATCTAGACAACTACAAATGCTTATGCTAGAGCCGTGTTGGTTCAGGGGATAGAGTATTCACCTTCCAATGAGGTGAACCGGGTTCGAATCACAGCAATAGCTGATTGAAACGAATTCCGACCCAGGCTCGCACTGACCACAGAGCTGCCGTAAAATATCCTTAATTGTAGACGGATCATGGGTTAGAGTCTTCTAGCAGTTAGGTTAACTGTAAGAAGTTTTCGTGGTTTTCCTCTCCATGTAAGGCAAACTTGGGATAGCTTAATCAAAAATTCCTCCAAAAAGGTAAATTTTTCCCAATTCTTGATCCAATAGCTCCCTTTTCTTCGAGATAGAGTTCAAAACTACTAGGCTACGGTGTTGAACATTAGTAGTCGTAAACCCAAAACTGGGTCGGCTGTTCAACGACAGTTTTAAAATAAAATTGAAATAAATTGTTTATGCTAGATAATAAATTACCTGATACTTTTCACAACTTACTTGCTCTAACGAAACTGAATATGCGTGCATCGCAATTCGCAATCCAAACCATCATAAGCAAGACCGCAATCTTTACATGCATTCTTCAAAAATTTTCTATATCTATAAAAAAAAAAAATAGCCTAATAACGAATTAAAGAACTCACAATTTATTTTTATATCTACAATCAGTGAATGTTGTGCTGTTCGGAATATTTTGTTGGTTTGAAAAAATTTTTATGTTAAAATATTTTGAAGCAGTATAGAGTTGTGAAAGATGGCGGATACTTCACCTTCAAACAAAAAAAGTAAGAAGCAACGAAATTTTCTCTTCTTGATTGTAAACAGCTAATGAAGATTGATCTGGATTTAATACCTTGATAATATAGTTCTTCTACCTCATCTATTTTTAACCCCTTAACCAGGAGTGTAGTGGTGGGCGTATGTAGGTAACCCATTGATTTAACGCATTCTATGAATTTTGATTAGATTATTCTATGAATTTTGATTAGATTATTCCATGAATTTTGAAAACCCATAATTTAAAGTGGTTATAATTTAGACAGAATTTTAAACTAAATGCAATTATAAAAATGTCTTTAACTCTTTTACATGCTGATTTTTTTTAAAGTTTGAATTTTTAGTATTTAGTATTGAAAAATTTGAAAGGTGCTGGTACTTTAACGATTGATTGAGCTACTTTCTTACCTAAACAGCCTTGGATATCTTCTCTTATTATTAAACATTAGTTCTCAATTTAATATTTATTCATAAAAAATTTGTTATAAAAAGTAACCACTGATTGTTATTTTTAAAAATTTTTTTTTCTTCGAGTCCTTGTTCAGTACTTCATCCTGCTGTCAGTTAATATTCTTATGAAGTACTGAGATAAGAGATTTAATCTATAGATTCTAATTTATTCTTTTTTTTAAATAGAAGAACCATCTTCATACTGAACGGAGAATAGAAGGGCTAGGTGAATCCTTCGAAGAAACTCTTGCCGCTCCAATCATATGTGTTAAGGCAAATTTTCAAAGACCCTTAATCGAGCTGATACACAGTTGAAGATTGTATATAGGTAGCTCTTACAGTTCCGAGTTTCAGATTTCAACAAGTGACGTCACTGTGATGCATCAAGGTGTTTCGCATTTCAACATTCTGTTTTGTGTCTTATTACAGTGTGTTCACTGTTTTCCATTAAAAATATATAAGTAAAAACTTTTTTTTTGTTGAAGCGATTTTCTTTTCCTCTGATTACAAAAAATTAACAATAGTAGTTCAGATAACAGCTTGCGCGATTGCAGCTTGCCAGAATTCTCATAAAACGCAAATTGAGAGCTGTAGTGGCTCAGGGGATAGAGCGTTTGCCTCCCAACGAGGTGACACAGGTTCAAATTCCAGCGGTGGATGGTTGGCACAAATTCTGCTCCCAGATTGCACCGACCACGCAGTTGGCGTAAAATATCCTCAAGAGTAGACACATCATGGGTTAGAATCCCCTTGCCGGCCAGCTAAGCATCGGATGTTTTCATTATTTTCCTCTCCATGTGACGCAAATGTGGGTTAGTCACATCAGAAACGTTGTCCAAGAAGGCTAGTTTCTCCCAGTGCTTGATCTTTGAGTTCCCTTGCCTTTTGGGTTAGATTCAAAACTACAAGGCAACAGAGTAGAACATTGATAGTCATAAACTCAGAATTTGGTCGGCTATAAAAACTATCTTTCCAAGGTCAATCGTGCTGTTCTCTATGCATCCACCAGCATGTAATGTTCTCATTTTGGGGGCTCCGGCCTTTACTTAAATAAAATTGCATATGTATTAATAAAATTGCATTTGTATTATACGTATTATTTCTCCATGTTCCTGTATCTTTTTTACTAAACATCGGCCACACTACGAATTTATAATCTTAATGCTTTCAAAGCGTAACAATATATTTTCGAAAATGATGAAAATGTAATCTTGACGCTTATCTTATTTTTAAAATGGAAAATATTCGATTCTAAAGATTATTCAAAACAATTGCGAACCAGACCCGAAATTGAATAATTGTTTGAAGATAAGACAGGAGAAAGGGATCGCAAAGATTAATAGTTTTTCTTGCGAAATCGATGGTCAAGGTTAGAAATATATTAAAAATAACCCTTGATGGAACAAAAGAAGAAAGATCGTTTCAAATATCGGGTCAAAATTCTTTTATCAGGTGTGACCAAGGCCGTTACGCCATTTATTATGAAATTAATTTTTCGAACTGTCTAACAATTCGTCTATCTCATATATTTAACTTTTCTGTTTGATTGAGAGAAATATTAGGGTCAATGCACTTTTCATTATGAAGGATTAATGAAAAACGAATTTCAATGCATTTTTAATAAATCCCTAATGCTTGAATAATTAATAAGAGAGGATAATTTTATAATTTCATCAGATCTGAAAGACATGTTTGCAGACAACACTGAATATGTTATCAGTCAGCCAAGCTTAAATTAATACCACCTCAATGGTTTCAGCCAACTGTTTTCAAATATTAGGGTCAATGTACTTTTCATTATGAAGAATTAATAAAAAACGAATTTCAATGCATTTTTAATAAATCCTTAATACTTGAATAACTAATAAGAGAGGATAATTTTATTATTTCATCAAATCTGAAAGACATGTTTGTAGACACCACTAAATATGTTATCAGTCAGCAAAGCTTAAATTAATACCATCTCTATGGTTCCAGCCAACTGTATTGAAATATTAGGGTCAATGCACTTTTCATTATGAAGGATTAATAAAAAAAACGAATTTCAATGCATTTTTAATTAATCCTTAATACTTGAATAACTAATAACAGAGGAAAATTTTATAATTTCTTCAGATCTGAAAGACGTGTTTGTAGACACCACTAAATACGTCTGAAAGCTTTAGTTTTTAATTGGCTTCCACTCGATGAAATATTTTGCAAGAGGCGAAGTAATTGGTAGCTCTGCTATAGAAAGTGTCCACTTATTGTATTCTCATCTCTTTACCTGACTTAAAAACGAAATTCTTATCTAGCAGGAGAAAATTATTTTCTTTTAAATATATATATTTTTCTTTGTTCATACGAAAAAGTGAACCACCATATCCATAAATACTCACTCATTTAAACGAGGAAATTTAACATTGATTTTATAGAGAAGTAATTTGGTTCCATTAAATTTCATCTGTACAAGTGGGTTATTCCATTATTTGACGTGCAATTAAGTAGGGACAACTGTAGCTACTAATTTTTACTTTTTGTGTGAATGATTTTCCAAAGTAGCAGTGAAATGACAATTAAAATAGAATAAGAGGCAGATAGTTTTTTTCAATTTTTATTTTTCCAAAGCAGAAATATATCATCATCATATGATTATCATGCTATTGTACGTAGGTTTATGATTTTATTTCTGCGTAAAGTGGTCAAAGTCACATTAAATTAAACATGTGAATTCAGGAGTATAAATGTACAGGGTGTAATGGCTGTCAAAATCATATTCAATGATGTGAGTAAGTCGTGGTAAAATCATATTAAATTAAACATGTAAATTCAAAAATATACAGGATAGTCAAAATCATATTAAACGATGAGTGTAATGTTAGTCAAAATCATATTAAATAATGTGTGTAATGGTAGTCAAAATCATATTAAATTCAACATGTAAATCCTGTAGTGTATGTATACAGGATATGCAAAAATAAACTTTTCACAACTTGTCAGAAGGGTATGATGCGTACTGATGGCTCGAAATCACATTACAGAGCAGAGTCTGAAATCAAGGTCGGTATCAGTGGCGTATCTAGGGTATGGCAAGTATGGCGATTGCCATGGGCGCATTATTTCAAAAAGGCGCAAAATCAATCAACATCAACGATTATTTTTTTAATTAAAAATTTTACTAATTTTTTTTTCAAGTTATGGCAGAATTAAAAAAAGCATCCAACATTTAACCTTTCCTCGAGGGCTCGAAAAGAAGACATCGAGGTCTTTCGAGGAACTCTTTTTATAACTGGGGGAGTGAAATATGAAAGGGAACCGCTAATAATAAAAACAAAGTAGGTGACGAGCGTTAAACAATTTTAACCTCCCACTGTTTTTCATTTTTTTAATAACTTCGTTTGAAAACTCATAGACCACCTTAGTTAGGGATAATAGGAGGGCCAAGGTTTCCAGCTCTTTTGCATAACTCGAAAAGCGCGAGAAATCTCCTTCGGTTGTTATATTATATTCAACATTAAAAAAAATGGGGGAAATAAGAAAAAAAAAAATTCCACATACCNTTTCAATGCGTTTTTAATTAATCCTTAATACTTGAATAACTAATAAGAGAGGATAATTTTATTAATTCATCAGATCTGAAAGACATGTTTGTAGACACCACTAAATACGTTATCAGTCAGCCCCGCTTAAATCAATACCACCTCTTTCCAGCCAAACTGTATTCAAATATTAGGGTCAATGCACTTTTCATTATGAAGGATTATGAAAAAACCAATTTCAATGCGTTTTTAATTAATCCTTAATACTTGAATAACTAATAAGAGAGGATAATTTTATTAATTCATCAGATCTGAAAGACATGTTTGTAGACACCACTAAATACGTTATCAGTCAGCCCCGCTTAAATCAATACCACCTCTTTCCAGCCAAACTGTATTCAAATATTAGGGTCAATGCACTTTTCATTATGAAGGATTATGAAAAAACCAATTTCAATGCGTTTTTAATTAATCCTTAATACTTGAATAACTAATAAGAGAGGATAATTTTATTAATTCATCAGATCTGAAAGACATGTTTGTAGACACCACTAAATACGTTATCAGTCAGCCCCGCTTAAATCAATACCACCTCTTTCCAGCCAAACTGTATTCAAATATTAGGGTCAATGCACTTTTCATTATGAAGGATTAATAAAAAAACGAGTTTCGATGCATTTTTAATTAATCCTTAATACTTGAATAACTAATAAGCGAGGATAATTTTATTATTTCATCAGATCTGAAAGACATGTTTTTGGACACCACTAAAAAAGTCTGAAAGCTTTAGTTTATAATTGGCTTCCACTCGATGAAATATTTTGCGAGAGGTGAAGTAATTGGTAGCTCTGCTGTGGAAAGTGACCACTAATTGCATTCTCATCTCTTTACCTGACTTCAAAAAAAAAAAATTCTTATCTAGCAGGAGAAGCTTATTTTCTTTAAAATATATATATATTTCTTTGTGTATACAAAAAAGTGAACCACCATATCCATAATACTCACGCATTTAAACGAGGAAATTTAACATTGATTTTATAAAAAAGTAATGTGGTTCCATAAAATTTTATCTGTATAAGTGGGTTATTCCATTATTTGACGTGCAATTAAGTGGTGACAGCTGTAGCTACTAATTTTTACTTTTTTTGTGAATGGTTTTCCAAAGTAGCAGTGAAATGATAATTAAAACAGAATAAGAGGCAGATAGTTTATCTTCAATTTTTATTTTTCCAAAGCATAAATATATAATCATATGATTATCATGCATTTGTATGTAGGTTTATGATTTCATTAATGCGTAAGGTGGTCAAAATCACATTAAATAGTGTGAGTAAGTCGTGGTAAAATCATATTAAACTAAACATGTGAATCCAAGAATATACAGGATAGTCAAAATCATATTAAATGGTGTGTGTAATAACTGTAATGGTAGTTAAAATCATATCAAATTCAACATGTAAATCCTGTAATGTATGTATACAGGGTATACAAAATAAACTTTTCACAACTTGTCAGAAGGGTATGATGCGTTCTGATGGCTCCAAATCAACAGTGCAGTGTCGGAAATCAAGGTCGGTATGCAGAAACGTTGAGCGAAAACTGGGAAACCAGAATTCCATGTGCCGTAGATGTGAGATCGGCTTTGCTGTCGGTTGAAGAAACTTCGAGCACTTTCTTTGACCCATTTATTATTAAAACGGACATTCACTTACGGTCTTTTTCTTTATGGTGCTTTTGTATACATCACCGTTTCAAAAATGGAGTTAGACATAATTTCGAATTGTCTGTATGACATTTACTTCTTTTAGAATTTCTGAAACGTGACATCTTGTAGATATTAAAGTCCAAATCCCTGAAAATGGCTGACGACAATACAATCGAATTCATGGTATTGTTGTCAGATATGAATACTTCTAACTTTGTACGTTTTAAGTTCATCACGAAGTAATCATCTGCCAAATCCTTCCTATTTTTATTTTTTGTGTTGCAGCCATAGAGCTGTAATAGAGATGGAGCGAGAGCGCTGTTGTAATTCCCCATCTCATTTCGTCGCAAACATTCAAGTCCCCTCTGTCACGTGATCCCTATCTTTTGGCGATTATGAAGGGCTTCGTATAAGTGCGTCAAGATAAGTTCTCTAGATAGGTCGATTCGTGTTTTGTACTTTTAAAGGCAATGAAGGAAAATAAAAAGCTTCAGGAGCGTTAAGATTAGCAAAACAGAAAAATAGTGGTTAATCTTTCTATAAGACAACCTAAATAAACCTATAATGTGGTATATGTGAATAAATCTATAAACCTAAAATGTGGTAAGCGTACCCCCAGGGGTACGGGAACAGTTTAGAGGGGGTACGCGTTCTTATGCAAAATATTTTGCAACAAACGAAAATTGAAAAAAATTTTATTCAAAAACAAAGCTAGCCATGAAAATGTACGATTACGTATTTTTCTATTGGCTATTTTTTCAGAGTTAACAGTTAATATTTAGTGGTATCAACAGCGAGTTGTGATTTTTAACTTTTGTGCAATTTTTTTATACTAAAAAATTCATTTATTTTATTTATCAGTGGTACACAGCGTTACGAAAAATTTAGAAGGGGTACACAAAAGTTATAAGTTTGGGAAACACTGCTATAAGACATTGTTAGATTTTTAAAAAAATCAAAATAATAAGAAAATTGTAATCTTTGAATGGTTTTGAAAACAATGAAAACATTTCTTGTGATAACCACTTATGGGTACTTTAATGCGTACTTTAAACTTCAAAACTAGTTCAAAATTTTAAAATATTTCACATAATTAAAGCAAAGTAAATGTACATCATATTTATAATTCAAATTAAGAATCCAAGCTTTTTCCTATTAAACTTAAAAATTGTTTAAAAAAACTACTTTCTAACTAATTAACAATGCGTTACCTTCGTTAAAACTTATTTTAATAAAAATTTCCTCTGGTATTATTTTATATATTTAAAAAAGAAACTACAATTTATTCCTTTTTTTTATTCCTTAAAGTTTGCTCATTTTTACTAATTATTCTTGTGATACGTAGCTACATAATTCTACGCAATATATCCCATTTCAGAATTAATCTTAATGAAATTTTTAGACATAAAATAGCGCCTTTAACTTTTAAATTGACATAGAAAATAATAGTGTAACATCTTGTAAAATCATGAATACCTTTCCATGTTTTAGGAACTTTTCAAAACATTTACAAGGTAGGATTTAAGACTTGTCAAGAAGACGAAAAGTGAAGTAAAAATTAGGAAAAAAAAGTATTGGGAGGAATTCGCCTTCGTGGAGGTCTTTCTGATAGAACTAACCCGTATTTACGTTACACGGTGAATAAAACCTCGAAATCCCAGCGCGATTAGTCTTATGACAAGTGCACTCTAATCTATGATCCGTCTACCACTAAGGATATTTTACGTCCACATTGTGGTTTTCTCTTCTTTGCTATAATTGTGTAAAATATCACCGATATTTATTTTTTGGGTAGTATCATATTATACTTGCAAGATCTTCCGAATTCATTTATTATTTGTCTCGTTGAAAGGTAAATTGAAAGAACACGCTATATTGTGAACACTACAAGTATAATAATATTGAATGGCGCTCTTCTCCAAGCTTAGGCGTAAAAATTAATCGGAAGTCTTTTTGCGAATTTTAACCCTTAGCGCCATCTGTGCTTAGCTTTATATAGCCAACCATCTATATTTAATCTATATTAAAAAAAGTTCTTTTTGTTCTCTTTAAGGACACGAAGGGCTTTCAAATATGTAATTAATTCGAAAACCCCTTGGTTACATTTTATGTATAACTCGCAAGTGCCACTGCCCGGTATACATTTATCC
Organism: Parasteatoda tepidariorum; assembly: GCF_043381705.1. NCBI lineage: Eukaryota > Metazoa > Arthropoda > Arachnida > Araneae > Theridiidae > Parasteatoda > Parasteatoda tepidariorum. Next base: position 37,415,408 of record NC_092207.1, on the reverse strand, counting down.
ACTATACCCTCTCTAAGGTGTTTTTTTTAAAGATTAAGTGCAACTACCCTCATATACACATGCCCATTACTGATTTTTAAAGGTAAAATGCTTAATATATAAAACATTACTTACAGTAAATATATTATATTCCAGTTGTAAATGTAATCCTGACTCCAGTATCTGAAAATTTCACCCATTCGAACATCGGATCTCCTCGAGTAAGGTTGTGTTAAAACCGAGTTCCTGCTACAATGACTTCATTTAGATTTGGCCGCGGAGGAAAAGCGTTCAGCCCCTCCCGCGTACCGGACATCGATCTGACCGAGATAAGACAAGCCACGAGAGAGTTCGCCCGCAGTAAGCTGCAACAAATAACGGACATCGAAAAAGAGCTGACGAATTCTGAACGTCACGCAAAAGGATGCAGAAAGGAGTTAGACGAGATTCTCAGAAAAAAAAACAAGAGAGAAGACCCAATGTATTTGGGAAATCTATACAGATGCATCTACTACGATGAGGAACTTAAACCTCTGATAGAATCTCAAACTGTCAAGCCAGACCCAGCTGAACCAGAGATATCTGAACCAGTGGAGATACAAGAAAATATCCAGACCTCGACATCGGTTGATTCTACACCCGAAATAGCTGAACAAGGCCCAGCTATGGAGACAACTGAAACAACTGAGATCCCGAGAGAAACCCAGACCACAACATCGGTCGACTCAACACCTGAGTTAGATGAGCAAGGTCCAACTCCCATCCCGGAGCCTGCAACCCAACATCCTACCACAGCACCGAAAGAAAAGAAAAAGCGGGGGGGAAAGAGTGTCAACACGGCGACACCAACTGCTCCCGAGGCCGATAGTGAGACATCACACCAGGAAAAAGAGAATATCCCGACAACACCAGCGGAGATAGAAACAACTGAACAGATGGAAATAGGAGCCACTGCTGAAGCCTAGGCTACAGTTGAGACGCCTACTACAAATCCTGATCAGATAGAAGTCCTGCGGCCCACCGGCAGGAAAATTAAAGTTCTCTTCCGAGGACTTGATCCAGAAATTGAGATTTCCAATCTCGAAAATGAACTCTCAGATATTGAATACCGGCCAATAAGAATTGAATAGATGAGGAAGAGGCGTGGTCAGGACTACAAGCTCCTCGCCCTCTTTCTAGCCATCCTCTCAGACGATCCCAAGCATCTACCAAACAGACCGACTGCTCGACACACCAGTGCGGGCTGAAAGATTTCGTGGCGGCCGTCACGAGATTCAATGCTACAAGTGTTAAGGTCTCGGCCAAACACAAAAAAGCTGCACCGGCCAAGTAGCGTGCATGAAATGTGCAGGGGCACATTGGACCTATCTTTGCAGTAAACCCCTCAACGAGCCTCCAACCTGCGTAAACTGCCAAGGAGATCACCCGGCCTGTTTTTCAGGCTGCGGTGCCAGAAAAAAAGAGGAAAACACCATCCAGGAGCAGGCAACACAGAAGTGCTGCCGACTCTGCTACTAGATTTCTTCGAATCGTCAAAGAATTAAAGAACTTTTTAAGGAATCTGAACTAGTCAACCAGATACAATCCCTTCTCCCATCTACCAAGGCCTAGAGTGGAGCTACTACATGAAGATAACCGCAGATATTTTTCTGCGGTACTTCCCATATTTTATCGTCACAAGTCACCGTCGCCTTAGGGCAAATTCATTCTGATGAAGGAGTGAGATGCCCGCTTCGCAGGCAGGTACTCTGATCTACCCCATATCAAGTCAAGTCATTTGAAATTTTATTCTAGTGTAATATGTTTAGATAGATTATTTTTGGCCATATAGAAGCTTATCGCCAAGATAGTGCTTGTTTATTAAAAATTGCATCCATGCCGATGAAAATAGGAGAGGTGATTCTATCCACTGCACATTGAATAATTTGCTAAATTATCGCACGCCCACTAGAAGAGCAATTCACACCCTGTTATTAAGCAATTACAAAGCGCAGTTCACCACTGTCCTTCCCTGTAGAGCAGTGTTTCCCAAACTTATGACTTTCGCGTACCCTTTCTAAATTTTTCGCAACGCTGTGTACCACTAATAAAAAATTGAACGTATTTTTTACTATAAAAAATTGCACACAAGTTAAAAATCACAACTGGCTGTCGACACCACTGATTATTAACTGTTAACTCTGCAAAAAAGATAGCCAATAGAAAAATACGTAATTGTACATTTTCATGGCTAGCTTTGTTTTTAAACATAAAATTTTGAAATTTTCGTTTGTTGCAAGATATTTCGCACACTTTGGGAAACACTGCTGTAGAGGATGCAAAAAAATGAATATTTTTGTAGTTTTGTGTAACATGCCTTTTTAGCGAAAGTGGTAGGACACTTGCACTTTATTAAATTTCCTAATGTTTGCTACTCCTTTATATTTTTTTAAGAAGTAACTCTTAAGTAACTTTTTAAGAAGTAAGAAGAAGTAACTTTTTAAGAAGTAAGAAGAAGTACGTAACAATGTATTTTCTCTTGATTTTAGATTGAAATACAGATGTCTATATTATTACTCAAATTTAATTGTTAGAATTAAATTACTGAATTACCAGTCGGTAAGCTTTTAGGAAAGAAAAAAAAGGACATGTTTTTTCAATGTGAATCTTGCAGCCAAGTGGATTAACAATGTAAATTTTTTTATCGAAAACTAGAACTTATTTTCAATTGAATTTAAATTATTCCAGGTTTTTTTACGACCTGGTAAATATAAATGAGTGGTAGCTAGAGTTTCTCAAGACTACTGAAAAATGCTTACATTTAGCTTTCATTTGAGATTTATAAAATTATTTCCGTGGTATTTTTTTTCACCCTTATATATTTCCTTTAAATTTAAAAACTTATTAGTTACTTAAATTATCTAAATCTATCTCACTTTTATTACCACTCTAAAAACTTTTCCAGATCATGACAACCTTGTATTACGTATTAAGTCTCCAATTTTGGGGAAGATGCCTTCCCCTTTTTTTCCTAAAAGATAAAAACTAGTAATTTCAGCGATTTATATTTTGAAAGAAAAATAAACTCGTGTTCATTAATAAAGTTACCCTATTCTATTCTATTCTGTTTTACAATTGGTCTTTTTATTCTGGTTGTACTTTCTTTTCTTCCTTTTAGAATTTTTGCCTAAAATTAATTAAGTTTGACGCATTTCATATCAAAAAAAGTTTGGAAACAACGTAATTATGTTTTCATTGTTGTTTTCAGGAAACAAAGTTTATGTATATATCATGCAAAAAAAAATGACAAAACCGAAGAAATCGTGTAAAATTTATTATTTATTTTAAATTTAAATCGAGTATCAGTCATGATTTTTCTTTTTTTTGCACTCATCCTTTTGTTATGATTTATTTCTCAATAAGAATCTAACTTGTAAAGAAACCTGTGTTGCGGTAGTCAAACATTATTTGAGAAATTTATGTGAGTCAATAAAAAATCAAACAAGAAACCACGCATGAAAACTTTTTCAATATTATGCAACTTGGCATTTAATTATGTTAACTATATTATGCAATTTCGCATTTTCAAAAGGGCATTTTTCTTCCTTCACACATGATAAATATTTCTTTTTCAAAAGAAATATTAAGTAACACACGGCTATTCAGTTGTTTCAAATGAATGATTTAAATAAAAGACAAATATTTCTGTTGTCTAAATAAAATGCAAAGCGCAGCTTATATTTTAGTGACGTTGTAATATTTTATTTATGTTTTTGAATCATGACAATATTTGAATAGTAGATATTCAAATAACTGTGCAAATGAGTTTAATTTTGATATTAATATAGAGGATGACGGCTTTATGATTTTAAATTATACTTGACATTGGGGAAATTCTGTCTGATCTGAAATCAACCGGAAAATTCTGCCGGCGAAAGAATAAGCCTTACACAGATGCAAATAATGTCTTTATAAATCAAAAAGCGGCAGGGCATGTGCCAATAAATGTTTTCATAAGATGGACCGCTTATTGTTAGTTAGGTCGGATACTTTTGCTATAAATTTGAATATGCTGTGCACATGCTGTTTTGTGCCATATATAATGCGTCTCTTTATGATGGTGCATTGCCATTCAGTTAAAAAGTAAATACACCCTACCACTTTCTTTTAAAAGAACCACTCGCATTACTTACAAAATGAGGAGCGTATTGTAGCAGGTAGAACTTTCTTGTAGGCCTCATGTGAGCAACATAATTAAAAGCAAACTTTTTGAGATGCAAATTTTTTTTAAAAATCTTTTCCAAATTTGTCGTGGCTATTTAAAAGTAATAATAATGATAGTAATAATGGTAGCAATAATAATAATATAGAGTTCTAAAAGTTTAAACACCTTAAATAATCATTCGAAATTTAAGTGTCATAACTATTCGAATTTGAAGACATATGCATTTTTTACATTTTCCATTTTTGGATTCTTCTGCTCTTTGGGGGCACTTTTTTTTGTTTTGTTTTGTATTTTTAGAACGTTTGTTGAGATTTCAGAACATTTATTTTCATTTTGGGGAATTTTTGGAGATTTTCTGGTTCTTTGTTTTTATTTTTAGGGCATATTTTTGAAATCTTTGAAAATACCAGAGGTAATTTTTACAATTTTCTCAAATTTCAACGGAGTTATTCTATTTTATTTACTACAATTTTCAGGGAAAAGGATAACCATTGCTCAGAATAAAACTGAGCGAATGATAAAAACAAAAATAATTTATGGAGACATTATGGGTGGTTAAAATAAGAAACAAGAGCATTGGAATTCAAGATTACTCCGGAAACACCAATTTTTTTCTTAGTCTTTTGTTATTATTTAACATTAATTTTAAACTTTAATAAAATATTACAACCCGATTTCTCTTTATATATACACGCATACATACAATTATATGCAATATAAAATTTTAAGGAAGATATGATGCTTCAGGTAGGTAGGTACTTTATTTACTCTCACTAGAGCTGCACAATGGGCTATTGGCGACGGTCTGGGAAAAATCCCTGAGAATGATTCGAAGACATGTCATCACAATTTTGATCCTTTGCAGAGGGAAAGGCTCCTCCGCTATAGTATCCCGACGACCTGCTCTCGAAGTCGAGCATGGTTAAACAGTTTAACGAAGACTAATACCGCGCACTCTCGGTCCCTACACAGGCTGATCAAAGCGGTCACCCACACGCTTACTGACTGCAGCCAGTGATGCTTAACTTCGGTATTCTACTGGGAACCGTGTTTTCACAATCAGTCCACTGCGGGATATATAATGTTTCAGATTTAAGCTTTTATTTAATTACAGAAATGTTTTTTTTTTTCAAATTTTAAGAACATTTTTGGGCATCTTTTAAGGATATTTTTCACTATCTTTAACGGCATATTTTCGTCAACAAATTCCGGACTCCAGACATATTCTTCAAAAATTTGTTTCCGAGTTGAGGAAATACTTATACTGAAAGTAAACGCACAGTTATAACTTGTCTACATATTAGTTGAAATCTAATTGTAATTAAAAAACGTAAGCATAGACATACTTGCTCAGTGTTCCGATTTAATGGAAACGTTTTTTAATAGTATTTAAAGTGGTAGAGAAAGCAGGAGGGCCGAGGACCACGGTCTGGGAACCTTAAAAAGTTATGTCAAATGTTTCGTGGAAATATTGAAAATTTTTATGTTTTTTGATTTTACTGTATATTTAGGAATCAAGTTAGTCAATTGTAACATGTCTTTTAGTTTATAAAATATTTTGTTAGGTAGGAATTAGTTAAAGTATCTTTTTTGAACTACTTTTTAAATTCTCCCAGACTGTGGCCACCTTGCGAAAGAGCAATAAATGCGATGAACTTTTTCTTTTAACCCCTTCTTTCTCGCACCCGTGAAAATGATGAGGTGAGGTTGTGCCCTCTATTTCTCGCTCCCGTGATATTTCCGGGCTGGAGTGTTCAGTCGTAACGCGTAATTAAGAATAAAACTAATTCATTTCTTTTGCCCGGAAAACATTTTATTTCTCATTTTGCACACCAGATGGCAGTACCAAGGTAAGGTTTTTAAGGTAATTGTAGATAGTTAATTTATTTTAAACTAGATGTCAGCACTAAACAAATACGTGTATTTGTGATATGTGATAAAAAAATAGGCACTTTTATGACCATTTTCTTGAAAATTAACCGATCTTTAAGGGGTTAATTTAGGTATTGCTGTAACAAAATAGTCAATTTTTCTTTTATAATTTTGTTTTACTTACTTTCGTGGTGGTTAAACTTATCATTTATTAAATTGAAAATATAATTATTAAAGTATGCATTACGTTCAGGGAGGCCAACTTGCTCCGCTTTGTAAAAAAAATATTTTCTAGTGGTAAACGAAATTTAAGTTACTTTTTGGTTAAGTAATTTTTATTAAGTATTTTTTCCACCAGTACACATCAGAAATTCAAAGTAACATATGAAATGCATCTTTATGGCAGTTATCTCATGGTGACATTTTTAAATAGTAAACGTATTTTTTCCTTATTCCACAAGTTTTGCTCTTTAATTCGCTACCAATTCATTAAAACTTTTGCAGAAAATGGATCGATTGGCATCCCTGTTCTTTAAAATGAAAAAGAAAAAAAAAATTAGTAGCTTTTTACAACACATAAAAAAACCTTTTAATTTTATTTCAAATCAATCAGGTGATTTTAAAAGTGAACTGTTCTGTTCTGGCGAAACTCAAACCGAACTAAAGAAACGGCTATAAGCAAAGAACAAACAAATAAAAGTGAACAATTGAAAAAAAAAAACATTAGAGAAAAAGGTGAGTAGTAAATCTAGATACAAAGTTCCATAGCCTCCCAATAATGGAATTTTTTAGACAATACTAACAAAAAATACAAACAAATTGATAGACAATAAATAAACTCTCCCATTTCTCATTTAAGAAACTGTACTACATTACTAACGATTACTTCTCCATGTAACTTGGCGCATAGCGAAATGCCGGTGAGATTTGCATAACGCCGGATTTCATACTGTAAGTATAAACTTTCAGGACTGCTTTGTTCAAAGGTATCAATAATATATGGTATATCAATACGTATCAATTATGATTGGTATGTATAAGTAAAGGTATCAATAAATATCAGATATCAATAATAATTACTCTATCATCTTTATCGAAACTTCATGCTCACTCCTTGCAGAGACATTTATAGGATAAATAAATATTGCAGTATTCCCTACTTATATTTGTAATTCCTTGCTACAAATATAAATTTTCAACTCTGTGTTGTTCAAAGATATCAATAATATTTGGTATATCAAAACGTATCAATTATGACTGGTATGAATAAGTAAAGGTTTCGATAATAATTGGTATCAATAAATATCAGACATCAATAATACTTACTTTATCATCTTTATCGAAACTTCATGCTCACTCCTTGCAGAGACATTTATAGGATAAATAAATATTGAAGTATTCCCTACTTATATTTGTAATTCCTTACTACAAATATAAATTTTCAACTCTGCTTTGTTCAAAGATATCAATAATATTTGGTATATCAATACGTATCAATTATGATTGGTATGAATAAGTAAAGGTATTAATAATATTTGGTATCAATAAATATCAGATGTCAATAATAATTACTTTATCACCTTTATCGAAACTTCATGCCCACTCCTTGCAGAGACATTTATAGGATAAATAAATATTGAAGTATTCCCTACTTATATTTGTAATTCCTTACTACAAATATAAATTTTCAACTCTGCTTTGTTCAAAGATATCAGTAATATTTGGTATATCAATAAGTATAAATGATAATTGGTATCAATAAGTAACACAGGTATCAGTGATAATTTGTATAAATAAGTAACAAAAGTATCAATAATTACTTTACGATCTTTATCAAAGCCCCCGTACTCCCACCTTACAGCGATATTAATAGCATAAATAAATATTGGAGATTTGAATAGATTGAGGATTAAATTTGCTCTAACAATGTATAAAAGTAACAGACACTTACCTTATAACTGAAATTACTATAATTGATTCTCTAATGACTGGATGTGAGTATTATATGTTGGAAGGAAGTAAACCGGATGATTTTTTATCCTGTCGGAAGTGCATAAAAAGGATGAGAATTTATCATTGTGACATTTTTTGAGAGAAAAAAAGGAGGAAATTTAATCATCCTAATCTTACTCAGAAATCGTGAAATAGCACAGGTAAGAGATATTTCATTTACCAATTTGTATTGATTAAAAAAAAAAGATTTTTAATTGTTTTTGATTAATCAATTTTATAATTGTGTTAAAAGTACAATCGGACATTGTTATAGTGAACCGTCTGTGGACTTAACAATAAGTCCTCTATAAATGATGGTTCAATATATCTAAAATATTCGGAAAAATATTTTTTAGCGTATTGAAGTAGTATTGTTAGAAAAAGTGATTACAATATGTAATTTGCTTCATAAATGTTTAGCTAACGAAACACGTAGTTTCTTTCTACAACAACTTTACCTGACATAGAATTTCTTCCTATAACGAAATTTAATATCAGAACATTAAGTGACATTCAAAATATTCTCCTTATAATTAAATGGTTGTCTCTTTATAATGAGTTTTTAAAAGCTTTTATTGGAATTTTTTAGATGTTTATCTTTTTAATTTGCATCATTTTCGAAGAAAGTTGCATTCAAAAGTTTTATACAACCAATTCGCTAGTGCATGCTTTTGAAACCACTCGTTTTATTCATTTCAGCGGAATAAATAGTTTTAAACAATTCTTTTTAAAGTATCTTCATTTTAAATTAATATTTTCAAATGTATCTTCTTTTTAAATTAATATTTTCAAATGTATCTTCATTTTAAATCAACATTTTTAAATGTATACTTTTGAATTTATCATATTGATTAAAAATTTTATTTGATTCATTTAAATACCGGCAAAAAAAGAAATTTAAATCCTCTATTAACGAATTTTCAATTTTTAGTTGTTTTCTAAATGACTGTTCAGAAGGGACCACAAACTACGTTAATTACAAACCAGTGTTCATTATATATCCGGATAGTTCATTGTATAAAATTTTTAAATGTACACTTTCGAATTTATCATATTACTTAAAAATTTAAATACCGGCAAAGAAGAAATTTAAATCCTCTATTAACGAATTATCAATTTTTAGATGTTTTCTATATAACAGTTCAGACAAGACCACAAACTACGTTAATTACAAACCAGTGTTCATTATATATATCCGGATTTATTAAAGCAGGTTTAAACTGTAATTATTTTTACTCTGCAATAGAACAAATCGAAAAAAAAAAATATTTCCCCATAATTTCGAATCGGACCTACGTAAAAGATGCGGTATATAAATAAAGGAAAAAATAAATTCTGAAGATGAATAATGCCTTGAAGGGAATAAAATTTATTAATTTGAAGAGAAATCGGAATCGAACTTCTAAAATAATAATCATAAGTTACACAGAATACCTTTTTCGCAATCGTAAGCTTTGATCAATAATATTTTAAATCTAAAATAATCTAAGTAAATTTTAGTTTTTTTCTCTCCATTTTTTTCGAAAACTTAACACCTTTGCAGCAGTGCTGAATTAAGTTCATATCATTATAAAACAAGCAATTTCCATAGTTTTCTACCGAAGGCAGAGGATTGTTCAGTATTTTTCGCTGATAGGGAAGGGTAGGGATTGCATGCTTGTATTTTTCCTAAAATAGCTACCTGATTCAGGGAAAATGCAGACATATAGAATATATAGTATGCAAAATATATAGTGGATTTATTTATTTTTGATTTCAGAATTTGAAAATCGAAAATAAATCAAATAATTCTAATAACAAAGCATTCTGGCAAAGCATTCAATATAAAAGCATTCTGGCACTGCGAATTTGTGACATTTTGCGTAGCTTCTTTTCATCAATTATAGTCAATAATTTTTTTTAATCTTGTTCCTTTTCTTCGGAATCACATACGAATTTCATATAATTTGGAATAGAAAAAATTTCAGTGTATGAAATATAATGCAATTGCCCTAAATCTTAAAAAAAAAAATTAATTAATAAATAAATGAAAAATATCTGTGTATGGAATACGGCGTGAGTGTATACCGAGCATTATTTCTTAACCCAATAATGCCCGACCACAAAAATTGGTTGTATACATACATTTACTTACTTCAAAATGGCTATTGGAAGAAAAAAAGTAGCTGTACTTTTAAAAGGGCTTTAACCACAAAGGGGTTAACTTAAAAAAAGTTCTATATATAGAATTAGGCGATGCCTCGGTATCTTAAAAAGTAGCAGTATAAGAAATACCGAACTGACGACTGCCCAATACCTTTTTTTAAAAAAAAAGTGTAGAGAATATCATGCCATGCATTCCATACCTTCAAACGAAATGGAACAATCCATTTACATTAAGGGAAGTTTGGAATTGAAAGATCTAGCAGCAACAGCTTATTGTTAATAAAATGGCATCAATATTAACGTGTTTTTTTTTTTTAAATAACAATTCTCTTTTTTTTTTCAGAATGAACACTTACGGAATGTTTTTGGGACTCATCTTGATAAGTATAGTTTTAGGTAGGTAATCACGACTGAAATAAATATTTGTTTTAATTCATTTTAATCCAAGGATTAGATTCTCACAATATAAAGGCGGGAGTTTATGTAGTGAATTTAAGAAACTAAAATCAGTTACGTGATAAATATAAACCTCTTTATAATGATATCCGTTAGTGACTTTTCAGCTTTTTTAAGCAATAAAAACGATTTTTATACAATTTATGGAATCTGTTTCAGTTGCAAGAATAACCAATGTAAAATTGATACAAAGTTAAATTAGTTAAGAACCAATCCATTTGCAACCATAGTCGTTATTAATTTAATTTATTAACTATTCTTCGGCAAGTGTTAAATTCACTAATTTCAAATGTGTCAAAAAGTGTCTCAGCTACGTGGCTCACTCTTGTAAATAGTAAAAATATTTCATTCTCACAGATGGCGCTCTGCGCAGCGATGTGTTATTAATTAATATTCAGACACTGTAACGTTCACATCATTCTTCGTTATTAAATACATTTTTCTGTTATAAAGTATTATGTTATAACTTATGCAACTCCCTCATCTCATATGGTTTGACGAATAACCGACGCACGAATGAATGTCCCCGAGAATATCGTATTCGTATTTCACATTAAATATTTCAAAATATTAATTGTTATAATTCTCAAATGTGAAGTAACAATATTTTTAAAGCATCAAGGCAGCTGTAGGTCTTCCGAGTTTTATTTGGGGATTTTAGCATTTAATTTAGGATTTTGTCATTTAGAGAATTAATAAATTGAGAATGTAAACAGGTACTGTCTGAGAATCATAAGATGAACCCCTGTTCTCGATTGCAATTTCACTGAGAACTTAATTCATGATTGCCAGATTATAAATCATATCGTGTTATTTTTTAGGAGCAGAGAGAAGGCTACCTTGTTGGACAAGGCAAAGGTGCAACACCTGTCGAAGAAGTAAGGTTACCTAACCTAATTAAAACTAAATAATATAGTAATGAATTACTATTTCATAACCATAGCAACCATTTAAAAGTTCTTTTCAGGTTCACCAAAGGGGGAAAAAAACAATTTAAGTGCATTACATTTGAAGCAAAATTCTAATTTCAAACTGTTTCTTTTTTTAAATTTTTCCCTTCTTGCCGACTTTATTAGTATTAGACTTACAGAAGTTGAACTCACCAAAAGAAAATTTAACTAATACGTATAACATTTTATCCTTGTAAGTCCGATTTACCATATCACATTGGCTCTTAGAAATGTAAATTTGGCACTTAGTAGATAATTTCAAATTTATTTTGATGTTACATCAATTAAGCTTTTTGAAACACGTTTTAAAAGGGTATACTATCAACCAAAGGAAATACGTGGTATATTATAGACTACTGCCAATTAAAGTTACCCCACCGGAAAACGGCACGCCACGCTCGTAAAATTTGCACCAGAGATAAAACATGGTGAGATACGCAAAGGATTAGATTTCCAGCTCATTCATGTCAAGCACGTGGCAGTGGTGATAGCTATAATGCATATAAAAGCAGAGGTTCAACAGCAATTTTCTCCGATTCAATTTGAACTTCATTTTCGATTTAGAAGTTTGTTTTGTTATAATTTTTTGCATAAGAAGAAGAAATGAGTAAAAGTTAGGGTCTCGTTTTCATTAAGGAAAAATTATAGCAACCAGAGTTGGGTTTTATCGCACTGTATTATTACTGCTCGACTTGGCAAAAATTCCTTAAATATCCAGAGAATATGAAATTGATGGGTTCTGGACCGTAATAAGAAACATCCACGAAATGCTACTAGATGTAAGCTGCCCTCTACTACTAACAGGCAAGGAGATAGTCATTACGAAACATGAATATGGAAATGAAGTCGTTTGCAAGTTTGTGCTCAAACAATTCGATAACGTTTGCAGCAGAATGGACAGCCAAGGCTTCTGTTTTCCTTCACTTAGAGGGGCATCTTCAATGGTGTGATTAATTACCAACCTGGACCCATGAATGGAAGCATGGGATCTTTATAGTTGAATGCCGGATCTGCATACAAAGCTATGATGGCTACATCCGTGTTTGGTGGTATTTCTGAGAACGCATGTAGCCAAATTGCATTCGGCATCGTCATACTGGTCCATCACTCAGTGATATTATATTGAGTGCTATTTGAAACGTGAGTCGATCACATCGTTTTTTTTTTTTTTTTTTTTTTTTTTTTTTTTTTTTTTTGCTTTACTGTCATTTTTACAAGCCAGTGTTACATTCCAGGTGTATTTAGACCGGTGGCTGGCTTTGCCTTATCGTAAAGGACTCTCTAACGATCGTTTTCACAGGATATTGCACAACTGTCCGTATTTTTGTGACCTTAACTTGATACACTACATATCCAACAATCACCATGATCAACACGGCCGGTCCTCCTGATCTTTGAACAATTGAAAACGCGTAGGTTGTTGAGAGATGGACTCACCAATTACTACTGTCAATGAATTGAAGCTGTTTTGATCCAGGTCTCTGAAAATGGCAATCTCTTCATCCAGTCGTCCCGCAGTGGACTGATCGTTAAGACACGGTTTCCAGCAGATCACCGAAGTCAAGCATCACTGGCTACGGTCAGTGTGCGGGTGGGTGACCACTTGGATCAGTCTGCGTAGGGACCGAGGGTGTGCGGTATTGGTCCTCGTTAAACTGTGCTACCGTAAAGTGCTCGACTACGCGCGCAGGTCGTCGGGCTAACGAAGCGGGGGTGCCATCCCTTCCGCAGAGGATCAAAATTGTGATGGCATGTCTTCGGATCATCCTCCGGGATGTTTCCCAGACCGTCGCCAATAGCCCATTGTGCAGATCTAGTGCGACGTAAAGTAACAACAACTTCATCCAGTCAGATAAATGCTCTTTTTTACTGTCAGAAGTGGCAGCTTTTTGTACCAACTTTTAAGAATCTAGAGGGCTTAATTTACTGTAAATTTAATCACGAGCTCATTACCCCGTAGTGTATGAGTTCAAAAAATATCATTTTGTTATACATATTCCAACTTAGAGTAGCAATTCTAATGGCCAGCTACTTGCACTAGCTAGTGTACTTTGCACTACTTCAAATGAGTACACTAAATTTGATGTGAATAAGTTCAGAATAGTGAATTAGTATATAAAAAACATACAAAAATTCAGTTATATGTAAATTTCTTTTATACTATTATCTTGGTTATATTATTTATTTTGCAGAATCCAAAATAGGTCAAATGCCAGTTTGCTGTGCAGGATGCGCAGTGGGAAAAGTAACAGTTCGTGTGACTAAGTCGAAGGCATTCTGTTGGTGTGTTACCTGATGTAGTTTTGAAAATATAATAATAGGAACATATATTGCGTTTTTTCTTACTTCAATTCGTCTATTTCTTAAGGGACGTAAAAAATAAAACAAAAAGAAAAATATATATATAGTGATGAATGGATACTGAATTGTAAGAGTAGGGGAGAGTGGGGTCAATTGTAACAGGGTACGATTGTAACAGAGCAAAAATTTCGAGTGTCGGGTTATAGATTCGGTTCCTAGGTGGCGCACAAGGTGCATTTAATAAATCTACATGTACACCCCTGCTGGCAATCATTTTTATATACTTTTGAAAGAGTTACATCACAAAAGATATTTTCACGCTACG
>NC_092207.1:37389840-37399181 GCF_043381705.1 Parasteatoda tepidariorum | reverse complement strand
CCTGTTTCTTCGGCATTAACGGTCATGTGGCAACAGTGGCGTTAGAGCAACGCAGGACGGTTAATTCTGAATGGTACACGATCATTTGTTTGACAGAAGTCATCGGAGAAATTCGAAAAAAGCAGAAGAACAGCCGAATCATTCTTCATCATGACAATGCGAGCTCTCACACATCGACTCAAACAAAGGCATTTCTGACGGAGCGAAAGATCGAACTGATGGGTCATCCCTGATTTGGCACCCTATGACTTCTTATTCCCACACATCAAAAATAAATTACGTGGACAACGATTTTCGACCCCCGAAGAAGCGGTTGATGCATTCAAAACGCATGTTTTGGAGTTACCTCAATCGGACTGGAAAAAGTGCTTTGAAAATTGGTTCAAACGCATGCAAAAGTGTATTGATCATCATGGAGAATATTTTGAAAAACAATAAAACCAATTTCGATCCTACATATTTGTTTTTTCATTATTAGGCCAGAAATATAAATAGCAAACCTCGTATAACTAAAAGTATCTTAAAGCAAAATATTAGTGCTAGGGAAGTTTGTCGCAGAAAGGGCGAAAAAATTCTGCCACAGGGGTATCATGAATGGTTTTGTTAATTTTTATGATGCTAAAAATATGCTAGTTATAGAATCATTTGCTTCGCAAATTGCATTTCCCTTCCACTTTTAGAGATTATTTTTAAAGAAACAGAGAGAAAACAGAATTTTTGGGTAACAAACTTCTTTTTATAGTTATGTTTTGTAAGTTGTAAAAACTTGAAATTTTTTTGCTTGTTCCAAATGAGAATTTGTTGAAGCATTAACACAAGGTGACACCAACCATAAAAGATTTTATACAAGTTGTAAGATCAATGAAAAGATGGTGTAAACTCACTAGCCTGAACTAATTGGCCCTAAGTCCCTGTTAGCATTATATTAGAAATTTTTTATTTTATTTCCAATGAGCTGCACAATCGGTCTTGCCGATGAGCAGACCTAGTGCGTTCTCCAGAGGTGGTATCCACTCTTTCAGGACCACCACAATGGGTGAGATACCGTTGGTCATGTTAATTTGGACGTCTAGTTTCTGCCACACTAGATGGTAGCACCGAGACTCTATGTTAGATTAAATTAGAAATTTAAATCACCTAAAATTTCAACTGTTTTCATAAGAGTACATTTACTTGAGAAATATTATTAGATGCGACATAAGTTAAAAAGTATAAGTGAGTAGCTTGCAAACTAATTTACATAATTCAATTTATAAAATCAATTTATAAATATTGCAACACAAAATTCATGTGAACTATAGTAATAGTCATTTTTTTTAAGCAATGTATCCCAATTCATTATCCATGGTTTAAATTTTATAATTGAAAATCAAGATTGCATAGTCTCGTAATTGAGCAGTAATTTTCCCATCACTACAGAGCAAAATTTATTTGTAAGGATTTTGAATCATGAATTAGAACATTTTCATTCTATTATTGTTCTCAGTTTGTTGATGTCACAAAATCAATTAAATGCAAATTTTATTTACACATCATGCACACATTGCAAATTACTTATATTTTAGTTTTTCTCATGGTCTTAAAATTTCTATTAATTTATATCAAGTATCTGAAATTTGAATAGTGAATTTTTGTAACTTTATTGCAATACAACTTCAATACTTTAATAATACATGTTTTCAGATTTTAAATCATGTGGCTCATAAGTTTTTCCCATTAAATGTAATTTTTTAAGAAAAAAATAACACAGTCATAAAGTGTGTCATTAAAATTAAGTGAATGGAAGCAGCATGATGAGGAATTGATTAATTTTATTAAAAACTATCACATATAATCTAAAAATTATGTTTTAATGGATGCTCTGCAAAATAACCTTTACAATCAACAATTTCTGATCCAATATTTAAATGATTGGCTTCATTGTTTTCATTTACACCTACAAAGAAGAAAGAGAGATGAAATTATTTTATGAAAAATGCATATAAAAACATTGATCAGTGTGATTTTGTAATTAAACGATATGTAAAAAATATATAGTAATCTCAACGGGGCTCAATGGATTGCTGATAGGGAACAATCAGAATGGCTAAATAAAGCCAGCGAGACTCATTTCTATACTCTGTGATTAGACTTAGTTATAACTTTTAGCACTGTTGCTTATAGGCATGAAAACACTCCTAAGTCATTTTAAAATGACCTAATCATTTTAACTATAAAATTAATTTTTTTCAAAAATTTTCTGAATATTTATGCAACTAAAGGAGATTATCATCAACGTTCCTTTAATATAAGAAATATATTTTTGCAACTTTTCTTCGATTGTTATTGTCAAGAATAAAAGGATTAACAGTCTTTCAGAAGAAAGGCAGAATTATATATAAGATATATATTTTTGCAACTTTTCTTCGATTGTTATTGTCAAGAATACAAGGATTAACAGTCATTCAGAAGACAGGTAGTGCAAGAATTATGTATAAGAAATTAAATTTTGCAACTTTTCTTCCATTGTTATTGTCATGAATAAAAGGATGAACAGTCATTCAGAAGAAAGGTAGTGCTAGAATTCCTTGTTTTGTCTTAGGCGAGACAGGCTTCAAGCATTAAGAATTGAACCAGTAATCTAGATTGATCGAGACATCTTCTTGGTATCTAGATTGATCGAGATATTTAGATATCTATTGAGTTGCAACACATGCAAAACACTGTTAAAACGCTTTTTTGGTGTAACGTGGAAAATAGAGTAAACAAATCCCATTTTAAAGCATGTCATACAGATTTTTTTATGAATTGAAATAGAAAGTTAATCTAAGTTGAAGTAAGTCTAATAAATAAAAAAAACAGTAAAAAAAAAAGAAGTTTAATACAATGATGCATTTAATTCTCTTTCTTCTCACCCTCCCTTCAAAAATGCTTTCAATATGTTTTTGCCTCTGCATAACCTAGATAAAACACACATTCTTATAAAATGATTATTTTTCATTATAGTTAATTAGTCTATAATACTGGGGTGATTGTGAGCCGAAGTCAAAATTCCAAAAAATTTCTTGAGTTCAAAAAAAATAAATAAATAAATAAGTAAATAAATAAAACAGTTTTAATTGAAAAATTAGAAAAAATTTAATCAATTTTTTTTCTTCCTTTTTCTCAGTATTTCTTAGTTTGCTTAAAATATATTTAAAATTTTACACATACCTATGATGACCTGGAGAAGTAATTAAAATTTATAAATATGTCTTTCTTTCTTGAGTTTATGATTATAACAACTGTTTACTGATAAAAAATGAATATTAATCACAAATATAAGCTTATTAAGTATCTCTCTGGCTCTCCCTTACAAACAAATAAAATAAACTGTGTTTTTAAGTTCCACCTTTGAAAATTTGATTTCCGGAAACTTCTGTGATTAATGATTTTTTGAAACATCTGGACCTTCGATCTCCAGAAGCATTCCGGATCACTGTTAGCAAAAATTCCGGAAATCTGGATTTTTCCGGAGCACAATCAGCCCTGATAATAATTAGTTTATTAAAATTATTAATAACATACATTCTAAAATTTGCGTTAAACGAATGCTGTGGGAAGAATTAAAAACTTAACTGAAAGTATGATTAAAAGTACATGTTTTATTTGCTTCAAATTATGAACTGATCAAATAACAAATCGATCAATTAATTTTACTAAAATTAAAATCTGGAATTAATATGCAGTAGGCTTCTGATTATCTGGTTTTTGTGCTATCCAGCCTGATAAACCTTAAGAAACATGGGAACTGCATATTACTATAAATTAACTTCTGATTATCTGGTTTTGGTGCTATCCAGCCTGATAAACCTTAAGAAACATGGGAACTGCATATTACTATAAATTATCTTCTGATTATCTGGTTTTGGTGCTATCCAGCCTGATAAACCTTAAGAAACATGGGAACTGCATATTACTATAAATTATCTTTTGATTATCTGGTTTTGGTGCTATCCAGCCTGATAAACCTTAAGAAACATGGGAACTGCATATTACTATAAATCGCTGAAGTGGGAAAATGAGGAATGCTAAAAGGATCCTTTATACAACTCCATCTAGTCATAAATTTTCACATAAATTTTTTATGTTAAAGTATACATTATGTATTTCTTATTATATAGGAAATTGGACCTTTATACTATCTTGCAATTGAACTTTTGTCCTATCAGGCAATTTTGCTGTCTGGCCTGCCCTTCCGCCATATTAGACAGCATAGTTAGAGGCTTACTTACTGCAATTTTTATTATTGGCGAAAAAAAACTCTTCTATGTAAAGAGTTTTTTTTCCCCCACAAATAGTAAAACTTTTTATTTAATTGTTAAATTAATTTAATTAATTATTATAATATTAAGTTTGTTTGTTAAATGAATATTTGAATTTCTGATTGGGTCTGGTAAAAAATAATCAGGGTTCTAATCGACACAATGAATATTTAATAATGGACATTTAATATAAATAATTCACATTAATGCCATCATTCTTACAACTATGAATTTGAAATAAAAATGGAGACATTATTAGGTAAAATAAAATTAAAAAAGAAATATTACATGTTTATTGTGCAATAATTATTAAAAATTAACAACTTTTTTTAGCAATCACAAATACTAACTTATTTTTGAAACAATTTTTTAAGTACTAAAAAAAAAAGTAAAAGAAAACAGGCAGAATTTAAAAAAAACCTCAGCTAAGTGAAAAAAAATATCTTGTAATTTTTGCAGTATGATAAATTTAAAAAAAACAAACAAAATAACTATTAAAGTGTTGATTTTTATTAAACATAAAAAAATATTAGAGACAACTAAATTGTTTTATTAGATGAATATTAAAAAGCATCTTAAAAAGGCGTTTTCCAGTGAGGTTACTATTAACTTTACTAAAAAAAAAAGTGTTAATATAAAAATGCCAAAAGGCATACATCTCCCGTTGCGATTTTGGGAGTGATGTAAAAAAAATTATATTTTTGAAATTTAAAATACAATTATTAAAAAAAATTTAAAACATAACAATGACTGAGCTTGACAGCAATGATGAATGATAATGAAAAGAGTGAGTTTTGTTTATAAAACATTGAAAGAGTGAGTCTGAATTCACAATAGATTTAGATGAGTATTATTAAAGGATTGAAAGTGTAACGTCTTTAAAAGTCATATTAAAATGCTGGGAATATTTTAATATTATATTGGGTAAGAAAGAATAAAGAAAAAAGTCACCTAAAACAATAGCGCCCATATTTTCTGTCAGCTTATCTATTATATCATGACAAAAGGCGCCTGCCAGTATAAGCTAAAGGAAAGAAACAATAAAATGCATTAATCACATTAATATACTATGTTTTAAAAAAAGTTAATACAGAGAAACCTGTGTAATTTGATCAGTTGTTGTGTATTTGGTTAATGGTCAGCTGATGGCGGGCAGTGAATCACTGTTTTTATAAAAGTTATATATATATAATAAATAAATAAATACAAGAAAACACGAAGAAAGTTAAGAAAAACAATAAGTTTAATTTATTGCGCATAAGCTGCAAGTAAACAATACTCATTAGATAAGCTCAAAATGAAGATAAAACAAAGAAAAATTATAGACATATGAAAAAGGGGAGGAAAATAATGATTAAAAAAATAACAAACTGTTTAAAAAAAAATAGCGGATATAATCGTGTGGGCTGATGAAAAGATTATCTCGCTTTTTTTTAAAAATAAAATTCCATCCTTTTCATATGTCCGTAATTTTTCTTTGTTTTATCTTCATTTCAAACTTCATCTCTTCACACCAAACACTATTTTTCTTAAATTTGAAAAAAAAAAAAAAAACTTTTTCTGCAAGAAAGAAATTACGCAAGTTTTCCCCATTTTTAGAGCATGCAAATTTTTTGCCTTACCCATAATTAAAATAATGTTAAGCTATATCACCACTAAAGAATCAATCTTTTTTCTGTCACCTTGCCTTATGTATTATCTAGAATTACGAGGCCTGTCTAAAAAGTATTCGACCTTTGGCCGGAAAAAATATTTCGAATACCTGACGAAGTTGGGACCCTAAGCCCCTTCAAAGTAGGCCCCTTGTGCTTGCACATACTTTGCCCACCGATCCTTCCACTGCTGGAAACACCTCTGGAAGTCTTCTTTTGGAATGGTGTTCAGCTCTGTCGTCACGTTCAGCATTATTTCTTCTCTACTCTCAAAACTGGATCCTTTCAGTGGCGTCTTCAATTTTGGTTACAACCAGAAGTTGCAAGGAGCCAGGTCCGGAAAGTAGAGAGGTTGGCGAACGGTTGTAATTCCATGTTTGGCTAAGAAAGTGTGGATCAATTGGGATGAATGTGCAGAGGCGTGCTTTTTGTTCCGGCGACAACAACTTTGGTACGAATTTTGCAGCCACTCGGTTCATGTTTTGTTCAAATCTTCATGCAAAATTGCATGTGCAGAATCTTTACTCACTCCAACTTCTTCTGCAATTTCCCGCACTGTCAAACGACGATCTGCCATCACCAAATTTCACAACATGTCAACATTAACTGCACTCTGAGCAGTTTGAGGACTGCCACAACGTTTCTCATTCTCCGCTGATGTGCGGCCATCTTTGAATCGGTAGAATCACTCCTTAATTTGTGTTACACCCATCGCTTCTTCTCCAAACACCTGCTGAATCTTACGAATTGTTTGGCTTCGAGAATCACCAAGCTTTTGACAGAATTTCATGCAGTATCTTTGCTCAATTCGTTCAGCCATCTTGCGAGAAAACTAAATCCGATGAACACTACGAACAGCACCTTACTTGGCGGCCACCAGCCAGCGAGTTGCACAAGCGAACACAGTGAAAAAATTCAGTCGTGTGCATTAGGGTTCCTCCTTCCACTGTGCACTAAGGCGCCACCTTAGAGTCACTACTTTGCGCAGGAAAAATTAAGGTCGAATACTTTTTAGACAGGCCTCGTATGTATGTATCTAGAATTATATTTATATCAAACTTTCTAAAGTATTCTCTTTGCATAGTAAAAATATTTTTTTAAAGTTTAAATAAATATCCTTGTAGAGAGTTGCAGATTATTTAACTATTTCTATATAATTGAAAATATTCTAAAAACAATTTACGGTGTTAAACTTCATTATTAGGGTATTTTTCCCATAAATAGACAACTCTCGTAAGCAGACAATTTTTTCAGTACTAAGAGTGTCCATTTAACCGAGGTACAGAGTACCAAGATAAATGCATACATTTATTTTTCTCTATTAGAAGCTGAAGGAGAACATTAAAATATCCCTGAGTATCAAATTACATGGTTGCTTTTCTTGATTGTTTAATTGTAATTCTTCTCGTTTTAAAATTCTCTGTATTGTGTACCAATATGCAGAATAATAATAAATGTGAACATAAATAAATAGATAAAAAGGTAGCAAATTCATATTTAAAATAGTGACTTCCTTTAAGTAAAAAGAGACACAGAAATATGGAAGTCTATTTCTTTATTTACTCTATGAAATGAAAAGTTTAAAGTTTCAGATATATATTATACAGTATAAATTAAACAGTAACATACTAGACCAGAACAGAGCAAGTACTGAACATGAACTATGACCTCCTCCAAGCAATCCAAAACATCAATCACGTCACAGTTACAATCACAGTTATTTCTATACAGTTAAAACACATATGTTACATCTGGCTCCTAAGAACCCATAATTTTACATAAGTCTATAAGAATTACTAGTAATTTAATAACTGAAGGTGCACAAATATAAGCAAAAAATGCTAGCTTTGGAACAGTGCAACTAATAAATAGAAACATCAAACCAAAAATAGATAACTTGAGACCCAAAACTTACTTCTTGATGAGAGTTCTTCATTCCTAAGCAATAGGACCGAGAACATCTAGACAGAACAGCTGCAAAGGCGTAGAGATCAGCTGCAGCATCAGCTAACCGCCATGGATCCAGCTGGGTTAATATAACTTTCTAAAAAGAACAAAAAAAAAAGTATGCAGTTAATACGAGCAAACGTGCCACACGTGAAAGTGAGACTAAATTGAACAGGAGTTTTAAATTAAACATTTTTTTTTTTGTTGCAAACATCAAATATTCAGTTTTAACAAAAATAGTAGCTTTGACTAGAAGCACGCAGTGAACAATTCCTGTTGAAATTAGGTGATGATTTAAAAGAAAAATATATGAATGTTTTGTTTTCTTATTCTTGACAAAATGGTTTTATGAAGTAGTAGGAATTGTGTAGCCCAACCATTAAAAAAAGGTGAAACATAGAAATATATGGTATGCTGTGGTCCTTTTATGAAACCAGATATATATTCCAATCAAATTTCAAAATTAGTTACAAAGTTCATCAGCAGAGAGTGCTGCTAATTGGGAAAAACAATAAACCTATGTTCACAAAATAACCCATATTAACAGCAATCACCACCTGAGCACAAAAATAGGAGATGTCTAAATATTGCAGTAAAACATTGTCCTAAAGTTTTTCTACAACTGTAATAAACTTTGTAACATGATCGAGATAAATGACCTGATTTCATATGCAGAAAACGGTATACTATACATTCTACTTCCCAACATTTTTCTTGAAATGATTTTTTAAGTCATTAGTTATTTTTGGGACACCTAATATTAAACTGCATAAAAGAACGAGAACAAGAAAACTATGCCCTAATTACACTACTGGTGCTGAGATATGAAAATAAATTTTGTGTTTATACTTTTTAAAGTTTTGTGAGCATAAAAAAATATTAAATATTATGCATATTGAATAATATTTTCAGAACTTTTTTACTTCAAATAAATGTGTCTCATTTTTAAATAGACTGATTAAACACATTTGAATTTATATTCCACATTTAGATATATAACATTATAGGGTAAGGCATCAATAACGTATAATAATGTATGTACCATAAAAGTTTACAACAGCACAAAAGCAATAAATAGTTATTAATTGTAATTTATTTACTTATTTATTTATTATTTATTGTGACATAAATAAATTAGTAATAATAAAAACTTTAACAATCTACAGTTTCTTTTTTTTTAATGAAAATCATTTTTTTTTGGTGAAAATGGCTGTTTTGTGTCAGCAACTAAGTTGAATTGCAGAATAGACTCTAATTCCGTTTAAGCTACGTAGGAGTATAAACTGTAGTAGTTTAGAAAAATAGCAATTATGAAAGTATAGAAATCAGTAAATTGCATAGAATAATATAAAAGGTGATGCTTTTAAAATTTACAAAAATAAATAAATAAATCACTATTAATTTAATACGGAAATTAGATACAATTTAGCTTGACTTACTTGTCCATGATGAATAAGAA
>NC_092207.1:37332206-37389340 GCF_043381705.1 Parasteatoda tepidariorum | reverse complement strand
CATAGGCGCTTCTTTCCATAGATACGCCTTTGGTCGGTATGCTGGATCGTTGTACGAAAGTTGGGAAACGTCATTTCGTTCAATGTCAAGGATTGTTCCAGAATATTCCATGTGTCGTAGATGTGAAGTCGGCGTTGCTGTCGGTTGAAGAAACTTCGAGCACTTCCTTCAACCCATTTATTATTAAAACGGAGATTCACTTACGATCTTTTTCTTTATGATGTTTCTGTATACATCACCGTGTCAAAAATGCAATTAGACATAATTTCGAATCGTCAAGATGACCTTTACTTCTTTTCTGAACGTGTTCTGAAACATGACATCTTGTAGATATAAAAGTCAAAGTGTTACCCCTGAAAAAGTGCTGACGACAATGTAATCTTACTTCTTTTCTGAACGTGTTCTGAAACGTGACATCTTGTAGATATAAAAGTCAAAGTGTTCCCCCTGAAAAAGTGCTGACGACAATATAATCTTACTTCTTTCTTGAACGTGTTCTGAAACGTGACATCTTGTAGAGATAAAAGTCTAAATGTTTCTCCTGAAAAAGTGCTGACGACAATAAAATCTTACTTCTTTTCTGAACGTGTTCTGAAACGTGACATCTTGTAGATATAAAAGTCTAAATGTTGCCCCTGAAAAAGTGCTGACGACAATATAATCTTGCTTCTTTTCTGAACGTGTTCTGAAACGTGACATCTTGTAGATATAAAAGTCTAAATGTTGCCCCTGAAAAAGGTTGACGACAAAACAATCGAATTCACAATATTGTTGTCAGATATAAATACTTCAAAATACGTACTTTTTCAAAATTTTAGTTACCTTTTCAATAAATTTTAAAGACAAAGCTTATTTAAAATATATAAGGTATGAAGAAGTTAATCGCAAAATAATCATCCGTCACATCCTTACTATTTTTATTTTCTGTGTTTTAGCCATAGAGCTGTAATCGAGATGGAACGAGCGCACTGTTGTAGTTCCGCATCTCACTTCGTCCCAAACATCAAAGTCCCCTCTGTCACGTGCTCCCTATCTTTTGGCGATTTTGAAGGGCTTCGTATAAGGGCGTCAAGATAAGTTCTCTTTTCCGGTAGGTTCGTGTTTTGTTCTTTTAAAGGCAATGAGGGAGCATAAAAAGCTTAAGGAGAGTTAAGATTAGCGAAACAGTAAAATATGGGCTCAATTTTCCGTAAGACATTGCTAGATTTAAAAAAAAAAACTTTAAATAATAAGAAAATTTTAATTTTTGTATGGTTTTAAAAACAATAAAAACATTTCTTGTGATAACCATTAATGGATATTTTAATGTGTACTAATGAGTATTTTTGATGGGTACCTTAAGTTTCAAAACTAGTTTAAAATTTTAAAATGTTTTACATAATTAAAGAATTTTTTTCTTCATATTTATAATTCAAGTTAAGAATGCAAGCTTTTTCCTATTAGTAAACTGAAAGATTTTAAAATTACTGAAAAACTACTTTATAATTAATTAACAATACGTTACCTTCGCTGAAACTTAATTTAATAAAAATTTCCTCTGGTATTGTTTTATATATTTAAAAAAGAAACTAAAATTATTTCATTTTTTTTATTCCTTAAAGTTTGCTCATTTTTACTAATTATTCTTGTGATACATAGTTACATATTTCTAAAGAATACATGCCATTTTAGAATTAACCTTAAGGAGTTTTTTAGACATAAGATAGCACCTTTACCTTTTAAATTAACATAGAAAATAATGGTGTAACATCTTGTAAAATTCTGAATACCTTTCCATGTCTTAGGAACTTTTCATAACATTTACAAGAAAGGATTTAAGACTTGTCGTCAAGATGCGAAAAATGAAATAAAAATTAAAAAAAAAAAAAAAAAAAGGAANAAAAAAAAAAAAAAAAAAAAAAAAAAAAAAAAAAAAAAAAACTATAGCATCACATTAAAAAAATCCACTTTCTCCTTCTAAACTTTCCAATTGTATTTCAACTTTACAAATGCTATGATAAGATTAAAAAGCTTTAATACTTCTGATAGTATTCTTGATTCGTTTTTTAAGTATTGTTGCAATTAAAAGAAATCTAACTGTTTCAATTGAAAAATACCTGATGATTTTATTAAAGAACTAATAATCATGTCAACCTCGTATTACGTGTTAAGTCTCTCATTTTGGGGGAGATGCCTTTCCTCCTCCTTTTTTTCTAAATGATAAAAACTAGCTATTTCAGTGATTCATGCTTTGAAAGAACAATAAACTCATGTTCATTAATAAAATTACCCTATTCTATTCTAGCCCGTTTTAAAATTGGTCTGTTTATTCTGGTTGTACTTCCTTTTCTTCTTTTCAGCATTTTTGCCTAAAATTAATTATGTTTGAGGCATTTCATGTAAAAAAAAGTTTGGAAAGTTGGTTAGTTATGTTTTTATTGTTGTGCTCAGGAAGCAAAATTTATATATATATATATATNTATCTTATATATATATATATATATATTTATAAGATGCAAAAAAAATGACAAAACTGAAGAAATCGTGTAAAATTTATTATTTATTTTAAAATTAAATCGAGTATCAGTCATGATTTCATTTTTTTACCTTCCCTATGTTATGATTTATTTCTCAATAAGAATCTTACTTGTCACAAAAACCGTGTTGCGTTAACCAAATATTATTTAAGAAATTTATGTGATTCAATAAAAAAGCAAATAAAAAACCTAACATAAGAACTTTTTCCATAATATACAACTTGGCATTTAGTTATGTTAATTATATTATACAACTTGGCATTTTCGAAAGTTTTTTTCTTCCTTCACACATGATAAATATTTCTTTCTTCAAATGAAATATTGACTAAGTAACACACGGCTATTCAGTTGCTTCAAATGAATGATTTAAATAAAAAGCAAATATTTCTGTTGTCCAAATGAAAAAAGCGAAGGTTACTTTTTTGTGATGTTGCTGTATTATTTTATTATATTTTGAAACATGACAATTTTTGAATAGAAGATATTCAAATAACCGTGCAAATGGGCTTAATTTTGATATCGATATAGAGGATGACGTCTTTATGATTTTAAATTAGACTTGATATTGGGGAAATTCTCTCTGCTCATGAATCATCTACCGGAAAATTCTGCCAGCGAAAGAACACGCCTGCTCAGATGCAAGGATGTAAAAAATGTCTTTATAAATCAAAAAGTGGCAGGACATATTACCAGAGATGCAAACTTGCACCGGACAGCAAATATATATTTTAAAGTGGTAGTTTATCAATTGTGATTCTTGGCTTAAAAAATTCGATTTAGTATATTTTTATCCATCACTATTTCGAAATAATTCGTAGGCTGATATAATTTATCTGAATTTTGAGGCAATCTCTCCGAGACTGTGTAAGTTCAGAATTAAGGGAAAGTTCCTTAATTTCAGTATTATCTGTTCGTATGCACCAACTGAAGATAAAACAGAGGAAGAAAAGGAAATTTTCCATGAAAATTTAAACAAAATTTACTACAGTTGTCCAAAATATGAAGTAAAAATTATTTTGGGAGATCTAAATGCTAAAGTAGGTAGAGAAAGGGAATTTATATTTGTAACTGGTGGATTTAGCTTACATGATTCAACCAATGATAATGGACGCAAATTAATTGATTTTGCTGCTTCACATAATATGATTATAGGAAGTACATCCTTTCTGCATAAAAATATTCATAAAGCTACCTGGCGTGCCCCTTGTGGCACTTATGCTAATCAAATTGATCACGTACTAATTGACGCAAGACATTACTCAGACTTGATGGACGTGAGAACTTATCGTGGGGCTAATGTGGATTCAGATCACTTCTTGGTTATTGCCAAAGTTAGATCAAGATTATCAAATGCAAAAAAGTTTGAGGGAGAGACTTTGAGAGAATATGACTGTGATAAACTTAAAAATGAAAGGATGAGACTTGAATATTGCGAAAAAATAAAGGAACAGTTGAATTTAAGGAATTGTGACGGTACTGTGGAAAATAAATGGAAATGTATAAAAAAAAACAGTATCTGTAACTCTGCCAATACCGTGATTGGTAAAGTAACTAAGAAACAGGTTAAGGATTGGTATGATATTGATTGTGCCATTGCTAATGATAAAAAGAATGTTGCATATAAACATATGGTACAAGCACATACAAGAAATAGTGCAGAGGAGTACCATAGACGTAGAAAAGAGGTTAAGAAACTCTTTAGGCAAAAGAAAAGGGTCTTTGATGAACAATTGTTTAAAGATGTTGAACATCTGAAATCCATTAATGAATGCTGAGCATTCTATCGGAAAATTAACCGCAGTCGATTGGATTATGCAAATGAACCTCTAGTCTATGCAAAAACAAATTTGGTGAAATTATTACTGATAAACAGGACATTTGAAACGATGGCATGAACATTTTAAAGAACTTCTTAATAAAAATTATGAGAATGTTGAAATAATTGCATCTGAATTCATAAATGACATAGAAGTTGAGGTTCCAACTATTGAGGAGATCAGGGCTGCAATTAAAAAATTAAAGAATAAGAAGGCTTCGGGACATGATCTTATTTCAGCAGAACTATTAAAAAATTACGAACATACATTATTGATAAATTTGTTTGAACTTATTACTGACATCTGGCACTCTGAGATTATGCCAACGGATTGGAATCGCAGCATTTTGTGCCCAATTCACAAGAAAGGAGATCCTATGACCTGTGCCAACTATCGTGACATTAGTCTTCTTTGTATAACTTATAAAATTCTATCTGGAATTTTATATCTTAGGGTATTACCATTTATTGATTCACAAATAGGAAAATATCAATGTGAATTCCGTACTGGAAAATCAACTAAAGATCAGATATTTTGTCTCCGTCATATTTTAGAGAAATCAATGGAATTTAACATTGAAACACATCATCTTTTTATTGATTTCAAGGCTGCTTTTGATAGTATCAATAGAAACTATCTTTTTGAAACAATGAATACTTTCAAAATACCTTCAAAACTCATTAAATTGACGAGACTTACATTGAAAGATACAAAGTGTAAGATTAAGTTTCTGGGATCTCTGTCAAAAAATCTTGACACATTCACAGGTGTTCGACAGGGAGATTCTCTTTCCCGTCTTCTTTTTAATATTGCACTTGAGAGAGTTATTCGTGATTCAAACATCAATACCAGTGGTCACATTTTTACTAGATCAGTACAACTACTTACATATGCTGATGATGTCGATATAATTGCTCGTTCCTGAAAGAGGCATTTCTTGCCCTTGAGGTGACTGCAAGGCAAATGGGCTTAGTCATAAATGTAGAGAAAACAAAATATATGTTTTTCTCAAGAAACCCCCAGACCCAAGTCCCAGACCCCTATCTTGAAATAAATTCTTATAGATTTTAAACAGTAAGGAGTTTTACCTACTTAGGATCAATTATTTCATTGACAACAGAATTACTCCTGAAATAAAAAACCGACTCTATCCGGCAAATAGGGCTGTCTATGTGCTGAGAAGATTTATTAAATCTAGGTTTCTTTCTAGAGAAACAAAGTTCTTAATCTACAAAACTCTTGTCCTACCAGTCTTGACATGCGCTTCTGAGGCTTGGACAGTGACAAAACAGAAGGAAAATTGTATTACAACATTTGAGAGAAAGATTTTGCGGAGTATACTTGGTGGTGTAAATGAAAACAATAACTGGAGAAGGAGATTCAACTTTGAACTGTACAAGATTTATAAGCAACCTGATATTATTAAATACATGAAAATAAACAGAATGAATTGGATGGCCCACGTGATTCGAATGAGTGATGACAATACAATAAAAAAGATACTGCTTTTTAGACCCACTGGAACAAGAAAGCGGGGAAGGCCGCGATTGAGATGGGCTGACTCAGTGGAGTCTGATTTTCTCGCAATTAATGAAAAGAATTGGTGATCAAAGGTGAATCAGAAGTCGTCAAGGAGAAATCTTCAGAGGAAGGCATTGGCTCACATTGGGCTGTCTGCCCAGCTATGATGATGATGATGATATAATTCACCACTTTATGTACTTATATCATGCTATACTTTTTAAAAAGCAAGCAAAAATAGTCAAATATTAGCGAAATTTACTTTGTAGTTATTTACCGTTTTTTTTTTAAAATTATTTTGTTTATTAAAATTATTAAAGTAGTTAGTATTATTAAAATTATTATATTATAAATGCGTACATTAAATGTACAGTCTGCAAAAAAAAAAAAAGAAAAAAGATATCACCCTGAATAACTTTCATTCTAATGATCGGATTTTCACGAACTAAGTGTCAATCTTAATGGTTCCTGGGAGTGACCTCAAATATGCTAATTAATTAGTGCTAACTAGCAATTAAGTTACGAAATCAGACACAAAAACGTACTTTCTCTGAATAAACATACATTCTTTTACATATTTGGATTCTTAATCTTCAAAATATAGGGGGTAGCCGAAATCTAAGAAATGTGGTCCCCATAGTTTGGTCAGGAGAACTATTCAAAGTTTGGACCCCTTATTGTTAATTTCACTTTATGCGTTTTTAGTCATATTTTTAAAACTAATTAAGCAATTCAAAAAAAAAAAATTGCCCCCACTCTTAAAACTCATTTACCCAAAGATAATTCCATGCAAAAAATAATTTTTAATAATTATTTATTATTTTTTATTATTTAATTATATTGAGGATGAAAAATTTTGGAATTATAAGGTATGATTTTTTTTATGCCATACTAATCTACATATTTTTCAATTGAAAAATCTAAAGTTTCAACTGTTTTTATTTAGTAGAAGCTGAAAAAAATTAAAATTAATTATTTTTAAAAAAATAATTTGGTGACAATGAAGAAATATTTAAATGGGGCGTTTAATATTAAAATGTGATTAACTTACACGAGGAACCTGTCTTCGCTCGTGTAGCGTAAAATTTCATTCATATTTTTTTCGCTAATAACCGATTGCTAATCTTTTTATTTTTATTTTTGTCAAAATAAAATACGACGTTTCTCTTTTCGTCTTCTAAAAACTTATTTGTAACTTACTAAATAATTTTGAGTAAAGCATTTTATTGAATAAAAAACATTTTATTCAACGAATGTCGAGTTTTATAGAAGCATGCTTCTGATAGAATATGATCATACACCAGATTGTGCTTATTTAATGTGATTATATTTTATTTTCTCAATATTTGGCGTTGAATTACCATTTGGCAAGATTGTATTGCGCCAGCCATCTTTCATCATAATGTAACCTTTCGAACTACTCACTCTTGTTCTTGTTGATTGAATTGTTGAGAGCGTATGATCGCTCTCTAATGCAAGTTCATGTGTGAACTAATTAATTACATTTGTTAAATAAATATTTGTTAATTATTATACAGTCCACATTACCTTCAATTTTAACTATTGAGCTATCACGGGACCGTACAGTTGATGAAAGATGGCTGGCGCAATACAATCTCGCCAAACGGTAATTCAACACCAAACAAATAGTATAAATAAATATTTAAGTATTCTCTACTACTGTAGTACTCCCTACTTATGTTTGTAATTCTATTCCACAAATAAAAATTTTGAACTCTGCTTTGTTCAAAGATATCAATAATATTTGGTATATCAATAAGTATCAAAGATAATTGGTATCAATAAGTAACACAGGTATCAGTGATAATTTGTATCAATAAGTAACAAAAGTATCAATAATTACTTTGCCATATTTATCAAAGCCTCCGTACTCACACAGTACAGAGATATTAATAAAATAAGTAAATATTGGAGATTTGAATACGATTGAGTATTAAATATGCTCTAACAATGTATAAAAATACAGACACTTACCTTATTACTGAAATTACAACATTTGTTTCTCTAATAACTAGATGTGAATATTATATGTGGGAAGGAAGTAAACAGGATGATTTTTTATCCTGTCGGAAGTGTATAAAAAGGATGAGAATTTATCACTGTAAAATTTTTTGAGAGAAAAAAAGAAGGAAATTAAATCATCCTAATCTTACTCAGAAATTGTGAAATAGCACAGGTAAGAGATATTTCATTTACCAGTTTGTATTGATTAAAAAATGATTTTTAATCATTTTTGGCAAACCAATTTTATAAATATGGTTGCGTACTGTCGGACACCACTATATTGCACCGGCAGTGGACTTAGCAATAAGTTAACTATAAATTAGGGTACACCATGTCTAAAATATTTGAAAATATAAAGAGCTTATAAAAGCATTTTGGCACTGCGAATTAGTTACATTTTCTGTATCTTCTTTTCATCAATTATAGTCATTATTTTTTTTTTTCAATTGCCTCGAAATTTTTTCTTTAACTACGTTCTTTTTCCCCAGGATCGCATACGAATTTCATATAATTTAGAATAGAAAATATTTCAGCGTATGAATCACAACGCAATTGCCCTAAATCATTAAAAAAATAAATTAATAAAAAATATATCTGTGCATGGAATACGGCTTAAGTGCATACCGAGCATTGTCACTAACCCAGTAATGCCCGACCTTAAAAAATTGGTAGTATACATTTATTTGGTAGTATACACTTTTTTCTGTTACCAACAACTTAAACTTTCAAACGGCACTGTCCCTTGACTTCAAATTAAAATATTAATATTTGCATTATTAATATATTATCTCAGGCAAAGCTATCTTTTTACTTCAAAATAAATGCGAACATTGAAAAAGTTAAAAAACTTTTGCTAACAATTTTATGATTATTATTTATTTATTATTAATATATATAAATTTATATATATATATATATATATATATATGTTTTTTTTTTGGTAAAAAAGAACTGAACTTTTAAAAGGGCGTTAAGTACAAATGGGTTACCCTAAGAAATTCAATATATAAAATCAGGTGATGCCTCGGTATCTTAAAAAAAAGTGTAAAGATTATCATGCCATGCATCCCATACCTTCCTCCACCTTCAAACGAAATGGAACAATCCACTCCCAATAAGGGGAGATTGAAATTGAAGGATCCAGCAGCAACTACTTATTCTTAATAAAATGGCATCAATATCAACATGTTTTTTTTTTTTCATTTTTTTTTTCAAAAGCATTTTTAAAAAAAAAAATTTTCTTTCAGAATGAACACTTACGGAATGTTTTTGGGATTCATTTTGATAAGTTTGGTGTTAGGTAAGTAATCACGACTGAAATAAATATTTCTTTTAATTAATTTTAATCCAAGGATTAGATTCTCACAATATGAAGGCAGGAGTTTATATTGTGAACTTAAGAAACAAAAATCAGTTACGTGATAAAATGAAAACCCCTGTATAATGCTGTCCACCAGTGAATTTTCAGCCTTTTTAAACAATAAAAACGATTTTTATACAATTTATGTAATCTGTTTTAGTTGATAAAATAACCAACGTAAAATTGAAACAAATTTAAGTTGGTTAAAAAATATATATTTGCAACTATGGCCATTATTAATTAAATTTATTAACTATTCTTCAGCAAATGTTCTAAAATTAATTCAGCACTAATTCCAAATGTGTCTTATAGATGGTCCTCTTCACAACGATGTATTATTAATTAATATTCTGACACTGTAACGTTAACATTATTCGTTGTTGTTGTTATTAAGTATATTTTTCTGTTATAAATTATAATGTTATAACCTATGGAACTCACTCATCTCATATGGATTAACGGAATACGGACTCACTTTTGAATAACTCTATGATTATCGTATTTCACATTAAATATTTCAAAATATCAATTAAAATTATAATTCTCAAATGTGAAGGAGCAATATTTTTAAAGCATCTAGCGTGAGCGGATCGTGAATATGTGGGGCCCTGGGCTGAAACTACTTAGGGGCCCTAATAGCAATTTTGTCAAAAAACTGTTTTCTATAGTGATGTAGATAAGTATATAGAAAAAAATAGTACAATAAAATAATTTTATTTATTTTTATTTGAGTATACAAACAGCAACTGTACAACATTATTGCAAAAGAAATTGACAGGTTATATGTGGTTATGTTATATAGATTATAAAGCAACCTTTCTGCATTTTTGTGCTGCAAATTCCTTTATCTGCTCATCACATTATAAGTCCTTCGTTAAATCACAATTTATGGAAAGAACTGATAAATGATTAGTCGATGGTTCGATATTGTTGTCCTATATTTGTTTTCTATATATGACATCCTGGAGAAAGAGAGCTCCGCTTCACAGCAGTGATTGGTAAAGTTAAGAAAATCTTTTAGATAGTATAGCAATTTGGGAAAACATCAACAAGTTTCTTTTCATAAATTAGCATAAAAATTTCACTGCAGGAGGTGTAAGACTCTGGCTTAGACTGAAGTAAATAAGATTTTAACTGAATGCACTCATTCACTAAATGCTCGTCTACGTCATCTGGATAATAATCAACAATATTACGTACACTTTCCAGATCTATATTTTCCATATTTTTCCCTCGCAAATCCATTAAAAATTTGAATTTCTTGCTATACATCTCATAGACTTGGCTCCTTTTATTTAAATCCATAATCAGCTTATCCAACGCAACGTTTAGCGTGTCTCTTTTAAATTTTTCTGCGCCGTATACTGAGAATTTGTCTGTAGACTTATCTGAAAATTTTGGAGTAATGCGTCTTTTGTTTATGTCATTGTACTCTATTCCCACACTAGTACTTAATTTTTTTAGCTTTCTCTTCGTATTCCTTTAGCTTTTGATCTGATTGGTGCCTTATGTTGTTCACGAAGTCTTTTAATGACACAATTAACTTGTTGCCTTCACAAATATCTAAACCAGGGCTCTGTATTTTTTTATTAACTAAATTAAATCTCCCCAAAATTTCTTCCCAAAAAATAATCAAACTTGCAGTATTGAGTTTCGCCATTTTATTGAATAAATTGTGTGCCTCTTTCCGGAAATCAACTTTCTCATCCTCATTTTCGCTGAAACTTTCGAAAATTTTCATAATGTCATCATAATTATTTTTCAAAGCTTTGACAGCATCATAGTGACAAGACCATCTGGTCTGGCCTAAACTTTTTAACATAAATTTGAGTTTTGTTTCACGATTTAACAGTTCCCACCTATGGGTCGAAGTAGAAAGGAAAACGTGTATTTTTTGCACTACTCCAAAAAAGTTCACAATTTCGGTTGTAACCTTAACAGATTCTTCACCAACTAGGTTAAGGGAATGCGCAGCGCATGGCACATAATCCGCGGATTTATTCTTTTGTTTTAGTAGTGCTTGTACACCATTGTAGTGACCTGCCATATTAGCAGCGTTGTCATAAGATTGTCCCCTACAATTATCC
Source organism: Parasteatoda tepidariorum (assembly GCF_043381705.1). Lineage (NCBI taxonomy): Eukaryota > Metazoa > Arthropoda > Arachnida > Araneae > Theridiidae > Parasteatoda > Parasteatoda tepidariorum. The sequence continues at coordinate 37,378,014 of NC_092207.1, read as the reverse complement.
AGTAGTAGTCCATTTGTTTCTAAAAAGTCTTGTAGAATAGTAAATAAATGTAAGCCAGCATTACTACTAATTTTAATGAAGGATACACATCTTTCATTCACTTTCCCCCGAAAACAGTATCGTAATACAATAGCAAGTTGATCATTGTGAGATAGACCTGGAGTAGAATCCATCACAATAGAATAATACTTTGTGTCGTCGTTATTTATTTGAGTTATAATTTGCTTAATTATCTGTCGACCCATAATCTCAATTATTTCCTCATATGCTGTTTTTGATAAGTATGATACAGAAATGCGGAAAGAAAAATTACGTCGGGCGAGCGGCGCGGCGGGAAGTCCCCGTAATAGAAGCGAAAAAAATCCACTGACACAAGCGACGGGGAATTCCCCGTTCCGTTCGATAGACGCGCACATGCATATGTTGATTGATCTCAGGGTTGCCAACCTTATAATAGTTTTTTTTTTAATATTAGATATTTTTTTAATTCAAAATATCACCTATTGTTTTCAGCGGGGACTGAGGCCCTGGGCTGCAGCCCAAAAAGCCCTTAAGTAGATCCGCCCCTGGCATCAAGGCAGCTGTATGTCTTCTGAGTTTTATTTGGGGATTTTAGCATTAAGTTTAAGATTTTGTCACTTAGAGAACCATTTAAATAAATTGAGAATGTAAACAGGTACTGTCTGGGAATCACAAAATGAACCCCTGTCCTCATTGATTGCAACATCACTGAGAACTTAATTCGTGATTCCCAGATTATAAATAAAGAATTGTAAATTATATACTGTTGTTTTTTAGGAGCAGAGAGAAGGTTACCTTGTTGGACAAGGAAAAGGTGTAACTCCTGTCGAAAAAGTAAGGTTTTCATAATCTAATTGAAACTAAATAAAATAGTAATAAATTATTTCACAAACACAGCAACTATTGTCTCAATCCTTAACTTGAAAGGTGTTTTGAAGCTGTTTCACCAAGGGAAAAAAGCCACAGTTTAAGTGCATTACACTTGAAGCAAAATTATAATTTCATACTGCTTCTTTTTTTCAGTTTTTAATCTTTAACCGACTTTATATGCATTAGAGTTATAGAAGTTCATGTCACCAAAAGAAAGGGTAACTAATACATATAACATTTCACCCGTGATAGTTACGATTAACCATAACCACATTGGCACGTAGTGGGTAATTTCAAATTTATTTTCCAAAATCCTGTTCATGTTACATTATTTAGGTCAGTTGAAACACGTTTAAAGGGGTATAGTATCAACAAAGGAAATACATAGTTTATAATAGACTGCTGCCCATTAAAGTTGTTTCATCTGGAAAATGACAAGCCAAGTTCGTGAAATTTACATGAGAGATATTACATGGTTGGATATGCGAAGGATTAGATTTCTAGCACATTCATGTAAAGCAAGAGGTAGTGGTGATATGATAGCTATAATGCAAATAAAAGCGAAGGTTCGACGGCAATTTTCTCTGATTCGATTTGAACGTTATTTTCGATTTAGATGTTTGTTTTGTTGTAATTATTTGTATAAGAAGAAGAAATGACTAAAATCAAGTGCCTCATTTTAATTAAGGAAAAAATATAACCTACTGTGGTTGCGGTGTATCGCACTGTATTATTGCTGCTTAACTTGGCCAATATCCCTTATGAAATCGATGGGTTCAGGACCGTAAGAGGAAACATCAACGAAACGCTGTTAGATATAAACGGCCCTCTACTACAACAAGAAGATAGTCATTACGAATCCTAAATATGGAAAAGTAGTCGTTTGTCAGGCTTTGCCTTATCGTCGAGACCTCTCTAACTATCTTTTCCACAGGATATTGCACAGCTGTCCGTATTGTTGTGAGTTTAACTTGATACAACGCATAGGCAACAATCACCATGGCCAACAAGTCTGTCCTCCTGATTTTTGAACAGTTGAAAACGTGTAGGTTGATGAGAGATTGATTCATCACTTCTGTCAATGCATTGTGACACAGTCTTGAAGCTGTTTTTACCGAAGTCTCTGAAAATGGCAATCTCTTCATCCAGTCAGATAAATGCTCTTTTTTACTGTCGGAAATGGTAACTTTTTGAACCAACTTTTAAGAATCTAGAGAGCCTAATTTACGGTAAATTTAATCATGAGCTCATTATCCCACAATGCATGAGTTCAATACATATTCCAACTTAGAGTAGTAATTTTTGTACCTTTCACAACTTCACATGAGTACACTAAATTTGATATAAATAAGTTCAAATTGCGAATTAGTATAAAAAACATACAAAAATTCAGCTATATGCACATTTCTTTTATATTATTATCTTGGTTATATTATTTCTTTTGCAGAATCCAAAATAGGTCAAATGCCAGTTTGCTGTGCAGGATGCGCAGTGGGAAAAGTAACAGTTCGTGTGACAAAGGCGAAGAGATTCTGTTGGTGTGTTATCTGATGTAATTTTTAAAACCTTTTGAAAATATAATAATATGAACAGATATTGGGTTTTTTCTTATTTCAATTCGTCTATTTCTTAAGGGTAAGTCCCGCAGTGGACTGATCGTTAAGACACGGTTCCCAGCAGATCATCGAAGTCAAGCATCACTGGCTGCGGTCAGAGTGCGGGTGGGTGACCACTTGGATCAACCTGCGTAGGGACCGAGGTGTGCGGTATTGGTCCTCGTTAAACTGTGCTACCGTAAAGTGCTCGACTTCGCGCGCAGGTCGTCGGGCTACCGAAGCGGGGGTGCCATCCAACACCTCCTAGACGTCTGAAGGCCTCAGCACGGATTAATTTAGTAGTCCGATGTGACGAAGTTAACTGCGCAGTTGATGAAAAATAAGAAAGATGTCATTACGTTCGGGGTACTAAGCTGCGCAGTGGTTGAAAATACGAAATATGTTATTACGTTTGGACTACTAAAGGATATTTATGGTAACCCGTGCAGAGGCCTACTCTTTTCTAGGAGGTGTTGTGCCATCCCCTCCGCAGAGGATCAAAATTGTGATGGCATGTCTTCGGATCATCCTCCGGGATGTTTCCCAGACCGTTGCCAATAGCCCATTTTGCAGCTCTAGTGCGACGTAAATTAACAACAACTTCGTAAAAATAAAGCGAAAAAAAGATGGTGATGAATGGATAGCGAATTGTAATACAGTACAGAACCGTTATCCGGAATTCAGAAAACCGGAACGAAATTCGATAAATTTTCCCGCCATATTTTTAAAAAAATGTTTTTTTCCTCATAAGATTTTAGGATTTTTCTTTCTTTTTTGAAAGATGTTTACCTTATCATCATTTTGGAAATAATCATTAGTGTATTACTTCATCGTTTTTTCTTCTTTTTAAGATTATTTCCAAATATTTTTTTTTATTAGTGTTAAACAATAAAAAAACGGTTTTTTGTAGCAATTCAGAAAACCGGAAAAAATAGTTATCCGGAATAGCGATGGTCCCGATCGTTCCGGATAATCGGTTCCCTACTGTAGTACCTAAAATTTATTTTATTGGAAAAATCTATGCACATTTAAAGATTTATAAGGAATGTGAGGAAAAAAATATCTTTTAAGAATTTGAAATCAGATAAAAACAAATCTGAGCATCTAGGAATGTTTTTCTTTTCTTAAAAAGGTTGTTTTAAGAGCCGTTCTTCTCAAAAGTTGGGCACACAACATCGATCTAAACTTCAAACTCAGGCAACAATTAAGTTTAAATTTAATTCATAATAGAAATTTTAGAATAAATTTATGATTCTGCATTACAAAAGGAATTAACATAAGTTATTGAAAAATTCTTCATAAATATCCCAAAAATATTTTCTTTTAACCAAAAAGGGCAATTTAGGATATTTATGATGTTAACTGATGTAATGTAAACTATAAAATTGTGGTTAGATTTCTACAAATAAGAAAAAGTGTATAAATTCCATAAAAGATAGTTACTTGTTAATATTCTTATCATATGATTGCATTAGATTTTTGTCTTAGAAAATGAACAGGTGTCAAGAATGGTTTTGTTGATTTTTAAGAGACTGGAAATATGCTAGTTATAGAATCATTTGCTTCGTAAATTGTGTTCGTTTCTCCACTTTTAGAGACTATTCTTTAATAAGGTAAGAAAACAGAGTTTTTTGAGTAACAAACTTTTTTATAGCAATGTTTTGAAAGTTGCAAAAATTTTTTTGTTTGTTCGAAATGAGAATTTGTTTAAGCATTAACACAACGAGACACCAACCATAAAAGATTTCATGCTTGTAAGATCAATGAAAAGAGAGCGTAAGCTCACTAGCCTGAACTAATTGGTCTTAAGCCCCTGTTAGCAATATCAGAAATTTAAATCCCCTAAAATTTCAACTGTTTTCATATAAGTACATTTACTTGTGAAATATTATCAGATACGACAAAGGTTGAAAAGTATAAGTGAGTAATTTGCAAACTAATTTACAAAATTCAAATCAATTTATAAACATTGCAACACAAAATTCACGTGAACTATAGTACTAGTCATTTGTTTAATCAATGTATCCCAATTCATTATCCATGGTCTAAATTTTATAACTGAAAATCAATATTGCATAGTCTTGTAATTGAGCAGACATTTCCCAATCACTACAGAGCAAAATTTATTTGCAAGGATTTTGAATCATGCATTAGAAAATTTTCTTTCTAACCTTATATTGTTCTCAATTTGTTGATGTTACAAAATCAATTTGATGCAACACACATCATGCACAAATTACTAACATTTGCCATATTTCTTCCTGCTCTTGAAATTTCTATTAATTTAAATCAAGTAACTCAAATTTGAATGGTGAATTTTTGTTACTTTATAACAATGCAACATCAATATTTTAATAATCCATGTTTTCAGATTTTAAATCATGTAAAAGAAATGCTCACAAGTTCTTCCCCATAAATTTAAAAGTTTTTTAAAAAATAACACAGTCATATAAAGTGTATCATAGTTTTAAAATCAAGTGAATAAAATGCAACATGATGAGGAATTGATTAATTTTATTAAAAACTATCACATATAATCTAAAAATTATGTTTTAATGGATGCTCTGCAAAATAACCTTTACAATCAACAATTTCTGATCCAATATTTAAATGATTTGCTTCATTGTTTTCGTTTACACCTACAAAGAAGAGATATGAAATTATTTTATAAGATATGCATATAAAAACGTTGATCAGCATGACTTTGTTATTAAATGATATGTAAAAAATATACAGTAGTCTCAATGGATTGCTGATAGGGAACAACCAGAATGGTTAAAAAAAAAGCCAGCGAGACTCATTTCTACACTCTGCGATTAGACTTTGTTATAACTTTTAGGACTGTTGCTTATAGGCACTCCTGAGTCATTTTAAAATTATCAAATCATTTTAATTATAAATTCAAACAAATTTTTTTCAACAATTTTCTGAATATTTACGTTACTAAATGAGGTTATCATCAATGTTTACTTAATGTAAGAAATATATTTTTGCAATATTTCTTTGATTGTCAAGAATAAAAGGATAAACAGTTATTCAGAAGAAAGGTAGTGCTAGAATTCCCTGTTTTGTCTCTGGCAAAACAGGCTTCAAGCATGAAGAATTGAACCAGATATATCTTCTAGGTATCTAGATCGATAGAGGTATTTAGATATTTATTGAGTTGCCATGCATGCAAAAACTGTTAAAACGCTTTTTCGACTTAATGTGAAAAATAGGGCAAACAAATCATAGATTTTTTATGAATTAAAAAAGAACGTTAATCTAAGTTGAAGTAAGTCTAAGAACTAAAAAAACTTAAAAAAAAAAAAGAATCTTAATACAATGATTTAATTATCTTTCTTCTCACCCTCCCTTCAAAAATGCTTTTGCCTCTGAACAACCTATATTAAACACACATTCTTATCAAATCATTATTTTTTATTATAATTAATTAGCCTAGTATAATTAGTTTATTAAAATTAATTAGTTTATTATAATGAATTAGTTTACTAAAATTAATAATAAAGGACATTCTAAAATTTATGTTAAATGAATGAGGAGTGAAAAATTAAAAACTTTACTGAAAGTATGACTAAAAATATATGTTTTATATGCTTAAAATTATGAACCGATTTATTTCATTAAAAATAAAATCTCGAATAAATATGCAGTAGCCTCCTGATTATCTGTTTTTTGGTGCCATCCGGCCTGATAAACCTTATGCAATCCTGATAAACCATTTTCTAATTGGACCATTGCAATTGGACCTTTGTCCTATCGGGCAATTTTGTTGTCTGGCCTGCCCTTTTGCCACATTAGACAGGATAGTCTTAGGCTTACTGCAATTTTTATTACTGGCGATAAAAAAACTTTTTTATGCAAAAGTTTTTTTCACACAAATAGTAAAACTTTTTATTTAATTTTCAAATTAATTTAATTAATTATTATAGCAAATTGTTTGTTAAAAAAGGGTGAAAGAATATTTAAATTTTCTGATATGGTCTGGTAAAAAACAATCAGGGTTCTAATGGATATTTAATAATGGACATTTAATATAAATAATTCACATTAATGCTATAATTTTTACAGCTACAAATTTGAAATAAAATGGAGACATTATTAGGTAAAATAAAATTAAAAAAGGAATATTACATGTTTATTGTGCAATAATTATCAAAAATTAACAAAATTTTTTTTAGAAATAACAAATACTAACTTATTTTTGAAACAATTTTTTAAATACTAAAAAAAAAAAAAAGAAAGTAAAAGAAAACATGCGGAATTTAAAAAAACTCTCAGCTAAGTTAAAATTGTAATCTTTGCAGAATGATTAATTTAAAGAAAAAAAGAAAAAAACAACAACAACTATTATAGTGTTGATTTTTATTGAATATAAAAAAATATCAGAGACAACTAAATTGTTTTATTAGATGAATATTAAAAAGCATCTTAAAAAGGTGTTTTCCAGCGAGGTTACTATTCACTTTACTAAAAAAAAAAATGCGTTAATATAAAGATACCAAAAGGCATACATCTCTGGTTGTGATTTAGGGAATGATGTAAAAAAATTATATTTTTTAAAATTAAAACATAACAATGACAGAGCTTGACAACAATGATGAGTGATAATGAAAATTGGGGGAATTTAAAACAGAGCTTGTTTAAATAACATTGAAAGGGCGAGGCTGAATTTACAATAGATTTAGAAGAGTATTATCAAAGGATTGAAAGTTTAACGTCTTTAAAAGTAATATTAAAATGCTGGGAATATTATTTTAAATTTATATTCGGAAGGAAAGAATAAACAAAAAAGTCACCTAAAACAATAGCGCCCATATTTTCTGTTAGCTTATCTATTATATCATGACAAAAGGCACCTGCCAGTAAAAGCTAAAGGAAAGAAATGATAAAATGCATTAATAACATTAATATACTATGTTTAAAAAAAGTTAATACAGTGAAATCTGTGTAATTTGATCAGTTGCTGTGTATTTCGATAATGGTCAACTGATGGAGGGCAGTGAATCATTGTTTTTATATAAGCTATTTATATATACATATCAATCAGAATAACACATATAATATATGCTATTATGTAAATTAATAGTTTTATAAATGTCAACTTACAATGAGCTTAGGTTAGCTCTTAATGCCATTTTCAGAGATGCCAACTGCTCCGGACACACCAAAATAATTAAAAAAAACGGTAGATAATTACAAAGCAAATTTTGCAAATATATGACTATTATTGCTTGCTCTTAAAAAGGTGCAGCATGACATTAGTACAATAAAGTGGTGAATGATATAAACCTACGAATTATTAAGAAATAGTGGTGGATAAAAATCCACTAAACAGAATTTATTAAACCAAGAATTACAATTGATAAACTACCACTTTAATATATATATATTTGCTGTCCGGAGCAAGTTGGCATCTCTGCATTTTAGTAATTACATAATATTCTAATACAAAAATAATTTTTAATTTTCAATGACAGATTACAAAGACAACTATAGACAAAACAAGAGGAAAAAATAAATACAATGCATCTCATAATAGTAAAAAGATGATCAAGAAAGAGTTTCTTTTCCCTTTTTTGCGGATCAACTTAGAAAGGATTTAGAATAGCATTCAATAATGCTTCTGGATAAATTTGATTTATTTTAGTAGTCAAAATATAAGATAGACTGGAGCATAGCACTGTTGCTAAGGTTTTGCTTCTCTTTAGTATATACAGTTAAACTCCGCTATAGCGAACACAGTATAAAGTGAACCCCCTGATATAGTGAATGGAATGTTGGGTACTGTGTCTTGCTATACATATATAATGTTATTTTTTGTGGATATAGTGAACCAAAAAAGTGAGGAAGTTGGATATATTGAACTTTTTTACTGATTTTTTCCCTCATTTTTTTTGTAATAATTTTGAAATTTCTACTTCAAAATAAATATATATACCGATTTTTAAGATCATCTATAGAGGGGAATGTAGCGCTAAGCATTTTTTCTTGTTTTCTTCTTTTTATCTCACTTTCCCATCTCTAAACAAACCAAGCAGATGTTTCCAACTTAGGCAGATGATGCACCTGTAAGGTTTCAGTGGTATTAATATGTATTTTCTGTCAGAGAGAATGAGTAAGTATTCAAAATTGGTCAAAGAGTTGGACACTAATATGTGTTGATAAGGCCCTCATTTCAACTCCTTTTTGCTCTCAGTTCAGTTAAAAAGAGCCTGCAAACAAGTGTCTCAAATTTAACTATGGCGAGCAGTAAACGTAACATGTTCTCCATTGATGATAAAATGGGCATAATCAGAAAAATTGAAAATGGATGCAATCAAGCTGATATTTACAGGGTATATAAACTATCAAAATCTGCAGTTTGTAACATATAGAAAAATAGATAATGAATAATTTCTGCTCATGAAAAAAATTTAGATGGTAGAAAAAAAGTTGAGAAAAGCAGATCACAAGGATGGTGAAGAATTACTGAAGTGGTTCAGCATTCGAAGAAGCGGCAATCTTCCAGTATTTGGACAAAGGTCTATGAATTTGTTATTTCATAAGACTACCTTTATTTGCTCGAATGGCAGGTTAGACAGTATGTATATAGAGATACAGTATGTATTGTAAGATACAGTATGTACTTACTGTATATAGAAATACTTCACTGCATATAGAAATAACATAAACTCCCAAACAATACTGTACATGAAACTTTTTATTCTGACATTCATGCAGCATATCAGCAAAATATGTTAGCTTTCATGCATTCAATTAAATCGTGAATTAGATTAACCTGTTAAAAATGGTACTTAAAATTTAATTTTATTTTATAACCGTCATGGAACAGCAGGCCCAACTTTAGGTTTATGACTTCTAATGTTTAACTCTGTAGCCTAGTAATTTTGAACCCAATACAGAAGACAAGGGAACTCCTGGATCAAGTATTGGGAGAAAAATGCGTTTGTAGAGGACTTTGAGATGGAACTAACCCGCATTTGCATTACATGTAGAGGTAAAGCACAAAAACCTTCTAAGGTTAGCCTGACGGCAAGGGGATTCTAATCCATGGTCCATCTACCAAGCAGGATATTTTATGTGAGCATTGTGGTTGATGCGAGGTGTGTGTGGAATTCTACTAGCCATTGCTGGGATTCGAACCCGGTTTACTTCATTGGAAGCCAAACGCTCTATTCCTTGAGCCACCACGACTTTACTTAAACTCAATGTTGTGGGGGTAGCTAATTAAAATAGAAATATAGTGTGAAAACAATATGAATGTAAAAATTCATAATACGTAATTCAGTGATTTCGCTTATGTGCAATAACTGGTCAAAAATCAGAGAGGGGGCGGGTGTCCTTTTGCCCAGTAATTCTGCAGTTTGGGGGAAAAGCGTATCATCAGATTTATGTAGACAAAATCATAATCAAATTTTATCATTACGTATACATTTATATGTACAGTGAAATCTTCTGCAAAACGGATGCTTCTCAATATGGACATATTTCTAATTCCATGTGAATCTTCAATGAATTAACCATTATGTACATTCTCCGTAAAGTGAACACTTCCGTAACAGGACAGTCATTTCTGCCCTGAAATGTTATTTTTTATCTCTTGATACCAAACACTATTTTTCTTAAATTTGAAAAAAAAAAAAAAAAAAAAAATTCCGCAAGAAAGAAATTATGCAACTTTTTTCCTATTTTTAAAGCATGCAAATTTTTTGCCTTACCCATAACTAAAAACATTGTTAAGCTATTTCACTACTAAAGAATCAATCTTTCTTCAGTCACCTTGCTTTATGTATTATCTAGAATTATGTATGTATCTGGAATCATATTTACATTAAACTTTTTAATGTATTCTCTTTGTATAGAAAAAATATTTTTTAATGTTTAAATAAATATCCTTGTAGAGAGTTGCAGATTATTTAACTATTTCTGTATAACTGAAAATATTCTAAAAACAATTTACGGTGTTAAACTTCCTTATTAGGGTATTTTTCCCATAAACAGACAACTCTCGTAAACAGACAATTTTTTCGGTCCCAAAAGTGTTCAATTAACTGAGGTTTCACTGTATATAGATATAAATGCATACATTTATTTTTCTTTATTAGTAGCTGAAGGAGAAAATTAAAATAACTGTGAGTCTCAAATTACATAGTTGCTTTTTCTTGATTGTTTAAATGTAACTCTTCTCGTTCTTTGTTTCATGTACCAATATGCAGAATAATAATGAATGTGAACATAAATAAATTGATAAAAAGGTAGCAAATTAATTTTTAAAATAGTAACTTCCTTGAAGTAAAAAAGAGACACAGAAATATGGAAGTCCTGGCTCCTAAGAACCCATAATTTCCAAAGTGTATAAGAATTACAAGTAATTTAATAACTAAAGGTGCACATTTTTATTTGTAAATATTTTAATTTTTATCCTTAATGTCTTGGAGATATAACAATTTGCAATTAATGATCTGGTTGAATTATTTGTCAAACTCATTCACTACTGGAAATAACCTTGCGCAGAACCTTTTCATTGTCATCAAATAAAAGTGCTATTTTACAACATAGATTACACAACTTTCGGGAAAACGGTTTTTTAGACCAATTTAAAGCAAATCTAAGATAAACTTGAATAAGCTTTGAGAAAATATTTGCAAAAAATGCTAGCTTTGGAATAGTAAAACTAAATTAAGAAAAAAATAGAAACTTCTAACTAAAAGCAGATAACTTGAGACCAGAAACTTACTTCTTGATGGGAGTTCTTCATTCCTAAGCAATAGGACCGAGAACATCTAGACAGAACAGCTGCAAAGGCGTAGAGATCAGCTGCAGCATCAGCTAACCTCCATGGATCCAGTTGGGTCAATATAACTTTCTATAGAACAAAAGAAAAAGAAAATAAATAAAAATTGAATAAATAAATAAAAATATAAAAAAATATGCAGTTAATATGAGTAAACATGCCACATGAAAGTGAAACTGAGTTGAACAGGAGTTTTAAATAAAATTTTTTTTTTTGCAAACATCAAATATTCAGTTTTAGCAAAAATAGTAGTTTTGACTAGAAGCATGAGAACAATTCCTGTTGAAATTAGGTGACAATTTAAAAGAAAAATATATTAATGCTTTGTTTCTTTATTCTTGACAAAATGGTTTTATGAAGTAGTAGGGATTGTGTAGCCCAACTATTTAAAAAATCAATTTAAAAAAAAAAAAAAAACAAAAAACAACCATAACGGTGAACTATAGAAATATATAGCATGCTGTGGTCTGCTAATGAAACCAGATATATATTATAATCAAATCTCAAAATTAGTTACAAAGTTCATCAGCAGACAGCGTTGCTAATTAAGTAAAAACAATAAACCAATGTCAACAAAATAACCCATATTAACAGCAATCACCACCTGAGCACAAAATTAGGAGATGACTAAATATTGCAGTAAAACATTGTCCTGAAGTTCTTCTACAACTGTTAATAAACATTGTAACTTGATGGAAATAAATGATCTGATTTCCTATGCAGAAAACGGTATACTATACATTTTTCTTGAAATGTTTTTTTGAATCATTAGTTACTTTTGGGACACCTAATATTACTGTATAAAAGAAAGAGAACAAGAAAACTATGCCCTAATTACACTTCTGGTGCTGACTAAGGTATAAAAATAAGATTAAATATTATGCATATTAGACAATATTTGCAGAACTTTTTTACTTCAAATAAATGTGACACATTTTTAAATAGAGTGATTAAATACATTTGAATTTATATTCTACATTTAGATATATTACATAAATAGGGTAAGGCATCAATAACATATAATAATCTATGTACCATAAAAGTTTACAAGAGCACAAAAGCAATAAATAGTTATCAATTGTAATTTATTTACTTATTTATTGTGACATAAATAAATTAGCAATAATAAAAACCCTAACAATCTACAATCACTGTTTCTTTTTTTTAATGAAAATTATTTTTGTTGTTGTTGAAAATGGCTGTTTTGTGTCGGCAACTATGTTGAATTGCAAAATAGATTCTAATTTTGCTTCAGCTATGCAGGAGTATGAACTGTAGTAGTTTAGAAAAATAGCAATTATGAAATTACAGAAATCAGTAAATTGCATAGAATAATATAAAAGGTTATGCTATTAAAATTTACAAAAATAAATCACCATTAATTTAATAGGGAAATTAGATACAATTTAGTTTGACTTACTTGTCCATGATGAATAAGAATGCTTTCGACACAAAGTTGAAATTCTTGAAGCTTTTCTTCAAATCGATTTCCACATGTCTAAATCGATGAAAAAAAGTAAAATTTTAACAATAATTTTAGATGAAGTACACATGCATTGCTATAACCTTTTCATGCAATTTGAATCTTTCTTCAGCAATGTTATTAATAGACTTTGATGACCAGAGAAACTCCCTAAAAATTTGCATAACAATTCCCTTAATACAAAAAATGCCCTATTTTCAAGTAAAAATATTAAACTAAAGCAATGTTTGTCTCTTAGGTATAATTGTGAGCCGAACTAAAAAATCCTGAAAATTCCTTGAATAAAATTATTAATGACCCATTTAAAAAAAATTTATGTCTTTATAAATTAAAATTATTGATAGTTTCAAAACATGAAATTCTAAATAAATTATATGCAGCATAATTTTATGCTTTATTTTATAGTCGTTCAACAGCCAACCCAATTTTGGGCTTACAACTACTTATGTTCAACTCCGTAGCCTTGTAATTTTGAACCAATCTAGAAGACAAGGAAACTCCTGTATCAGTACCCCCAGAGGTATTGATTTGTTATGGGAACACGGAGGACTTTGCAAGTTGAGAGATTTAACGCGCATCAGTCACCATTTACTACACGGGGAGTCTTCGGCTGGCAGGGATGGAACCAGGCAGCATAATTTAAATGAATATTATGTATAAGTTCACTTTTATCTCTAATCACACTTATTATTCTACCAGAAAATATAATTACAGATAAAAGAGATGCCAAAAATAATTAAATATAAATTCCAATATTTTTAAATAAAATATACAAGAAATTTTATATATAAATGTGTTCTTGTACTTTCTGGACCCTTCCGGATTGAGGTTAGAGAAAAATCCGGAATTTTTCTGGAGCACAATCACCTCTGGTCTCTATAAAATTACTTCATTTCATGTTAAAATATCTAAAGCAATGCAATATATGATCTACGTTCATTAAAGTTAGAAATAAAAATTTTATATGCTAAAATAACAATCCATCTCTAAATGATGTCATACATCATAAACCAATAAAATAATACTTCAACTTACAACCTAAATTTTTAGTAGTTAATGTGTTTAATTAATGGCAAATATCTTTTTATTATACAATCAGATAATTAAAAATTAGAGAAATTCAGCAGAGTTTATTTAAGAAAAGAAAAGAAAAAGTAATTGATAATATTACCACTAATGATGGATGAATATGTCCAGCAATGTCTTGAGAATATTTGTACAATCCCTTTGAAACCTTCCAGCGTCTAATGAAACCACTCACGGCTCTCTTTGGAAAAAAGAACGTATTACGTGATTCCCTATAAAAAAAGAATTATATGAATAATTTATTTCTCATAATGCAAAATGGACATTTAGAGGAAAATATCAGTTCAAAATTTTTAAAAAAATAGAAGGCAAAACTTTATAGCTTTATTTATCTTATTTATGTGATTAAAAATCTATAAGTGGAGTCTTCTGAGAATATGGGCTAATTTTTTTTTGGTAGGGGGAAGAAATAAATGTTCATAAAATTTGGGAAAGAATAAAGTTTCTTAAAAAAAAAAAAAAAAAAATAGTTTAACAAATTATTTTTAGGATGGAATATAGAAGTTTAAAGGATAATAACATTAAAAACCTTAAAAAAAAAAAACTTTTTTTTTTAAACTATTTAAGAAATAGAACAAAAATTTTTGGAAATAAATATTTAATTTTATTTAACTTATTTATACATTTAAAATTTTTGTGTGGATCTATTCTTTGTTTGGATTCATTCTTTCTTTTAGGAAAAAACAATGAATTAAATAGTTTTTTTTTAAAATTTTTGGTACCAATTTATTTTTAAAAAATCCAAATTTGTGGATCCCCCCACAGTTCACTCAGAAAATAGTATGTTCTGGAAAACACACACAAAAATCAGGATTATCAGGACAACTATAAACCTTGCACATTTAAAGTGTGTCCCTCAAACCTTTAAGTCAACATTCTGGAACATTAAAATCTGATATTTAGTTTAGAGGTTATTTAGGGTTTTTCACCTTTTTTTTTTGTCATTTGCACAAATAAAGCGTTCTAAAATATTTGTGCACATTATTTCCAAGAGATATATTTTTCTTGTTCTAAAACAGCAATAACTTTCAAAAAAATTCAAAGAATATTTTTTACATACATAACTTCCTGTCCCAGGGTTGCCCCAGCAACTTTGAATCCATTCATACTCAAGAACAGTTTGGTAATGTCATTTGGCATCTAGGGGGGGAAAAAGAATCACACATTTAGTTAAGTTTGGACAAAATAATTTAAAACATTTTAAAGATAAAAAAAATATTTTATTAAATTAATAAAGACGATTATTCAGAAATTCATATTCTCTTAATTTGCTTTCTTTAGTTAGCATTGTTACATTATACATGTGTAGTAACATCAAGAAAAAACCTTTTTACATTATACATGCAAAGAAACATTGTTACATTATACAAACATAGTAACATTATATGTACACAGTAACACTGTTACATTATACATACACAGTAACATTGTTAAGAAAAAATTATCTTAGTGGTAGTAACATTTGTTTTAATGTATAAAATGTTTGTTCTTATAGTGGACAAAACTTTGCATAACCACTAAAACAAATCAATAATTAAAAATAAGTATATTAGATGCATTAGGTATTGGTAAAAATCATAACAACCAACTTCAACTATTTTCTAAGTGTTGACAAAAAGTAATTCATTAGAGAAGGTTTCTTACTTCAATTATTATTTTACCACTAGTGTGTCAAATCATTCTCAAGTATTACCATACAAGCTGACAGTTCAGTATCATGATTTGATAAGCATGAAATAAAGTTATGATACCTTTATTGAGGAAGTATGGTGCAAAATTTTAAGCAATGATACATTTTTTATTAGAGAATAGACAAAAATACCATAGCATGGTTTTCTACACAAAAGCTTCAAATGAACATACAACAAGGTTTCCATGCTTGTTGTATGTTCACTTGATCTTTTTTCACTTTTAATTATGAAACAAATAAAATTCTTTCTTTTTTTAAGTACACTTGTTTGAATTGAATACCCCATTGTCAAACAAAAGTAGGAAAATAAGAAAAAAAAAGAATAGTGTATATTGATTGAATAGTAATTACTGTACAGTTCTCTTTATTTTATAATTTTAGACCACCATTTTAAGCATTACTAGTTAGTTTAATCATCAATATTTTTTCTTTGATAAATACTATTTTTAACCAGTAAAAATCATACTAACAACCGATTGTACGGCTTTCAGGTTAACTCTTCTAGAACAAGGTAGGTAAGTCACTTCGGATAGGGATACAAGGTGAATAGTTTTGTCTCAACTCTTTCATTCCCCAAAGGCACCCCATAAGAAATAAGCTGTTTCTTGTTATCATAGCTATGGACAGTCCCAGACTTTTAGTCTGAATGAGTTCTCCACAAAGCCGAACAGTACTTTAATCTGATTTTCATGACAAGGAAAGCTGGGGACTAAATTTTTTCTAGGACATAGAACTTTGTTAATTACAAAGTTAACAACAATTAAAGGCTTCTTCGAATTCTAATAAAAATTTCAAGCATGCCAACCTTTCTTAAGTTCAGCTCATTAAATATAGGAAATATAAAATTTCTAGTGCTCTAAAAAAAGGGATAACTTTAGTAACATTTATTAATGAAAAATCTAAAAATACAATACTTTAAAAATTTTAACTTTAATAGTTTTTATTTGTTTAGATAAGTGCATGATCAAAACTTTGCAGCAGTTTCATTTTTATATAATTTTTGTCAAGCACAAAATGTCAAACATGGTAAAAAAAATGCAAAAGGAATAAAAAAAAGGAAGAAATGTAACAAATAATAAAAATTTGAATTTGGAGAAAAGATGATAAAAATTCCTATATTTCTCTACATGGGCTCTTGAATCTAGGATTGTAGATATTTTACCAGCGGAAATATTCACACAAAGAATAAATAAAAAATTAGAATTTATTAAAAAAAGCTATCAACGTAATACACGATTCACTCAATTAACATTAAGCATATAAGGTAGAAAATTAACATAAGATATCACTTGTAACATTATGCTTTTAACTAAACTTATATGAAAAATAAACTATAATAAAAAATAAGTAGCATACATCAAAATGGGCTAATCCTAGAGCGTCTCTAAAAAATCTTTCCAGCTGCATATCTCCTGTAAGACAAGAGGTGCCAATCAATTCCATCATTTCTCTGACACAATAGAGTGTTCCTTTAGAATTAAATAACTAAAACAAAAAACATTCTTAGAATAATTTTAAATCATTTTCAAAAAGTGGAAAGAAATGCTATAAACGAAATAATTACTTTTAAGGCAGCACTTTCGAGTTCTACATCTGGATTTTCCGTGGAGTCTAAGAGTGCAGCTGTAAAGTACGATACACTCTCCATTGCATATAAAATTGAACTTATTTTGGACAGCCTTCGCTGAAAAGAAATGAAAAATTACAAAGATTGGAAATTTCAATTTATTTTACGTAAAACATGATTAAATCAAAAAACTGGATTTATTTTGCAGTGCCAAGTTTTTTTTTTTCCCGAGGGAAATTTTTTAAAAAAAGCGGCAGTTTAAAAGACTTACATTTGAAGCAAAGCTAAATTTTAAACTATATATACCATTGTGTTATAAAGAATTATCTGAGTTTTAAATGATTAAGCAATTAAAATATTTTAAAAGTAATTAAACTTTTTAAAAAAATGCCAATTTGTCAAGACTTTTTAAAATAATATAAATTAACAATTCTCAATTTTTGCAAAGTTTTACAAGCTCAAATAATGGAGTGACTGACCAACTTTTTGATTATTAAAAAATTAGAATGCAAACGCTTTACATTTTCACAAAACTGTAGCTTCTCGTCATATTGGCATTTTTCACCATCTTTAGAAGTAGCATAGAGTGCTCTGGTTAAAAATAAGCTAAGCCTGATTTACCAGTTCAGAATATGCATTGCAAATCCATTGCTGTAATGAAAATAGCGTATTATTTTCAAAAAGTCTTATTACATTATGATACAAAGCCTTCGAAAAGTACCAGTTGGTCAGTGCAAATAAGGTATAAAATTAAGAGGTCATTTTGTACAAGGTCTTTGTTAGTTTTCCCCTCCAATTTGAGGATTAAATGCTTAATTAAAGTACAACTTACCCAATCATAACTATAAAACATCTTCTAATCAATCTGTCTAAGCTTTAAAATTTACCGAAAATGAAATGAATAAGCTGTCATGTTATAGCTGGCAATTATAAAGTATAATGATATAAAATTATTGTTTTTTTGAGTTCTTATACTTCTGATTAATGTCAGTTATTTTGGATATATTTCCAGTATGAGTCTTTTGAAACCCTTCCTCCATTTTATACATGAACTTATATATATATATAACGTCGTTGCCGAGTGGAAGGATTAAAACAGGTCTTAGGCAGGGAAGGAGGGTACAAATCATAAAAGTGTGTACAAATAGTTGTGCTCCTCGGTTATATGTTAGGGAAAATCTTGCAAAGTAAATCCGTAAAATGGTTTAATTTAGGGAAAGAGGGAAATCTTAGTAATTGTAATTGGTTTATCAAATAGCTCGAGCGATTCCCACAGAGAGCAAAGGGAAAAGTATCTTGCTTTTAATTAATGCATAGTTGAGCCAAAGATAGATTAAAGGACAGGATGTGAATTTAAAAGTGTGAGAAAGCATTTCGTTTTGAATAATAAAATAAAAGGATTTACAGAAAAGAATAACATAAAAAGATTAATTGAAACTTCTTATGTTATATATATATATGTATATGTAATACAGAAATAATAAATACTTTTGTATTCATAAAAAAATTAAAACTCTTCGGTTTCATAAAATGTCTTTGTTAAAGAGTAAGCATAGAGCTATTCTATTTTGGGAATTCAAGGCTGATAACATACCATTGAATAATAATTAGATTTACATTTGAAAGGAGGAGTTATTTTTAGAATCTTGCCCCTCTTTCACTTCCATATTAGGAAGCATTAAATGATTTTCCATAGCGCATAGAGTTACAATGGCATGTACAGCTGTAACCTAATTACACCAATATCTGTAGTATTTAATGCGGGAGCGATTGTTTTCGCATGTCTCTTCCTGAATAACGTGTTCTTCAAAACATCTGTCGGAACCATCCGGAGTCTTGTCCACTCCCCCTCCTTTGAGGAGGGCAGTTGTGAACTGTTATAACCACCAGCATATCTTTTAATAAACCTTTTGATAACTTATTATGGTTTCGACTGCATTTATTAATATGAATAAACCAATGATAACAGAGATGTAGCCCCGTTATTACATATAGGGGTCTGTCTAGATTTTTTTGAGAGGAACCTATTTTGTGAAAATTATAAATTATAATAAAAAATCAACACAAAAATATGGTAAAGTAAAAAAATATTTTCCAAAATTGTTACTATAAATAAAAATCATTTATGACTGGTAAATCTCTATATATTTATTCTCATATATATAAAAATAATTTTGCTTTTGTAAAATTTTGAGCTTAAAAATTGTGTGCAAATTTAAAAATTCGTAAAAATCACTGTCCATAGTTAAATTATAGTTAAATTTTAACTTGAGTTTAATAAAAACACACATTTAACAGTACTAGCACTAAAAGCTATTTTCATTATGATAACATTTTCAACAAGCTCACACAGAAAAAAATTTCATAGGGAAAAAATGTTTCATAAAAAATAAAGGCCTGTTAGAATAAATTTGGAATAATCTTCAAGACAATATTTGAATTTCGACTTCCTGTAAAGTTTATCAAGGGAGAGCCTCATTGTTTCATTTTAAAAACCTCAGCAAAAAAAAAAGCTCGTTTTGATGTGGTGTAAGCAACTGGTTAGGCTTACCACACCGCACTATCTGACCAAACACGTGCTACCTATTTGTAAAAGACAGCTGGAAGAAAAGCTACTCTTTACTGTAGGGATGAGAACGGGGCTTGCGTGGTATTAGTGCCTTTTCTTCCACTTCCATTAAGGAACGAGCGGCTGATGTTCCTTTTCTCCCACAGCATTTTGGGATCCCGGCATGCTCTCAGCCAGGTACGGGGAGGAAAAACGTTCTTCTTACAAACTAGGTGGGAATGTCATAATAACAATCTGTGGGAGGGTTCCATTGCAAGTTGAAAAGCGTAATTCACCTGGGAATTATCGCTTATTACGGAGATACAAAAACAAAATTTTAGGAGATCAGAGGAGAATTTTAGAACTTGCTTTTTAAAAGTATTTTGTGAAAATACCGTTTTTCCTAAAAATGAATTTGCAAAACCGCTGAACAATAGTAAATGTGCCCAGGACAGACCCCTGATATATATATATATACATAGAAGAGAATGGTAATATTTTGAGAGGCAAGCCAATATAACCAATCAAGCACTGGTTTTAATTGCAGAACCTTTGGTTTTAGTGCTATTAAATACTAAATTGTTTGATAACTAAATAAATAATTTTTGAGGGGGGAGGGGAGAAAAATAAGATTTATGGATAGGTTTATGATAACATTTTTGATAAGTCAAAAAATGTGATATTAAAAATAATAAAAAATTTCTATAAATTAAGGGAAATTTTAGAGATTTTGCAAATGTCAATATTGTAGTTTTGACCTAATTTAGAGAAGCAATGCTTTTAAATAATTCTAAGTAAATCACCATATAAATCAATAATTAAAAAAACAGTGAAAAAATTACAATTAATTTTCTGTAACATTTTTATTTTAGTTAAGACATATATCAAAGCAAGCTGAGTAATTAGTTCAGCTTTAGTAATTATTTAGCACAGCTGTATTCTATTACTTCAATTTTTCATACAGAGAAAAATTTAACACACAATTTTTTTCAAAAGTTGAAGATATCTTGGATTGTTAAAAATATCAAAATGAGGCATTGTTTTAAATTTAAAATTTATTTTAATTATACATTATGCTTAAGATACATTTAAAATAAAATATAAGGCTGGTTTTACAGTTGAGTTTGGATACTTTAACAATTAGTAAGAAACAGTGCATTTTAAGAAAAAATGTAACTAGTTATCCTTAATTACTAACCCTAATTAATTGTTTATCAGCCATAGATTCGCCTAATCTTTCTGTGTGAATAACTCGTTCAGTAATAGCATCTGAAAAACATAGTATAATTATAACTACAAAGAAAATAAATTTATATCTGATTTACAAGAAAATAAATATTGATGAACAGTACAATACTTTTTAAAGGGGCGGATCCAGAAATTTTTTCAGGAGGGGGTCATAGACTCCGATCCCCCTACAATTAATTTTTTTTATAAAAGAAATTTTTCTTAAATATTTTTTTCAAAAAAAAAAAATAAATAAATAAATAAATAAAACTGGGGTTTTTAATGCTAGGCTTCTCACTTATTTTTTTCATAATGAACAATACATAAATAATTCAAGTATTCAACATCTTTGAATCGAATGTAATGCGTTGTTTAGAAACTTCTCAAATCTGTCAATGTTTTTTTAAACATCCAAATCAATTTCTCGATGAATATTTAATAATGTGAGTTCATTTAACCGTTCTTGATTTTGAGTCGCTCTAAGCCAAGTTTTGAGATGTCGAAGAGTTGAAAAGGAACGTTCTGCTGTTGCCGCACTAACTGGCAGAGTTATAAAAATTCTCAACAACATATTGATTGATGGGTAGAAATCGATGTCACATGCATTAATAATCTTCTAAAGATCGTTGGGCACTTCAAGTCCTGCTTCTGCTTCACGCTGCCAATTTGTTTTGACAACTTTTACGGAAGCATTTAAGAGATTCTTATAAAACTCGGGAGTTTCACAAATGGCTATAAGATCTTCTTCTGCAACAGTTTGACAAGGTAAAAAAACTCGCAGATCAAAAAGTTTTATCACATCTGGGGAAAGTCTTTTCTTTCTTATTTCTTTTGTAAATTATTAAAAAAATTATTATTTAAATTTTTTTTCTGGGGGTGGGGTCATGACCCCTATTACCCCCCTCCCACACTGGACCCGCCACTGACTTTTTATAGACATATTTCAATGCAAAAGACATAATCAAGGAATGGTTGAGGTAAGATACGTGCAATTTTCAGAAGTATTATAATGTGAAGTTTTTACTTGCGTTTATAGATTGAAAAAAAAAACAAACATTTTACAATAGTCTGATGCATTCTACAAATTTTTCACTAGCATTTAAATTTTTCATATTTCTTTTAATTTAAATAAAATACAGCATTTCTACCAACAAAAATAACACAAGCAATATTTTTATTATTTTCTCTAAGTAGTTCCTGTCTGTCATTCTAACTCTCTAAACAACCTCACAATTTAAACCTCATCTTATGAATACTCCGCCAAGGCAAACATCTCACACTACATAAAATTTTCAAAAGCTCCAACATTCCTTGACAAATAAAACCATTAAATACTCTCTTAATCAGACACAGAGAGTAATTCACATTTAAAAAAGGTCCTCCAAATCTTTTAAAGGCCAACTAAAAATTGACCTTAATTTGCATGTTTTGAAATTAATAAAATCATCTTCAGAAAAGATCTAAAACAATGTTTCACTACAGCGCGAGAATCTCGCATATTTTTTTATATTTTCGCATTAAAAAATGATTATTACAAGAAATTTGCGCATTCTATAAACCAATTTCAAAATTCGCGAATTTCTCGCATTTTGAAAAAAATTTCTCATTTGTGCCATTTAGAATAAAATCCGTTTCACTTTTCTTCCTGGATCTTTCATTATTTTCAACATCTGCCCCATTATCTAGCTTCCCTATTTACCAGTATTGTTCAGAACCTTTAAGAACAACATAACACCATCTTTCCGAACCACGGAACCTCTTTCAGAATGCATTTCTCTGCAACCACGTGTTTGCCATAGGTAAGGTTTCTTCATGTAAGACGTTCAAATTTTTTGCTCGTTAATGTAAGATGGAAAAATACCTTGTAAAGCCAATATCCTCTACTCCGAAACGTACAAATGAAAATGAAACAAATGTGGGTAGAAACGATCAAAACGAAACAAATACGCATTTGAGCAACCTAATGAGAATAGCGGACGAAAAAGTAGATGTAGAACATTTTCCATATGATGATGCAGCAAAAATATTCAATGCTTTAAAAATTAGAAGATGTTAAAAATGCATTATAATTAAAGAAATGACTTTTTTTTCCAAGTATCTTTGTGATTTTTTTTTTTTTTTTTTAATTTTTGAAATCTCACTTAACTTTTTGAAATCTCACCCTGTTTTTGAGAAAGGGTGAGAAATTCTCACCCATTTTTTTTCTGAGATGAAAACACTGATTATGTAGTCAAAATTACCTAAGAGAGCTTTTAGAGTTCCAAATGTAAATGTGTTTTGTGCTATCCTGAAGGACTCAAGGGATTTTAAATAGACCTGTGGGAAAAGCAAAGATATAATACTGAAGATTAATAATATTGAATATTAATAATATTATTATAAGATTAATAATATCGAAATATATTTTGATAATACAAAAATATTTTAACTCACTGAAAATCCATCTCCATCGCTCCCAATTAAGTTTGAGGCTGGAACTACTACGCCTTGGAATTGAACTATTCCAGCTGAAAGAAAATTTTGATATTAAGATTTTAAATTGGACTACAGCAAAAAAAAAACAGAGTTTTTGTAATGAGTTTCGAAATTTGACTAGTTCAGTCAAAATAGATTTTTTATGTTAAGGGGCACTTACATGTATTAACTTCATCCTCAAAGTTGTAAACTGATTTTTTAGCAATACTTTTTTTTCTTTCCCAATACAAATGACTAAGATATCAAAATTACATAGTTTAATAATTTTTCAAATTCTGTAACATTAATGCACAAAAAAAGAACTAGTCAAAAGTTTAAAATTTTTACCAATCAAAGGAAATTATATTGCTAAATAAAAAAATATCATCTTAAATATCTCTAGAATTTTAGTTTTCAAAGATTTTTTTTTAAAAAAAGAGAGAAAATAACTTCACTGCATGGAATTAGACAATGGCATTTTTTTCCCAGTAGTTTCATGCTCTTCATGTATCAATAGAGAATAAAAATAATTATGAGCATATTCATATGTTCATGACATTTTTATTGAGAAGTATTAAATATAATTCAATGTAAGATATAATTTTTATTGTTACTATTTCACACAAAGTAATTTTTTTATTGTTATTATTTCACACAATAACTAATAGAGTTCAAAATTTGCTAAATTTATAAAAATGAGCTAAACATAAAATATTCTAAAAGGTCTAATTTTGTATTGAAGTAATAATAGGCTATTCCTTTTAGAAACAATGATTATTCCCTTAGGTGCCAGGAAACCTAATACAGAATAAATGGAATGCAAAACTTTAGATATCTAAAATATTCGAAAAAAATTAAGATAGCAATTACACATTATAGCACGCCATGACAATCATGCACTGAGAACTAGTCTTTTCCTTAGTCTTTTCTTTATACAATTCATAGACAAAACAAAAAATCAAACTTACTCGTAACAAGGAATATAAACATCAACATTTAAGACAAGGTTAAAAATAGCAGCAATAAAGAAGAAAAAAAATATAAAATTGAAAAAAATAAATAAAAAAAGGCAATACCCACTGTCAAGTCCCTTCAGGCATGTTTTATGTTGTCTCGATACTTTGATGCCATCAGAGTTCCCATCCACAATGAATGCAGATATCGTGTTTAAATCGGGATCCTAAATTAATGAGTACGATCAGAGCTGATCTCAAACTGATCAACATCCATTTGATCATTAGTTAAAATTATTATAAATAACATCAAAATTATAGTAAAAAAAAAAACAGCATCATGCAGAAGTCAATCAATTTAAAATTGATATATAGGCTTAAGTATGATCTATAGGCATAGTATGAAGTACATCTTAAGTTTGAAGTACATCTTAAGTATGAAGTACACATCAGTATGAAGTACATCTTAAGTATGAAGTACAATTCTTAAGTATGATCTATAGGCTTAAGCATGCTATTTATGTCATTCGAATAGTCTAACTGGGGATTATTAAAGTTAAAAAAAAATTGATAACTAATTAAAATCATTGAAGTCTTGAAATCATTTTAAGAAATGAAAAATAAAAAATAATTTTAATAAAAGAAATTAATTTATAAAAAATGATTTAAAATTTTAAAAAAAGTTTGTTTTTCAAGTCCGTCATTTTAAAACAAAATATGACCTGTAGGTGAAAGAAAAAAAATAAATAACAATGAAGTTTTAAAATCATATTTAGGAAATGAAAAAAAAAATTTAATAAAAAAGATGTTACTTTTCGTCGAAGAAAAATGATTTATATAAAAATGAAAATATAAAAAAACTGGTTTGTGACTCCTCCTTTTCAATGTAAGCATCAAAAGATATCTAAATCATAAAAGAAGATTTCCAATAGAATTAAAAAAAATCATTCATTTCACAAAGCTGTTTTTATTAACATGCACATGAAGGTTTGTTATGTTGCACACAGATTAATTAACAGTTTTGGTATAACAATAAAAAATATCTGTAGAAAAATTAACAAGAATAAATCAAAAGAGTTATAATAGACTCACCAATTTGCATTAATGTGACTTTTATCTTAAAATATGAACTTTTAAGCATAGTCAATTATATTTAGTGTAAAAATTATTACATATTAACAGAAGTAAATAAAATCATTCAATCATTATAAGATTGCTTTTAATTGAAAATTTTATTGCCAGCTTTCTAAATTTTTACAGTAAAGGTTTAATATGATGAGTACAGCATATTATGAATCCATTATTATGACGAATTCAAAATGTATTGCATTTTATTTGATTTTCTTCTTGCAAAACCTCTTTCAATTTGGTAACTTATTGTTCAAACATTCCCGCCCGTTATTGTGAAATATTTCAAAAACAATTAAATGACATATTCTTAGAAATAACAAACTAGAAGAGATAAGCAGTTTTGCCTATCTTGGAAGTATAATTAACAAAGGAGGAACTGATGAAGATATACTAAATTGAATGAACAAATCCTGAAGGAATTATGCAACTCTCAATAAATTCTGAAAAAACAATATATAACAAATTCAACAGAAATTAGAATTTTTATTATTAAAGTTAAATCTGCCCTATTCTATGCATCTGACACATAGCATTGCAATAAAAATAATATGAAAAAACTTCAAATATTAATTAACAATAGTTTAAGAAGACTCTTGCATGTTAAGTGGCTGCATAAAATTAATAATGCAGAAGTTCTTAGAACAGCAAAACAGAAATAATTGAACAGGTAATTAAAAATACTAGATGGAAGTGGATTGATCAAGTTCTACACAAACCTGAGAAAGTTAATAAAGTAAAACACATTTTGAGCCCTCACAGCAATAGAAAAAGAGGGAGACCTTAAAATGCATGGTGAAGGGCAATTATAAATGAATTGAAATCAATAAACAAGATATGGAAAGAAGCAAAATATATAATCACAAATAAAATGAAAAGGCGAGGTATAATAAACGCCCTATGGTACAATTTTGAGAGAAGAAGAGTATGTATTCATGTATTGTGAAATGTCAGTATAATGTACTGTACTGTATTTCAAAAAAAAAAAAAAAAATTTAAAATTACAGAATAATACATACCACTGGATTTTCTGATTTTGCGAAAACAATAAACACACCTGCTCTACCAGCATTGGTTACCCAGGTCTTAGTTCCATTAATTAAATAGCTATCCTCTGATACTTTTTCTACAGTTGTTGAAATTGAAGACAGATCACAGCCACTGAAATAATATATTCTGTAATATTTCTACGCATCATCACGGGGAAAAGAGCATTAAATCAATCATTAAGATATTAAAAATAATACAATGGAAACTGCCGTATCCAGAATTAGCAGGACTTCGGCAAACCTTGAAAATAGATTTTTCTGTATAGTAGGTCTTTTAGGTAAACAAACATAACAAATGTTAATCAAACATAAAAAAATAACAAATCATCAATAATTAACGTTAATTTCATACAGCAACATTTTTTTATTGGATGAAGAAAATAAATAAAAGTGGGAAGACATTAAATAGTTTGTACAGATATATAAAAGATCAGATTGACAAAGGATCATGTGCACAATTTTGATGAAATATTTATAGGAAACCTTTTTTTCCAGAAAAAGGTTAAAAGCTTCTGTTGTTCACTATCATTGGAAATAATGTTTTGCAGAAACCTCAAATGTTGGAGTAAGAATGGTATCTTTTGTTTATTTACTACCAATATTAATTGCTGTAGACATTATTTATAATGCATCAAACTGATGTCGTATTTCAATAGTTTTAAAATGAAGTTGCTTTATATGGTTATTTTAAAAGAATAGTAAGTAGTAGAAATAAGGTAAGATTTTTTAATTATCCTAAATATAATTAAAAACTATATCATTATTTTATATTTTTTAATTATCCTACATATAATTAAAAACTATATCATTATTTTATATTTTTATCAACACAAATTTACAGATTCAGCAACTTATATCTTTGAACTAGAAAATAAAAACTTTCATATTTATTAAAATATAAAAAATAGATTGACATTTTATCTTCGAAAATAACATATAATATAACCTCATGAAACCTGTAATTAGCATCATAACATTAATTTACGAGCAATCAATTACTCGTAATCAAAAATTATTATTATATATAATCTTATTTCCATTTTATTAATTATTATGATTATAATAAATCTGGTTAATTATGCATATTTTTAATGATGATTTTTATAATAATGGGTGATTTATTAACGTTTAAATTTGTCCAAATCTGCTAAAAATTTAAAAGAAAGTTAAATACAAATTAAAATAATAATATGATACTTAATTAGTGCTGTGTGTGCTTATTTTATTATATAATATTAACTGTACGACAAAGGATGATTTATATTATTCAATTTAATTTAATAATAACACTAACAGTAAGAAAGTATTTAACCCTTTGATGGTTATGAACAAGCTCGGCTCGCAATCGAATCGTGCATCATAATGCGCACAAACGAGATCCGCTCGGGAGCACGATTTTGACCGAAATGGTTAGAAACGAGCCCTACTCATTTAGTGAAATTTTTCCCAAATGCGCGCTGACGAGCTGAGCTCGTTCGCCATTATTATTCTGCATTGATTATGTTACAAACGAATCCTACTCGCGAAATGCAGTTAGTTTTACTGTCTACAGATGGCAGTATGGGTTCCATGAAATTCTTTTCATAATGAAGATGAAATTTTTTTTTTACCATAGTCTTTTTATGCGTATTATGGCGCATTTTTTAGGGTGTTTGTAAAGTAAAATGGCTCAAAAGCGAAAGTTAGATATTTATGATGATGATTATGATTGTTAAAGATTTTTAGGTAATTACTGCAATTTTTTTATAGGTTGTACAAAAAGATTTTTATTTAATTACTGTATTTAAATGCTTCATAAAGTTTTACATTAGTTGTATTTATTTAGTCTTTTCAATTTAATATTTGTCTTATATTTATAATTAACTATTATTTATATAATTGTTTATAATTTACTATTTAATAATTATTTTAAAGTACATAAAAACTGTTATTTATGTACTACAAATACTTTAAGAAATTCTTAAAACGCTTGAGGCGAGCTATCTACGGCATCGCCAGAGAACGACATTTTCGAAAAAATGGCGGGGGAAAACAGCCGCCACTTTCGACTACTGTTTACTCGTAATACTGCGTGGATTAAGTGAACAAAACCTGCTTACTTCCCTAACCATCAAAAGGTTAAGGTTGGTTTGCATGAAATGGCAGATTTCTAAGTGAATATGTAAAACCGCATATTTTTTTTTGAAAGCATTTATTTAACCAAATCGTCTTCCATTTGCTTCAATGCACTTTTTCCAACAAAATTTTAATGCATAAATGCCTGTTTTTAAAAAAAAATATTCCGATCCTTGTAATCAATAAATGCTAATATGTAATTTCTCAGACTGTCTTCATTTTCTTACTGTTTAACCTGTAAAAACTGATCTAAATGTTTAAAAAAATGTAAGACGGTTGGTCAAAGATCTGATGCAGATAGAACAGTTTTCACAGGCTAAACAGAATGAAAATGAAAATAATCAAAAAAATCCCATAATATAATTGATTGTATAAAACGAACATCTTCACATTAAAATCTTATTGGGAAAAGTGTATTGAAGCAAATGGAGCATATTTAGATTAAGCAAACAGGTTTTGAAAAAAGATATGCAATTTTATGAATTCATTTAAAAATCCGACATTTTATACATTTTTACTTAATAGTAAATTCAGATAAATAATTTTCTAAATTTTGAAATTAAAGTCACAGAAAAATAAATACACATTAATTTTATTGTAATTTAAAATTACAAATTGAAAATAAAACAAGAAAAAATAATCATTAAGCCATACAAGAAAATTTAATTTTTAAAGTAATTGAAGTTTCTTTAACATGTAATCAACAATATTTAGCAAAAAAAAGTTATATTAATTAGCAAAAGAAAAGAAAGAAAAAAACTACTGAGAAGTACCTATTACTTTCTGAACAACAGAATGCTGCTATTAGTTCTCCAGATGCTAACTTAGGAAAATAACGACTCTTTTGTGCTTCAGACCCAAATTTCAATATTGCCTAAAATATTTGAATAAAAAAGAAATTAATTTATTTATAGCTACAAATATACAAAATAAAACAGAAGTTGACTCCAACCTCTATAAGCTTCAATGATAAGAATGCATGAGAGAAATTGATAAGAAAAAAGGTAAAAGCTGAAATGTAATATTAGAAAGAAAAAAAATAAAAAAACCATGTGACAATAATTAACATGTTGCACACAGGTTACATATTTTTATGGGTTTTTTAATTGGAGACTTACTAAATGATCATAAAAAAAAAGAATTATTACACAATTATTTATTTGACAATGAGAGTAAATATAGGAGTGAATTTTCTCCCAAAATATTTGAAATTCTAGACAAAAAAAAAAAAAGAAGGAAAAGACAGTCAATGCATACATACATGCATTGTGTGAACATAATGATCTGAAATATATACATACACATAAGGAACTAAAAATAAAAATGTATTTAAAGTTTCATTGAAAAACCAAAATATAAGGAGGAAAAAATGTTTAAAACTTTTTATCATAAAACAAAATGTGCAAAAATAAAATAAAATTATTCATTTATGAGTTACCAACAAACAAAGAGATAAAATAAATGTGAAATCTCATAAGATTATTACTTCAGTTGCTAAAAATTCATGAGCTGCTATTGTACTGAAAAGTGACCAGTCTAGTCCAAGGGCTTCATTTAAACGAGTACATGCTGTATAAGAGAGATCAAGACCCCCTGAAAAAAAATAGATATTTATTAAATTTTAACTTTGACTCTAAAATAAATTAAAGCTTACATTATAAAATAAGTAAAATTAAATTTTGACTTAAAAATTTAATTATTTGTCATATTAAGTTTTGATTAATTTTTTCAATTTTGGACTTAATTATTTCATATTACAGAATTTGTTTAAAATTATAAATGGTGATTTACTACTAAAAATATTTAGAACTTGAAATTTATTTTTTAAAATTATTTAGGTAGATATAAATGTCAAAAATTAATTAAAAAAAAGGTTCCACAGCAATGGTTCTCCCGACTTAGGGTGGCGCTGTAGTTTGTGTGTGTTGTTGATTCAGAGAACTATGCCGGCAATATCTTTACTACTGGTCACCAAGGCAGAAAGATCGAAGCGGTGACATTAGACAAACAAGGAACAACCTGGTCCTCAAGGTTGAAGGTATGGCGTGGGGCTGACATCTCCATCTGGTTTAAAAACCTCACCTTTAAGAAACCCAATGAAATACTTTACCTGTTTTAACAAAGCCACAGAAACAAAGAAGAGGATGACCCAAGGCGAATTTGCTGTGGAAATATGAAGTTAAGATAATCTTTGGTATCTTAAGGGTTAAGAACTGAGAGACCATTAGTACCCAAAGTGTTGCTTGGAATTCTCTTCAAAGGAAAGCCTAGGCCCACCTTGAGCTAGTGTGCCGAAAATGACGAAAAAAGTTAAATTTTGATAATTTTAAGTAATTAAGACTAAATCTACTTTTGGAAACTAAATTCTTGAGTCAAAAAAGATTCATCAAATAACTGTATAATTATTTAACACTAATAAAATATGGGTAAGACAATATTTTGAGATCTTAAATTGTTAAAAAAGAAAAACTCATAATCTACATGATACACAACTATTAATTGTGTTACAATACTCTACTATCTATTACCAATGATGTTATCAATATAGTACTACTAACAATAGCAATGTCCTACAACACACAATGCAAGTATAAGAGAGAGAAGATCGATATTAACATACTGTGAAAGAATAATGGTTCAACTATGATAGTTTAATATATTTCAACATATTAACCAAAATTACAAACATTCATAACTATTAAAAACAACTAAATCAGTTTTAGAAGAAAAAAAAATTATAATAAAATTGAGAAGTAAAAATTTTAGATAAGCTTTTCATTTTCTTCTATTAATTTTTAAAACAAAACTATATTATTAATAAGTCCATAATAATATAAAATACTTTGGGAAAAGGTCACTTTAAAAGTAAATTTCAATAACATTCTATTAGTAAACTATAGAATATATATATCTTAAAATCAATACAAATACTCAAGTATTTATAAAATAAGAAATGAAATACAGTGATTTATGATAAAATAAATCAAAATAGTAATTACCATACTAACAATGGACGTGAATTATTACTTGATTAATAAAAGGAGACAATGCAATCAAACACAATGTAAATGATTTGCAATAAAATAAGAAACAAAACAAAATTAATTGCTCATTGCAAATAATTTTCTAAAATATTAAAAACTATTTGAAAATTACTAAAATTATTATTATTATTATATATATACAGTCAGACCTCAATATAAGGTCATCCGCATATAAGGCCACCTTTCCAAAGTCACGGCTCACTGAATAGGAATTCTTTGTTACAGATTATGGGATATATGGTAAAGTTTTAAAAATCGTTAACGCTTATAAGGTCATTTTTATCTGAGGCGAGGGGAGCTCTCTTCTAACAAAAGCCTATTTAACTTCCTTACAAGGCAATTACTCCTCTCGAGTTCTAGGAAAATGTTGCAGTCAACGAACAAGCTACACTTTCTGAAATTGTTTCACAAGTTGTGGACAGTAAGGACAATGACATTGATCCTGAGACTGTAGCTTTAACCTAAGTTGAAGCTTTCAATGCAATGAATGTCAGACGATATTTTTTTATAAACCATGAGGGGGCTGAGGAACATTTTGAGAAGTCACAAAATCTAGAAAACATTGTTTTTAAAATGAAACCAAAAACAAGACAGACCTGCATAAATGATTATTTTAAATAAGGTAAGATGCAATGTATGTATGTACACTTTGAGGAAATTTGTAAATTTATATTAAACTAAAAAATTTTTAAACCTAACTTTCTTTAATTCTTTGCTAATTCTGTCAAAATTTATTGACTTAAATATTTAATTTATGGCCGATCATTTTAGTTTGTATTACCGTCTGTAAAAAATCATAATGTGTACTATTTATGTGCTTAGTTACGAGCTGCTAATGAATCAGTTAAAAGGTCACCCCACTTTTAAGGTCACTTTTGAGATGTCCCTTTGGGTGACCTTATATCGAGGTCTGACTGTATATATATATATATATTAAGTATTATATAACATCTTGGAAAATTATTATATAAAAAATATTATATAATAATTTTAAAAATAATCTTATAGAATATGAAGCATGTAAATAAAAAAATAAAAAGAGCAATTTTTAAAAAAAATAAATAAATAATTTAATTTCATGTATACTATTATTTACCGTATTTTGATGGAATCATTCTTCCAAACAGGCCCAAATCTTTAAGTTCTTGCAGCAAAGATTCAGAAAGTGAACAAGATTCGTCTATTTCAACTGAATTTACTAGAATAAAAGAGAGGAAAATTAAAAAAAAAAAAAAAAGATAAGTCAGTAATGTAAGGAATGTGGATGGCCTATTTAGAATGGTATTTATAAAATGGCTATCTTTTCTTTTTGCCAATTTATTTTTTAAATACAGAACTTAATTTATAAAGAGGATAAACTTACAAAAGTGGCCAAACTAACAAATTTCACTAAATCTATATACTTACAAGATTCTTAAACCAAGCAGTCATTAAAGCAACAAATTAATAATCATAATTAAGATCTAGGTCCACAAGAATCGGTATTAAAAAAACTAGCAAAAGCTATGCTAGCAATAATTTTTATTGAAGACAAAAACAGTATCTAAATTAAAATATTTGCTTATTAAAAAGAATTCTTTTGCCATTACACAATAGAAATAAATTATAATAAGGTTTTGATCATGGGAGAAATTTTAATACAAAATTGACTTGCTAAAAAATATATTGTGTAAGTGGTGGAAGCATGTATAGTAAAAAGTACAACCTGAATAAAATGACATAAAACATAATAGCAATACAAGCTGGAAGTAATTTCTATCAATAGTACCAAGTTCTCAAAGTAATAATTTTTCTTTAGTCTAAAGTAAAGAGGTAAGACATAATAATTGTACAAAATAATCTAATAAATTAAAACCTCAAAAATTAATGGATTCTTAAATTTTGAACCAGTTAGAATTTTTTATTCTAGTGGCGAGTGTTTTTTATGAATAAAGCTAAGTAACATAAAAAAAGAACTTTCATTTCCTTGGATGGTATTTTTATATATTTTTTTTCATGTTAATTAGCTTTAATCACTAGATTTTTGATAAAACAATGTTTATTTCTAAATGTACAGCAACAACTGAAGGATGGATAATACAGATTATTCAACAGTATAGGGAACTGGATTATAGGGTCATATTCCTCTAATTTGCATACTTCCCATTATATCAAACTAGTTTCTATTAAGTTATTCAGTATGAAAACAGCCTGAAAACAATTCTCTGAACTATACCAGAAATTGAAGTATAATTTGATGAATAATAGACTCTAGATTAAAAAGATACATAGCATTTAGAACTATTTTTCATTTTCCACTTTAACTAGCACTTATTCAACTATTATCAAAATCTTTTGCGGAAACTTCCCATGCTTTTAAAAGCAACATAAATTTTGAGATTATAATTAAAAACAATAAATTCTTAAATGGTCAATTCCAAGGTAACGGACATGGCATCAGACAACTTTTTTTTTGCCCAATTTCAGTTAAATATAAAGATATCTTAACAAATTTTGCACACTTTTATATACTTTACATTTGAAAATAATGCAAAACATTTGCTTCTGGAGAAAACATTTTAATTAATAAAATAAAAATATGTCGTGGGAGACATGACAAAAAACAGGCATGGAGACAGAGTGTCTTAACCAGTATATAACTTTGGTTCAGAAATTTCTGTAATTTAATAATTTCTGTAATTTCTAAAATTTAAAAAGAAAGTACTTCTTTTAAAAGAAATACTTACTAGTATGACAGACATGGCAAGGAGTTGTGACAGATATGAGAACTTAAGACAGTTAGCTTGATTTAACTATTCATAAAAAATATAATTATTTTAATATAATGCTCTATATTGTTCTTCTCATGAAATTAAAACTCTTTTTATTCAGCTTTAGTACAAAAAAAGTTTATTTTGATAAAATTTGAAAAATGATAACAGACATGACACCTGTCTGTATTTCAAGAAATTGAAAAAAATTTATACTAAGATTGATATAAAATTTTTTACAAGTATAATTTAATTAGCTCAAAATGAATGGATCATATTTTTTTATACCTTTTGATTTCATTATATCACTGAGATTCTGTACAGATTTTTCTAATTCTGTAACTTGTTCTTTATCAAGAATTTCAGGAAAAGCCAGAAGTTCCTAAAAAAATAAATAATAATTTGATATAAAATTAAATTTTTAAAATGATATGACACTGTTAAAAAAGCAAAAATATTTTATGTCCTGTGAGCTTTTCTTTTCATAAATTCTCTCCCCCCCCCCACCAAAAAAAAGTGTTTTTTTATTTATTAGAAAATATAGGATTGACTAAATATTTAAGACAGAATTTATTGTTAGAATTATAAAGCAATATTGTAAATATGTTAGAGTTTTCTATGCTTCCTCAACTGCAATTGAAAAGTTGTTTCAACCCAGTTCTTGTAATTTTATTTTATAACCATCGTTGAACAGCCAACCCAACTTTTGGTTTACAACTATTAATGCTCAACTCCGTAGCCTTGTAATTTTGAACTCATTTCAGAAGACAAGGGAACTCCTGGATATTGGGAGAAATTTGCCTTCATGGAGGACTTTTTTATGGAACTATCGCATTTGCATTACACGGAGAGAAAAATCTCAAAACGGTTAGCCTGACAACAAGGAGACTCTAACCCATGATCCGTCTACCACTGAGGATATTTTACATCAGCATTGTGGTCGGTGCAAACCGTATGCAGAATTCATATCGACCAGACATCGCTGGGACTTAAACTTGGTTCACATCATTGGAAGGCGAAAGCTCTATCCCCTGAGCCATCTCGACTAGCAGTTCATGTAGGTAATTGAAATAAATTAAAATCAAATATGTTATGATTGCCACGAGGTGATTCAGACTTTACAATTTACATTTGCTACAAGAGAACGCCATATTGCCATATCCTGGCTATTTCTGTAAATATCAATGTTCTTCATTTACTTATTACATTAATAAAATGCAAAATATTATAATGCCAGATAATGAATAATAATTCATTCAATATACTTAGTAAGAACTGCACCAAGTATGTCAATAAAAAATTGATTGATCACTTAATTAAATATATACCAAAATGTTATAAGTAAACACATTTTTCATAAAAAAACCATATGCATTTAAAAAACTAGAACTGAAAAATTACAATTTTATTAGCAAATTGATATTTCTACGGCTGGAAATTTTATCATTTTAAAGAGTCAGGGGTCTGTCTAGGTTTTTCTGAGAGGCACCTATTTTCTGAAAATTTAGACATAATTTGTGAAAAATTAAAAATTATATTTAAAAGTCCAACACAAAAATATGGCAAGAATATGGATTTATCATTTCTTAAGGAATACAAAAATAAAATTTAAAAAAAAAGTATTTCGTGAAACTACCGTTTTTCCTAAAATTAAATTTGTGAAACTACCGTTTTTCCTAAAATTGAATTTGTGAAGGTACCGCTAACGGTAGTAAATTCGGTCTGGACAGACCCCTGAGAGTGATAATTAAAATTATTGAATGAGAATGGAAAAAACTAGGACAATATCTAGAGATGCTAATTTATGCAGAAATTAAACTTTAAGACAATAAATTATACATAAATGAATTAAACTTATAACATAAAAATTAAAGGAGTTTGTATAGCATTGAAAATTAGTTGAGTATCAACTTACAGTATCAAATTTACCCAGGAAAAAATTTTTCAGAAATGGAGGTCTTTTCCATTTGGTAATAGAGGGCTTAGAGACATGAATCTTTTCTTGAGTCACTAATTCTTCTGCATGTGCACTCGCAGTAGAATACTTTAATGAAGAAATTGCAGGAGCAAAATTAAATTTTTTACAACCCTTAAATGCAGATTTAGTCTGCTTTAAAACAGGCCATAAATATTTCATTGATGGCTCCATGGAATCTGAAATAAAAATACAGACAATGAGAATGATATTTTGAATTAAATAATTAAACTATTGTAATACTTATGTTTAAGTTTAATTTAAGTACTACTAAATTATTCGTGCAGTAAAAATTGCGTTCTAATTTATCGACACCATTGAGGCTTAATAGTTTTATTGATCTCTTCTCCCATAAATGGAGTAATAAGTTTCATAGTTTGTTTTAGATAATGTGCCTCTGTGGAAAACTCTATTTGAGGAAAACTCTGAGCATTTCTGTAGAATATTTATATTAGAGCAGTTTGAAATGATAATGTAACAAATGGGAACAATAAAGAATAATAAATAAATAAAAAACATGAAAGGGACATTTGCATTAGAGAAGTTTGAAAATATCATCAACTTTGGGAACTACGAACTACAGCTTTGTGAAATTCTTGCTTAGGAAACCAATGAGAATTCTTTTCTGTAGAATACTTAGAGCAGTTTGGAGCACAAATATGGGGGAGATTTATAAATCAGTCACTATTGATGCAAACTACTATTTTTTAACTGCGGAAAATTATAAATAATTAAAAAAAAACAAAAACAGTGCAATGGTTTGACTGAGGATGGATGAGTCAAACCCTTCTAATAGGTCCCTTTCGGTGTCGATATTTTGTAATTTATAGCGAGCCCCTTGGCCGATTGTGGATCGAATTTGGCATAGTTGCTGACATGTAATCTAGCCCGAACATGAAGAGTTGGGGGGAACTTTTGCTATAGTTGTCTTTGAGAAACACATTATTTAAATTCTTTCATGCAAAATATACTTATTTTTAAGCTGTTTGGAGCAAAAATGCAAGGGGGTTTCAGGGAACAGATGAATTGGATCAGTTTGAAAAACTATCACAGCATTGCTAATATTAGAGATTTTAGTTATACCATATTCTAGTATTAAATGAAGCTTTGTCTTAAGAATGTGAACTATATATTATTAAAGAAAAATCATTAAAAAAGCTGAGACCAATGTAATCCAAAATTGATGTAACAGCTTAACCCGGCGTTTTTAAAATATTGATTATTTATACATTTTTACAATATAATTGATTACATTCTAATTTTTTTAAAAATAATTTAGCAGAGTAAAAAGTATCAAACTTTAAAAAGTCAAGTACTTACTTAAATAATACTTAACTAATTATAAATAAATCTTTAAAACATTTTGCATGCCCTTCTAATTTCAAAATAAACAAATATAAAATCTCCTGGTTACGATTTTAGCTTTGATCTCACTGAGAGAGACTTCCACAGCCAAGGGATTTGGATTTTCGGGATCCGACCTGAGAGATTAATTCTGACTGACACGACGAATTCAAGGTGACGCCATTCTCTTTGCATCTGATTCGCTTTTGATCTTATGCTAATGCTATCGGAATGGTGGGCTATCGGATCCAGTTAGAACCACCCTTGAGCTTTCTAGAAAGCCAAAGCAAAAACATTTTTTCCGTAAAGTACTTCTTTTTGTTCTGAATGTAAACAAAAAATTGTTTTGAAGTGGTCTTTCCTTTGCTGTTGTTCATTTACGTCGCACTAGAGCTGCACAATGGGCTATTGGCGACGGTGTGGGAAACATCCCTGAGGCTGATCCGAAGACATGCCATCACAATTTTGATCCTCTGCAGAGGGGATGGCATCCCCGCTTCGGTAGTCCGACGACCTGCACGTGAAGTCGAGCACTTTACGGTAGAACAGTTTAACGAGGACCAATACCGCACACCCTCGGTTCCTACGCAGACTGATCCAAGTGGTCACCCACCCGCACAAAAATCAGTCCACTGCGGGACCTTTCCTTTTTTTTCAGTTATGCACAAAGCAAAGATTACTGAGTAATAAAACCAGTTGAAGCTGAAGCTCTTTCACTGCCGAGGGTCCCACAGTGGACTGATCGTTAAGACACGGTTCCCAGAAGATCACCGAAGTCAAGCATCACTGGCTGCGGTCAGTGAGTGGTAGGGTGACCACTTGGATCAGTCTGCGTAGGGACCGAGGGTGTGCGGTATTGGTCCTCGTTAAACTGTTCTACCGTAAAGTGCTCGACTTCGCGGCAGGTCATCGGGCTACCGAAGCGGGGGTGCCTTCCCCTTTGCTGAGGATCAAAATTGTGATGGCATGTCTTCGGATCCTCCTCAGGGATTCTTCCCAGACAGTCGCCAATAGCCCATTGTGCAGCTCTAGTGCGGCGTAACTGAACAAATCAAATCAAATCAAATTCACTGCTGAGGAGATCCCCTTATTTATGAGGCAAACATAAACATTCAAACCGAAACGGTTAAGAGACTCATTGGCGTTGTGTATTATAATCTTGTATTGTATTGTAATCGATATTGATATGTATTGTAATCGATTTTAAACTAACTTCCCGACTAGCTACAAACTTCAAATTTGGCACATAGTTCAGAATTGGATGACAATGCATGAAAATGAAGAGAAAAAAGACATACAAAGTAACATAAAATTAAAATTTAAAAAAAGTCATTTTAAAGTCAAGTCGAGATTGTCTTTTGTTGTCGATTCCATTATTTCAAATTAGTATTACATGTCAGGTGAAAAGATTTTTATTGTCGGAGTATTTTTATTGGCTGAAAAATCACGTGGTAGGATCCAGTTTTTCCTCATTCATTTCAAGATTGTTTTGGTTGTCATCAGCATAAAACTAATGAAAGTCGTAAAGGTATTGTTTTTCTATTCGCGATCGCAACGAACTATAGGGGGCGTTGTTGTATGAGACGCTTACCTGCGATTTCTATATGAACCGTCATTCAGTTACTCTGGAGACGTCGTTAATGTAGCGTGTAGCATTGCAACGTTCCTTCTTTAATGTGGCTTATTAAATTTAAAAAAGAAAAATGCTTGATCTTCTTTCTTGTACAACCGAAAACAAAATGGTATCTCTTTTTATTAGAGAAGGAATATCCAAAACACATCGGAAAAATATTTGTACATTAACAGAAAAAAATATGTATATTCTTATAAGAGTTAAAACCTAATGCCCGAGAAATAGTATTACTAAATTTAATGATATAACATGAAAGGCCCATTTAAACTTTACATTCTATAGTTTTAAGAATCATATTACTTCAAAAATTAAAATGAACAAAAAGTATACATAAGCCTCATAATTTTATGAAATTTAATTTTGTAAACAAAGTTTTTTGACAACAATTTTTATCAAAAAATTTCAAGTTTCAATAAAAATCATTATTTAGAAACTAAGAAACGTAAAATAAAGAATGCTGACGAAAAAAAAAAAAAAAAAAAAACAATTCTTTTTTGTCGCCATTTTTAGTGCTACGAAAATTCGTCTTTGGGATTTGCCAAAAACAAAACAAGATGCAATTTTATTTTTTCAGGAGGGAAATATTTTACCGAAAAAACGAAAATGTACCAATTCCCACAACATAAAACTTTATCTTGGTAAACGTACGTTTTGGAAATGTTATTTCATTTGGAATCTTATTTATCAGAGTTCATATGGCGATATGATTGTTTTGAATCTATGCTAAACTCTATATCGGCTCATTTTCCACCGAAATCCGATTGACTATTTTGATTTTAAATAAAGTGTTTTATTTTATGAATTGTCGCAAAAATTTTAAGTGTAGATTGGCGGCACTTAAAAACCGCCAAATCTGTAGCGGCGGTGGCGTTAATACGTAAGTACCGAATTTTTATTCCATACTTTTCTGAATCATATTACTTCAAACATTGGAATATACAAGAAGTATACATAAACACATAATGTTATACCATTTAATTTTTCAAAAAAAGTATTTTGAGAACAATTTTTATCAAAAAATTATAAACTAAAAAACGGAAAATAAAGAATTCTTAGGATAAAAAAAACGATTTTAAGAATTCTTAACATTGAAATAAAAACTTTCATATTGTTTCTTTTTTTATTATTCTTATAGTTCTTAATCAGACGTAAAAAACCATTCTGTAGAGAACCATCATCAAATGAAAAAAAAATATTTACAAGCAAATTTTTTATTGTAAAAATCATTGCACTTACCTGATTTATGATTCCCGGAGAATTCCAAAATGATAAGTTCCTTGTTTGAAAACTTTATTCTCAAATAATAGATACATAGTTTATACCTTCATTACTTTTAGATAACATACTACACAGCAAAATTTTATAATTGATATGAATTTGAATATGTAGCTAAAAACAGAATAGCTGAATTCTAGTTGAACTTATTCTTTCAAAATTAAAAAAAACTTACCAAGAAAACGATTTAAATTAATTAAGAATCAGCACAAATGGCACTATTTCAAGTAACTTGGATAATTTTTTATTGTTGTTTTCCGAATTATATGGATACAGAAATATATACTATTCTATAACGAAGAAGAATATGCTATAACTATTACAATTCTGTATGTTCTGAATTCATATTTATTCACTGGAATGACGAAAGCAATGTTGACTTCACTTTAATTCGTAATGAATTGAAGACAGAAGAAATGCATTTTACCTTAATACACACATCTGTAACAGTATCCGAAATCGGAAGTCATCAGTTGCAAGTTTGTAGATAATAGAAATTAAAAATTATTGAGGAATTTTTCTTCAAATGTTTGGCGTGTTCTGTTCCTGAAAGATTTACTAATATTCTGGAGATTTTTTTCAAGTTCTTCGGCCTTTTCCTTAGGGAAATTTTGTTTCTTATTTGCTGCTAAAAAATGGCGTCTTATTCAGTCAATGATTTTGATGGAACTAAATGAAAACGTGATAAATTAATGTCTGATATTTACAGGCTTCCGCTAGACGGCGTACTCGAGCGTTGCGATCGCGAATTTCTAGCGCACAGAGTTGTTTGCAAATAGCATTTATACATAAAATTTTTTTTTTATTGGGTTTATTTTCTGCGCAACAGCAGGAAACGAAATATCAGTTGAATATTAATGAAATGTGGGTAAATATTTAAGTATCTTTCTTTTTGTTGAAAAAAATAAATAAATACGTAAATAAAATAGGCAATTATCTAAATGACATTATTCAGCCAACTCTTTGAGCTAATACATGCAATGCGCGTATGTGGTTCATGATATATGTGATCTGGACACATTTATTAATCTAGTTAAATAATTTTTGTTTAATTTCATTTGATAGGTAGTATTAATTTTTTACATAATTACAGACAAATGAAATGTAGAATTTAAAGGTAAAAGATCAAAACAAAGTGTACTAATGCAAGGTGATCATTGCTCTAATGCAATTTGGGCTCAAAAAAAGAAGGAAAGATCTGGGGTTGAGGAATCCGTGTTAACATACTACTGATGAGAATAATAAGACGAAATGACAGAAACATTCCCTAAGAATCAAAGATTATTTTTTGTTATTAAATTAATCCTATCCTACGTTAAGAAAAATGCTACTAATGTTTTTTTTTAAGAAAGTTAACTTTATTTTTTAGTAAATTTATTAAAATTTAGAGTTATTAAACGAAGGAATACAGATTTTTCCATTATCTGCGCGTTTACCTGAAGTATGCTATGTCCAGCTTTTACCTCATATTCACAGAAAAATATTCTCAAAGATACTTGTTATGCGTCATTTGAAATAATAAAATTTTTGGCAGCATCACGGAAGTATTTTTCATTAATGAAATTTGTCATAGTAGTTAAACGAGTTATCTAATATCGAACGATACTAATAATACATTATGCTTAAAAACTTTTTTTCAAATATACTTCTTAAGACATGACTTTAAAACCGAAATTCTTAATATTTTTTGAAGAAAATTCAAAAATGTAATTTTAGATTTAATTAAAAAATGTCGTTTATTGCAGATTCTCTCATAAGGAAATATTTTTTGATTTGTTTCATCAGGTAAACTTAAGGCACATCGTAAAAGGCATTTTAGAGCAAGGTTCGCATCTAAAACTATGTGTCTTGTTTATTTTGTTTATAGTTACGCTTTTGTAACATTTTTATGAGACTAAATATGTTAAAATCAACGGTAATTGAACTAAATAGCAAAAGTTATTTCTTTGAGAGTAAAATTAACGGTTAATTTGTTAGAGATGAATTTTGACTATAATGAGTTGCCTGATCAATGGCAGCTATGTTTTATTAATCTTTATTTTGTTTAATTGAGCTTCTTAAAAAATGTGTTTCGCTTAATTTAACTTGAAGTCCTCGGAAAGAGCAACAAATAATAATAAATAAAAATAAATAATTATTTTAATTTCATTAAATGCTTTGGTATATGTTTGTGCTTGCTGATTAATATCGATTTATTGATTATTTACTTTTCTATTTTCTACCCAGTGCGCTGAATTGGTATTCAAATAGTAAATAAAAATTTTAAACTAGAGTGTTTTTCCGGATAATGCATAATGCAGACTTAACTGTGCAATGTTAAGGTGTGATTCAAAATGGGAATCAATAGAATAAGCTGTAAATATAATTATTAGATTAATATCAATTAGAAATTGAGTTGTGGTGAGTCGTAAGTTTGTAATTTATTTCAGTTGAAGAAATATATTTGTCCCGAAAAACTGCCTTGAGAGCTAGGCTTGTTAGTCTAACATAGCTGAATATTTTTAAAAAATCTTTTTTATTTTATTAAAATACTATTTTTTCAATTATAGTAGCATAATAAAAAATAAAAAAATAAAAACACAGTTCAGTGAGTCAAATTTTTGTTATATAGGCAGAAACCGCAGAATAGTTATGATAACAACATTTTGACAAAT
The DNA here is from genome assembly GCF_043381705.1 of Parasteatoda tepidariorum. Taxonomy (NCBI): domain Eukaryota; kingdom Metazoa; phylum Arthropoda; class Arachnida; order Araneae; family Theridiidae; genus Parasteatoda; species Parasteatoda tepidariorum. The sequence continues at coordinate 37,334,756 of NC_092207.1, read as the reverse complement.
AAATTTTATTTATTTATTTACAAATTCTGCTTTTACTTTTACTTTTTTGACTAACTGATTCTTTCTCCTTTTCCAAAACATTTTTTTTTATTAAATAGCATTATTTAAAAAAAATTTCATCAATTTTATTTCTTAACTTTCGAACCTTTCATATTTTTGTATTCTATGTTTGATTACAATATAATATCTGAAATACTGAAAATTTATTCTATGATTATAAAATGAATTGTATCATAGAATCGACTAAAACTATACAAATTGATATTAATTAATAATTAGGTAAGCCCTCAACGTTGTTTTGATTGTGGATGAAAAATAAACATTTGAAGAAAAGGTACAGAAAAAAACAACATATAAGTAACTATATGAATTTAACAGCCTATTCAATTGGTCAGTTAATCCATAAGTTTAAGTAATGAAATATTTATTCAAAAGAAATTATATACATATTTAGAAAAAAAATTTGATACATAAGGATTCTACTGTTTTTATACATAAGGATTCTGCTGTTTTAATACATAAGGATGGTTCTTAACAGCTCCACTACCATGGGTGGATCGTGAATTTGTGGGGCCCTGGGCTGAAACTACTTTGGGGCCCTAATAGCCATTTTGTCAAAAAAACTGTTTTCTATATTGATGTAGATAAGTATATAGAAAAAAATAGGACAATAAAATAATTTTTATTTTTATTTGTCTACACAAACAGCAACTGTACAACATTATTGCAAAAGAAATTGACAGGTTATGTGTAGTTATGTTATATAAATTATAAAGCAACCTTTCTGCATTTTTGTGCTGCAAATTTCCTTATTTGCTCATCACATTGTAAGTCCTTCGTTAAATCACAATTTATGGAAAGAACTGATAAATGATTTAGTCGATGGTTCGACATTGTTGTCCTATATTTGTTTTCTATATATGACATCCTGGAGAAAGAGCGCTCAGCTTCACAGCTAGTGATTGGCAAAGTTAAAAAAATCCTTAAGATAGTGTAGTAATTTGGGAAAACGTCAACAAATTTCTTTTCATAAATTAGCATAAAAATTTCACTGCAAGAGGTGTAAAACTGTAGCTCAGACTGAAGTAAATACGATTTTAACTGAATGCACGCATTCACTAAATGCTTGTCTACGTCATCTGGATAATAATCAACAATATTACGTACACTTTCCAGATCTATGTTCTCCATATTTTTGTCTTGCAAATCCATTAAAAACTGGAATTTTTTGCTATACATCTCATAGACTTGGCTCCTTTTGTTTAAATCCATAATCAGCTTATCCAACGCAACGTTTAGCGTGTCTCTTTTAAATTCTTCTGCGCCGTATACTGAGAATTTACCCGTAGACTTATCTGAAAATTTTGGAGTAATGCGTCCCTTGTTTATGTCATTGTAGTCTATTCCCACACTAGTACTTAATTTTTTAGCCTTCTTTTCGTAGTCCTTTAGCTTCTGATCTGATTGGTGCCTTATGTTGTTCACGAAGTCTTTTAATGATGCAATTAACTTGTTGCCTTCACGTGTCAACCACACTAACATTGATTTCTTATGTTCATTATAATTTTCATGATTTTCTAAACAGGCTCCTATGTGTTTCCAATCAAAAAATCCGGTTGTGTATTGAGAAAGGATTTTAGAAAAAAGTTTGCAAGTCAAACAATAAACAGTACCAATCCTGGTTGAATAGCATAACCAAAATCTTTCCAGTGATTGACCATTTTTCATTTTCTTAATGAAATACCTATTTGAAAATATTCTGTTTTGTTCTTTGTATTTCTTTATTGAAGCTGAATATATATTTTTTGGATTTTTATTCTAAAAGTCAGTCATTTCATGTGAGAGTATGTCATTAATAAAATCATTATTTAGCAATTCTGGCCACAAGCCCACGTCAACATATTTCTCAAACTCAAACCCTATATTCTCTAAATTTCTTTCCGCCTCGGTATTACCGTCCTCTTGCTGAACACCAATATAGTTTTCAGTGGGATCAGAGGGTTTCTGGTAGTCAAGACAGTTATTAATAAACTAAATAAGTTTGTCATTGATGACGAGAACAGAAATGCAGGAAAGAACACAAAATTACGTCGGGCGTTAAGCGGCGCTGCGGAAGTCCCCCGTAATAGACGCGAAAAAATACACTGACCAAAAACAAGCGACGGGTAATTCCCCGTTCCGTTCGATAGACGCGCACATGCATGGGTTGATTGATCTCAGGGTTGCCAACCTTATAATATTATTATTTTTTTAATATTAGATATTTTTTTAATTCAAAATATCACCTATTGTTTTCAGTGGGGACTGGGGCCCTTTGTTTCCACGGGGCCCTAGGCTGCAGCCCAAAAAGCCGTTATGTAGATCCGCCCCTGTTCACTACGCATTTTTTTAAAATAGAAGAATAACACTGGGGACCAAATTATTTGTTGCATTTATACCAGTGCTTGATTTTACCGAATTTGGATAAGGGATTTAAAATCTGAGTTATGTTAGAAAAGTTACAGATTTTTTTCTTTTTCCTGAATTGGTATTTTCGGTATAGTTTATTTA
>NC_092207.1:37002128-37019129 GCF_043381705.1 Parasteatoda tepidariorum | reverse complement strand
ATAAATACATTTGAACAAGAATTAAAATTTTTATGCATCAGATTGACTCTTGGCCAGAGATGTTGACTAAAGAAGATGTTAAATGATATGGGTATAGGCGGTCGCTATATCGACATTGACTAGCTTATAAAAATAAAATGAGATAGAAAGAATGTTGTTCTAAACGTGATTGTATGCTTCGGCAAATGGTATGGCCAGGGAATGTCATTAAAACAAGTTATTGAAGCGCAGCAAATTTCTTCTGATGTACTGGAAACTGGAGAAAGAGTATAGCCCTAAGCTATGTAGTACTGTTCCATTGGACGTTGTGCAAACATATGTTGATAATAGTGAAGTACATACTAGTAACATAGTTAGATTAAAAATATACAGAAATGCAAAATAAAACTTTAATGGTACACAAGTAAAACATAATGAAGAAAAATAATGCCCTAATATATGTAAGATGATACTAAAAAGCTTTGAAAGAACATATGTAGAATAAGAAACAAAAACTAATGACATTGTAAACACTGACTTTGATATTGGAATGTGACAACAAACATTTGGTATATCTATCGAGAAGATTGAAAGATACTAAAAAATTAATTAATAAAGAAATGATGGAAAAGGCGTGATGAGAAGCACTTAACTGTAATTGTATTCATGAAATTTGTTTAGATTGTCGCTATGGGGAATGGAACATCAGTTAACATTGAAAAGTGATGTGATTTTAAAATTTATAATGGCGATCGATCAAAAACAGTTGGGGGAAAGACATATAAAAAAATTAGACTAAAATACCAACGATAAGATATTATTTAAAGTGTACAAAGTCAGCGTTTACAAATGACAAACTTCAACATAGCGACAGCCTATACCTATACGTGACATATTTTAAAAAGATACTGATTATGAGAGTACCAGGTCACCGGAAAGTTAAAACTTTATAAAATAGGAAATATAATCGTATGGGCGAATGCAATGAAGTGTTTTGAGCCGGAAATGAAGACGATAAAAAAATATTAGTTGTTGAACATTGCGATGGAATCCACTTGCAGTGGATGACATGTTAATATGGCGGCCTGATACTCTAAGCCTAGATCAATGGAACATCGGATTTCAAACACTCAGAAATGGAAAAATAGGCCCGCCAGAGGCCGGAAAAGACTCACCGGAGATGCCATGGGGAATTACATCCTGTTTTTAATAAGATTTAGCTAGAAGAAAGGACTAATTAATGCTTTTAAAAGCGTATATTTGGAGCTCCTGAAGGAGATGTTGTTGCTTGGGTAGGAACTAGATCCCTGTTTTCCCCACAGTTAACCTGAAACCCATTCTCCGTTTAACACGGAGGACATTTCACGTCAGCACTGTGGACGGTGCAAGCCGGATGCGGTATTCGTTTTGATCAGCCATCGCTAGAATTCGAACCCAGTTCACCACATTGGAAAGCAAAGGCTCTATCCCCTGAGCCATCACGGCTGTTAATCCATGGTTTGTGTTAGACTATATTGGCTTTTTTCGGCCAATATATTTGATAAACTCAAGGCGAGGTTCCGCCAAACGGAGGTTAATCGTCTAGGGAACCGTAATCCAAAAAATTTGTTAACCGCTGTCCTATACGATGTTCGTATTATTAAATAACAACTTTATAAATTAGAACACTTACCACCGTTAGCCACATCTATAAGGATAAAAATATAAATTTATGATTTTTTTATTTAAATTATGACATTTAATGATAATTTTACAAGAATTCCTTTAGACAATGAAATTTTAGGATTTTTTTTTTTGAATTACTATAGAATGTTAAAAATAAATTAATCTTTGTTATAAGATTGGTGTCAAATAAAATTTCCAGTAATAACGTAAAACAACTGTTAATTTAAATGGAATGCTACATCTCTTTGTTTATCAATTTTATTAATTTAATATAAATTCATTTCTCTCGAAAAAGAAGAAGAAGAAGAAAAAGCAAGATTTACCGAAACCATGGTAGCGGAAAGGGAAAAAGTTTAAAGAGTTGGGAAATTGAGACCTTGAAGAGCCTTTTCTATTAACAAGGAATATAAATTCATGTAATTACTGATAAATGTTAGCAGTAGTCAAATAGAAAAAGCCTAGTCCCGGTTTAATATAGCTCCCTCTACGTTTTACATTTTTGTTTAATAATTGTGATTTAAAATCATTTAGCCACCACGATGTCTAAGTAAGAGATATTTCAAAATTTTATCCTGATTTTTAAAACTTAACTTAACTAACTAAACTTAATTAATACTTTAGATATTGAGAAGTTCTAATATTTCAGTAATGTGTTTTATAAAGTGATCTATATCTTTATCTCATTTTAATCATAGACATTACATATTTCAGAACTTTTTAAAATATTCAATAGTTTAAACTAGTTGAAATACTGGATATACATAATATGCATATTGTATATATTATAATAATACAAAATATAATTCATACATAATATACAATTTTAAAGCTATATACTCACTTTGAACTATAGATCCAACTGAAATGAAGGTAATAAATTGAACATTTATTTTCCTTAAATAGAAATGAAATATTAAATTTAAAATATATCAGTAACCTAAATTTCATATTTGTTTCTCCTTATTTTTGGACTTAAAAAAATATTTTTTTAAGAAAAAAGAAATAAATTTTAAGATTGATTTATATACATTTGTTTTCATTTAATAAAATAAATATAATTCTGTAAACTTACGTCCATTTCCCAAAGCTAAAGGAAAAATATATATTTGAAAAATTCAATGCACTTGAATATTTTACAATAAAGTTTGATAACTAACTGATTTCGAGTTCAAGTAATAGTTCAGTTAGTAATGTTAAAGTAATTAAACTTTTGATAAATACAAAAGAAAGCGAAAGGGTATACGAAATATGAAATACTCTTTTTTTATAACCATTCCTTATAACATAACGAAGTTAACTGTCAACCGAGCTCTTAGCCAAAAAGTAAATATTTGCCGTAACACTGTTCCAAAATTAAGCAAATACTGGGTTTGAAGCTTGCTTGTCCCACTCATACAAATAAGCAAGTAAAGCTCTTTTGCAGAACTAGTTGAAACTCTTTTCGTGCTTCGAAAATCAACAAAAATTGGGTCAAATATTTACCAAGAAAACAAAAAGGTTGACTGGTTCCACCCATCATGCGTTGCCAATTCATAATAGTTCATTGCATGCGTCGTCGGCCGTTTTGGTAGTCGAAACCTCTATAGTCTTTGCTTTAACGTATTGTAAATGTCTGAAATAATTGTACCTTTATAATAGCTCATTTATAATAGTTCATTGCATACGTCGTTGACCGTTTTGGGTTGTCGAAACGTTTATAGTCATTGCTTTAACATATATGAAATGTCTGAAACAATTGTACCTTTATAATAGTCCATTCATAATAGTTCATTGCATACGTCCATGACCGTTTTGGTAGTCGAAACGTTTATAGTCTTTGCTTTAACGTATTGTAAATGTCTGAAACAATTTTACCTTTAGTGATAGAAATATATACTACATGCAAGTTTAATTTTTTATATAAGACCATCTCTTTTTTTTCTATTCTAGTAATGGTATATATTCAAGGTAGAAGCTTCTAAATATTTTCATCCTTCATCACACGTCATCCTTACGCCATAATTTATTGCACACTTCGTTGGCAGTTCTGGTTATTGAAACACTTCTAATTATTGCGTCAATCGTATTACATATAGGTGTAAGTTATAGCATTTATGGAGGCAAAAGCATGATTAGACATGTAAGAAAGTTTAATAGTAACATCTATTTATTACTTAAAAATATTTATGTTTCGTAATGTATTTCATTTGATTCGGTGAAATAATTGTAAGAAATAATTGTATATTTACAAATATTAGCTTGGTACTATTCTCTCCTAGCTTGTAATTAAAATAAGTAACTTTTTTGGAGCAAAGAGCTTATGATTTTCTTCAAGTGGTTTAAAATACCGTCCGATTTTATAGCTCGAATTATTCTAAAAATTGCTTTTTGATTATTAACATGTCCTTACAGTAATCAGAAACCATGTGATTGCCAATAATATCCCAGAAAAAGGTGCGGAATTCATGATAGAATACAACAATATTATAAAACACAACGAAACATTTCATATTTCGAGTCGGAAAAAATAATCGGAGTCAATTTCACCTTGCCCAAATGGGAAATAAATAATCTATTGAGATAAGTCTTTTTTTTTTCATAAGTCATATAGTATATTTAGGATATTGGAAAAGTCAATACAAAGAATTTAGTATTTTATTTCATAAATGAACTGATTTACTTACTATTTATAAGACCTCCTATAAAAATATGCAAGATTGGAATTAAATACTACTTTGAAAATTTAGAAATGCCATAGAAAATAACTAGTAAATTTTTAAACAGTAATACTGAAAATTGGAAGGAAAAAAACAACGTACGTAATGTTTCATGAAAAACTTGCATTTACGTTGTTTTTCCATTTGACCGAATAAGTGTATTTAGTAAATTGAAAATTATTGAAGTAGCTCGATTAATTCAATCTTTTAGAACATTTTTAAGGCTTGCTTACTGAGAATTTCTACTGTCTAAGTTGATAATTTTCAATACCTTCATAATTTTACCACATTAGGACAAATCGAATGTTCTAAATATTTGAAATCAATAACACCCGAGTGAGAAAAAGCTGTCCTTTAGGTTGTGGTATTTTTAGCATCCAAATAGAGTCTCGGTGCTGCCATCTAGTGTGGCAGAAACTAGACGTCCAAATTAACATGACCAACGGTATCTTACCCATTGTGGTGGTCCTGAAAGAGTGGATACCACCTCTGGAGAACGCACTAGGTCTGCTCATCGGCAAGACTGATTGTGCAGCTCATTGGAAATAAAAAGGGTTGTGGAATTCGCCACAAAAGAATTTTTCGATGATGGAATTAATGATATCATTAAGCACCAATATCACCTTCAGTTTGAATAACGTAAAGAAAAATATTTTCGTCACTCAATTATTAAAAAAATCACAATTATTTGTTTTCAGTCAAGTAAAATGAAGTTGTATTTCGCGAAAAAACAGTGTTAAATATTTTCGAAATTACTGTATACTTTTTGGAGCAGTTCGTGCCTTTTATTCTATTTATATAAACATAAACATAATAAACTTTTATAAATTTAAAATTGAAAATAAACAGTAAAGTTCTTTAAACTTGATATTTTATTCAATTACTTAAATAATCTTAATATCAATGAAATGAATCCCTGGAAACTCAATTTCAGATTTTTAAGTACGATGGAAAAGAAGTTTTTCATCTTTAAGAATCCTGATGTGTTTACTTTTACCACAAATAATTGATAAAATTTTTTATAATTGGAACAAAATAGTATCAAAAAAATTTTTTTTCTATCTTTAAACACATGAGTTTAATTTTTTTTTTATCATCTTTAAAATAAAAAAGCATCTGAAGTGTTTTTCAATTGAACACCTGAATGAAATACATAATTGCTGCAATTTTAATTTTCTTAGTCTGAAAACTTGTAAAACTTTAGCTAATGGAGCTCGACTATTCAAAATTTTATAAGAACTGGAATTAAAAATTGAACAAACATTTATCATCGTCAAAAAAATATACAGTTCAATAACACTTACCGAGAACGCCCTCTAAAAATACATGGTTGGATTATTATTTATTTTTAAAAAAAAAATTATCTAATATAGTCAACAAGATTTGCGTTTCCCTCATTTTCAGAGGTGCAAAGCTGCCAACTACAGCGCTTTTTGGCAAAACATATTCATGAGCGGTGGAAAATTAATCAGAAACAAGCATTCAGATTTTTGGGTTATATCGCCTAGCTTTTAAAAACTGCGCCAGGAAAGAACTGGAATAAAGTTACTATAGTATGAACTTTTGAATCATTCACATGCAGTGAAGAAGAAAAAAAGTTTGAATTAAATTTACTGAACAACTACTACGGATTCCATGTCGTTTCAAAAAATATTTTTGCTTATGGCAGCAAGGATAATGTAGTTATGTTTTAATAAATTAGAATTAAAGTAATTTTATCCACCGCTAAACACAAGTAACTTGAGCTTATATATAGCTTATATATACCTTTATAAGCTTATATATACCTAATATAAGCTTATTAAGCTNAACAGTCTTATCGTAAATGGCTTGTCAGAAAAATGATCTTAAATATTGTAAGCATTTAGAAGATTTGTAATTAATAAGCATTAATTAAATAATCCGACAATATTTTGAAAGTCCAAAACCGAAACTAACGGTAAGTCGAACTTCCGATATGTCGAAGTTTTTCGTCAGTCCTATCAGATTCGAGTTATCGCGAATTCACTGTATATATATATATTTACACTGACGGAATAGGACCAACGCCAAAAAAGAGTTGTGCTAGATAAAGTAATTTGTACTAGATAAACTAAATTCTTGTACAACAGCTTGTTTATACAACAAAAAGATTACGTCTATTTATATTTCGAGCTTGGCGCACAAGTTTGGAGGCTAGTAGCACCACTGTGAAAATGCAAATCAGGTTTGTTTTAAATACATACGTGTTTTACAGTTTGTAAGAGTTATTTTTCGCTAAATTTTGTCATACTGAGTTGCTGTTAGTCAAAAGTGCCTTTAAGAAGAAAAAGAAGCCATTATCAATTATCAACAGCTCACTGACTTTGAACGTAGTAGTGTAATAGGGCTACGAGAAGGTGGATTTTCTTTCCGCGATATTGCAGAAAAACTGGAGAGAAATGTATCCACTGCACTGTGCAGGATTTTATTTTATAACCGTCGTTGAGCAGCTTACCCAATTTTTGGGTTTCCGACTACTAATGTTCAACTTCATAGACTCGGAATTTTGAACCCAATCCAGAAGACAAGGGAACTCCTGGATCAAGTATGGGGTAAAATTTGTCTTCGTGGAGGACTTTTTGAGGGAATTAGCCCGCATTTGAGAGGAAAACCACATGGAAAGGAAAACCTCAAACATTTAGCATAAGGGCAAGGGGACTCTAACCCATGATCCGTCTACCACTGAGGATATTTTATGTCAGCACTGTGGTCGGTGCGAGCAGGGTATTCGCATCGACCAACCCCCGCTGGGTTTCATAACCAGTTCATCACCTCATTCAAAGGCGAATGCTCTATCCCCTGAGTCACCACTGCTCACTGTACAAGATTGTTGGTAGTAGTGGTCAAGAAAAGGTACAGCTTGAAGAAGGCCGGGTTCTGGGCAGCCACTCGGCACTACTCAGAGGAAAGACCACCGTGTACATTGTATGGCTGTGGCGCACCGTACTGAGCCTGCATCAGAAATTCGAGCTGCAGTTGGCACTACAGGGACACAACGAATTGTGAAAAATCGGCTACTTCAAGTACAACTCCGAGCGAGATGCCCTGTAGCTTTCATTCCAAATCACTGCCGTTTACGGTGTCGAGTAAGAGCTCACTGGAGGACGGAGTGGAGATCTATTGTATTTTCTGATGAAAGCTGGTTCTGCTTTGGTTACTGCTCGTAAATGAAGAGTTGATAGACGAAGGTCAACTTCAAGAAACCAGTGATAGCCGTATATTGGTCAAAAGGAGGCCAAGTGAGAACCTGTTACCGACCTGTCTCAGTCTTGACACACTGGACCTACACCTAGAGTAATGGTCTGGGGAACAATTTCCTGTGATAGCTGGTTCTCATGGTTATTCCACGCACCTTGACAGCAAATTTGTAAGTCAACCTGGTAATTCAACCTGTTTTGTTGCCATTCATGAGCAGCATTCAAGGGGGTATTTTCCAACAGGATAACGCTCGACCTCATACTGCTGTTGTAACCCAACATGCTCTACTGATCTTTCACCAATCGAGCACGCAAGGGACATAATTGTGCGACAACTTCATCGTAATCCACAACCAGCAGTAACTATCCCCGTATTTACTCACCAAGTTCAACAGACATGGAACTCCATCCCACAAACCCTGTATGTAAAGCGTAATGTGAAAAGAGCGTACAAGTCTGCGTATGAATGTATCCTCATCAGGAAGTGAAAATTATTATTGTACTTTACCGCCATCTGACAATATGATAACTAAACATTTCGTTCTCAATTTAATAAGAAAATTAACAATTTAATGTCTAACATAATTCATGAAGATGTTCTTAGGATTAATATAAATTAAGCTTAAATACAAAAAAACAGTCTGTTGCATTTTTTGCTACCTATCTTCAATTTTTTTTAATTGTCACCACTCTGTAAAATTAAAGAACTAATCGCAAAACTAGATAAGTTTCAAAAATTATATTACTTACTTTCTTCGCGACCAGTTAATACTAAAAAAAAATTAAATTATGACAATTTTTTTAACGATATAGTCAATATGCATCAAAACTATTCACCATACTATAAACTATACTCATTACTATGTTTCCTTCATATAAATAAATTAAGTTAGTTGAAATTCACTTCTGTTAATTAGCTTACATGCTAATCAACAGATAATACAAATATGAAAACAAAAGTGGTTGAATGTTGGCATTAATAAGACTTTGCCATGTTTATTCTTCGGTTAATTTGAAAAGATTAATAGTTGATAAATATATATTTTATCCGTCATTTAAATGAACTTAGTAATAAAAATCGCTGGAAATTATAATATTTAAAATAAATCATAATTTGCATTCAAAATATACTTTTTTTTCTCACTAATATAACTTTAAAAAATTAACATTTAAGCACTTAAAGAAATTAAAATAATAATTATCATGACTAAATATGTACTCCGCATTATTATCAAATTTTATATATCAGCTTATATTGTTTATAAATCGTATTGGTTAAAATCATTGTAGAACAATTTCATTAAATTACTAAGCGCCGTCGCTCATCGACCGCAATGATTACTCTGCAATAATTCTTTCTTTCTCTCCTTCTTTTTTTTTCCCATTGGCAAAATATGCAAGTGGGTGTTGTTTTGGGTTCGATGGCGTGCGCACCTTATTTGGACGTCATCACACTTTTCAACTGTGTTTAAGAGTGATAGTAAACAGTGCGCATGCGTCGTCATTGCGTGCGTTGATATGGCGACAGCTGCTATTTGATAATTTTTACAGAATTCTTATTTTCGCTTTTAATTTTGTTATTTAAGTTGGTGAGTCTATTTTTGAGATATGGGACCAGTGAGATCCCATAAATAGTTCTTGAGTTGTGAGTAAAAGAGAATTTCATCATTTGAACGATATTTTTGTTTTTATTGTCTTAATTAAGAATCAGAAATTCTAACCTACAGTTCAAACTGGATCGTTTTCAATACTAATTCATGTGAATATCACAAAAAAAGAAGGTCCCAAACTGATTGACACGGTCCCAAAGGGTAGAGTTGAAGCAAGGAAAAAAAAACGATGACAAGGCCTAAACTTACCGAGGCTGAAAAACCTAAAGACAAAGAACGTAGACGGAAAAAAAAATTAGACAACAACCATTTTGCCAATGGGTAAAAATTGTGATCGCCTTTCGGCAATCACATTTTTTTTTTTTTTTAATTTGTTGGAAAGGTAGTGGATTCAATATTTTAAATATGATATGGCGCGCACGAAAATTTTAAATCGAACATTTGAGTCTTTACTTTATCGCTCACAAATCGGGCTTTTTTTTAAAAATTATTTATTATTTTTTTTGAGTAAAACAATTTTTTATACTAAAGTTGAAACTTAAAGTATATGTACAAAAACAATTAAAACTACCATTTATGAATATGATGAAAAGTTGCAATATTATGTAATACTTACTGTCCAATACATCTTTTACTAAAATGATAATAATAAATATGTACAAAAATATTATTTAAAACAGTATTTATAACATTCCTAATTCCCACAATTTTTAGTTATCTAACTAACTATACCTTATAACAATTTACAGCGTTGCAGATTTTCTTTCATTTAAAATAAAAGTTTATGAAAATAGATTTGGAATTCATTTATTCAAAAACTTATAATTGTTTTAAATTTTTCAAGGACCTTAAGTACCCTAATTTAACGCGAAACTTAATAAATAAGATCTTATTATTTACTAAGTCCTAATTATTTCCAAGTCCTTGTGCACTTAGTCCTTGGAATCTGGTCTCATTGTCCGAAGAGGGTAGAAGATCTGTTCTAAAAAATATTAAATTCTAAAAATATTAAAACTTTTTTAGCAATTTAATAGTTTTAAATATATGAAAAGTGTTTTTTAACAGGCATCTTTTGGTTTCTATGGTTATTCATTTTTATGTAAATAACATAATTAGAATTCCGTATTCTTCATAATACTTTCATATAATACTTGCAGTATTTTATATTAAATTCTAAATTTAGAAACTTTTTAAAAGAAAAAAATTAGTATTTTAAAGATTTATAGTTTCTGCTATTATTTTGGGAATTTTTTTTAAAATGTTGCTTTCTTAATTGAGGTATTTGAACTTTCAAAACGTAAAACTGCACAGTTTTGAAGGGGGTAGTTGTCCAGAATTCAGGCGTAAGACACTAATTCCCCGTAAAGCATAATTCACCGTTAAAAGAAAGCCACGTTAAAAGTTAAAAAAAAAAAAAAAAGATTACAGAAATCAACGAGTAAAATTTTTTTTTATCAATTCAGTATTTTGTCCGAAAAACATCACAACTGATTATTTAAAGATGAAACTGGATAGGAACATGATTTACATGATATTTTTTTAAAATCCTAAAACTTGAAAGTAAGCGCTTACCTCTTTTCGGAACAGCAAATTTCAATTGAAAATTTCTGGCATTCAGGAAATAAGAAAGTACGACATTCGACGATGCATTTTATCCCCTTAATGCATAGATTTTTCGAAAAAAACCGGCCAAAAAAAATCAATTTTTTTTATGTGAAAAAATTAATTCCGCTCCTGGTTCAACTTTTCTTTTGGTGGTCAATTTTGTTATACTGCGCTTTTGTTCCATGAAAAAAGGCTATATTTTATTCTTGAATAAATAAGTGTCTTAGCTTACAATCTTATCTAAATGATAAATATCAATAAAACAATTTTTTTTCCTTAGCTTTCATATTGTTATTTTCAATTCTCGATTATATTCGAGTGTAAGAAATTATAGCAGCATAAAATACAACGCCTCTCGAATTATCTCGAGTGTGCACAGTTTGGCCTGTTTAGCGCGCTCGAATTAACTCGAGAGCACTAGTTAAGAAATTAAGCGAAGTAATGCACTTTAGCTCTTTGCAGCTTGTAAAATAGTGATTGATTAACGTTTTAAAGCATTTACGGTATAAGTTTTACATTTCTGGTTTTTAATATTTGTTGATTTCGCGTTGCCAGACTGACAACAGAGTGCACATGTAAGGAATTTTTTCCTGTTATATAACATTTCGAAGTACAGTTTAAGAAATATGTTAAAGAAAATGGGGATAATTATTTTTTTCTTTGAAAGAAGTCACTTTTAATTTTTTTTTTCGTAGAAAATATGTAATCTCTGGAAGTATTTTAAATTTTAGCACTTAGTGGAATGGTCGCAAATTTAGTCGAATTTAGTCGTTCAAACATAGTTTACTTTGTAGCCATAGTCTAGATCACTGTTAATGATTATGGTTATGAAGTTGAACACCTTCAAGTAGAAATTTAGAGTGAATACAAGTTTCGAATAGAGTCGGTGGAGGAAATATCAAAAGGTCCGCTCTTTGAAATGGGCTTCTATTTGTTCCCATAACAGCAGATAGCTTCAAACACCAAGACAAAAGGAGTTTCGTGGTTAAACAAACAATAATGTGGTTGTTATTAACATATGGGTTGTAATTTGAGCTAATGTTTGACTACACTGGCTAATATAGCTCAGCCGTCTCACACCAATCTCGTTTGATGCTGATTGTATTCTGCACTTTGTCAATACCCAATATCATTACATTTTTTTCTCGCATTTTCTGTATATTCTTGAAACTCGATCTTGAAAATTCTAGTTCTATGACGCTTTTGGAAATTAGATTGACCATGAGTCGAGCTTCGACCATTAAGGCGAAAAAATCAGAAATCTCGCATTTGAATGAACTATCACAGTACTACTAACCGGCTATCACAAGAACTCCTCCAGACACCAAACTCGTGTGCTAGTGTTTACAAAAATAAGTGCCTTCGAATACAGATGTGAAGTTAACCGTTTCGCTTTAGTTTAGGTAGGGAAATTCTTATTTGTATTTTTTCGATTCTCTCTCATTAGAAATGAATTTATCCTTGCTTTCATAGCAGCCTACAGACTTATTGTCGAGAGGAGTTCTCATGACAGCTATATAGTACCTTTATATGCCACTATCACCGCACCTTACGCTTACATAACTGAATGGCAGCGTTACACAATTTTCATAGTATTCTCTTTCCCTTATTCCGTGTATTATTATTTAATAGCAAATAATACAAAATGTGTAGATTCTAAAAACAATTCAGAGGTATCATATTTGTTTCCTATTTTGTAATAATGAGGCAAAATTGATTTCTTACATTATTTAAATTGGTTATTTCATTTAACTTACCATCATCAACTGCTTCTGTATGGAGAAAAAAAATTATTCTAATGAAACGTTGGATTTATACAAATAGCTTGTAGAACGATAATTATATTGTATACAAGGAAAATGAAACTGTAGAAAAATCAATGATTCAATTCAACCACCCACGACAAAGTAATATGGTGATAGAAAAGCTTAGAGTCAGAGCTCATTTTTTCTAGTTGGGAAAGTCAAAGCACACGAAATATGAGCATGTTTCTTTTGGCAAAAATTCCGAACTAGATTACCATTGATATTCTTTGGTTTACTACTATATAAAGCTCTTTAACTACTATAGATTTTTTTATTCCTTTCTTTTCTACAATAAGCAATATTCACCTGATTCTACGTTTCTCATTCGCTTTCTTTGTCTTCTTCCCTTAAATCCCTGGAATAAGTTTTACCTGTTCGCTTTATTCTCACTTCGCACGTACTCGCGATGGATGACCCATAATATCTATATATCATATTAAGTAGATACAGAGTCTTAATATTTATATAAATAGTATATTCCTAATAATAATTTGCATTGCAAATACTGATGGATAGCCAATTAGCACCTCATGTTTTCAATGTATATTAGTTGTTGAAGTAATTAAATTTTGGTTGAAAACAACACATTTTACAGTTCAGAGCTCAAAATAAAATAATTGGAATACTTAGATAACTTTAGAACTAGTGATCAAATTTTCGCGTTTTAAGATCAAATTTAACTGTTCAAGAAACTAACGATTCACTTAAATAACGTACCAAAAAATGGAGAAACATGCAAAAACTGAAATTAACTTATTGACCATACTTTCGATCATTCTTATAACTAAACTTTTTTGGCCATATGTCCCAGATAGCGGGTACTCCTATATTCTGAGAGTCTTCGATGGGAAAAAGGTATGTATATTCAAAAAATATACATTTTCTGTCCAACTTCGCGACTTAAAATATCATTTGCATGCATCGTAAGCTTGTTAAAGGTCCGACTCTCAATCATTAGGATTGCATCAAAAGTATATACATGAAAATTCGACCACTACAGCAAAAGGTTTTAAGATGTTCTCTCTAAGCACAATTCACTTAACCTATATATTTCTATTTCAGAAAATTATTTAAAGAACCAACTTGTAAAAGGTAATAAAGCTAGTCCTATAATTGAGTAAAAAATTATTAGAATTTTCATTAAAAAAAAACGATTTGCAATTGAAAGAAAAAATTTATCACTTAAAAGACATTATTTCTCTATCATAATTGTCCACTTTATTTGTAAAAAAGAAAAAGAAAATAATATTAAAATATATAATAAAAACAAACAAGGAATTTTAAAAAACGTTTCTTAAAGTTAGACTTACCATTAACATCTTCTTTCACTATAAGCAAAAAGTAAATATTTAAGTAAAAACAAGATGAATATAACAGATAATTGTTTAAGTATAAATAATATTATAAAGTTTTATAAGATGTTATTTGTGAACTATTAGAATCATGCCTTCAATATAATGTATACAGGCATTTTGCAACAACAAAAAAAGTAGTACAACATACAAAGCACTGTTACTTACCCGAATTAACAATTCCTGAAATTAGTTTGATCATAAAATCATTATTGTGTCACTATAAATTTGCATTCTTATTCTTTTGTAAAATATAAAATATAGGAATAAATAACTAAACTATCCATTTAAATAAATTGGGGGTTTTCACACACAAACTCCCGTGACTGCGTCTCATTTACCATTGTTTTTTTGGAAAAAAAAGGGTGAAATAATTATTTTTTAAAAATAAAACAAATAAAAAAACTTTTGTGAATAAAATACAGCTATCTCAATTGTAATTTTATGTAAGTATTGTTACGTGTAACTTTATTATGTGTGTAATCTTTTCATTCTGTGTTTGCATTTCTGGGGACTGTGGAGCGGCCCGTATGATATTTTCTGCTATAACGTTAACAATCAAAGATTCTCGAACTAATAACTGAATGCTGATCTTTTTCATATCATCGTCCTCCCTGTATATTTTTCTACGCACCATCGCAATTTCAAGTTTCTAAGTTTTATAGCTTTTGAGAAGCAGAACAATTGCACCGTAAATTTGAATATAATTTTGAACTATAACTTTTCACTTATACCTTTTTACTCATGAATTTCTCGTAACCTTCAAATCTAATTGTTGTATCGCTTAAAATTTCATTTCACATCATCACTCTTCCATTTAAAACGTCACCTCAGTTGAGGGGGCGAACTTCAAATTATCCATTATTGAGCCTAAACAACAACTTTTAAAACAATATTTAGCTTTGCCTTAATTTTTTCCATTTTCAACTACTTCAGAGCTTATTTGTTAGACAAAGATGAGAAGTCCTGTAGTTTGTGTTTGTTTTGCCCATGTAATTAATGCGGATGCTTATCAGTTTTATTCAAATTATCCTCTTCAAAGATGAGTTTAACTATGATTTAGTCAGATTTTAAGGTTACAATATCTTAAGGGTCAAACATTACAGCGACAAGAGTAATAATAAAAAAAATAATAATTCCAAAGTTGTATCAATTCCGTTTTTGTAAGAATTTCTGCGTCACTTCGAGAAACGAAACTGACTGCAAAGCGATCTTGAGGTTGGTGAACGAAACGAGTAGGCAAGAAAATGGTAATTCCTAAATATTTCTAAAATTCTTTATGTTTTCGAAGCTTAAGGTATAGATTTTTTTTAACTTAAAGAAAGTCGCCAATGTATTGGATATTTTTTAGAAGCATTGAAGTTTTAAGTTCGAAATGTTTATGTTTTTTTAAATTAGCAATACCACAGATATATTCGATATTTTATAGCGAGAGATAATAAATTTTACATTACATATGTTTTTTTATGAAAAAAAGATCTATACCATTAATATATAAAATAATTTGCAGGGATACATTAAAAGTTTTAAGTCATTGAAGTTGTTCTTAAAAAAATACTATTGCTACATGTATGTTTAATACTTTACAAAGAGATAATAAATTTCTAAATCATAGATGTATAGGAACAACAAAAACAATTCAAAAAATATATTTTACACTAGATTGCCCATGGAAGTCACTTTAATTGCTTTTTAATTTAAATTAGGAAAACGACACAATTTCTTAGAATTTTGTGACTTTTTGTACTATAAAATTTAACCAAAACTATGAAATTTAAAAAAAAAAATATCTTAAAAAATAAAATATTACTTGATACACAAATTACACTTACTAGACGTAACTTTTTGTGTCATATAAAATTATAAAATCAATAGATTTCTTAAAGTTATCAACCAAATCATGGATCAGACGTGAAGAATACATACATGAAAAGGTAAAAGTCATACATACTATTTCAGACTGAGAAAAAATTTCTTTACTTACCAGCTATGACGCCTTCTGTAAAATAATAACATTTACTTTTAAAAAAATTATACTATAGTATAAAAAAGTAATGAAATAAAAACAATTTATAACGACTGCAGTTTATTCAAAAAAAAAAACACATTACATAATCCTCAATTAATAGGGAAATCCTAGATGTGTTTGACTGTTATCAGTACGCAGTTACTTAAAAGTCAACGCAATTACTTAAAAGTTCACGTAATTACTGAAAAGTTAACACAACTACTTAAAATTTAAAGTTAACGTACATATATATATATATTTAAAACGGTTCTTGAAAAAGATGTAAAAACTATGCCACTCAGTAACAATACTGTTTGCAGAAGAATAGACGAAATGAGCGAAGATATCGAAAAACAACGTGTTGAAAAGATGAAAATAAGAAAATTCTCAGTGCAAATGGATGAATCAACTTTGATAGACAGTGTGGCAGTATTGATAACTTACGTAAGATATATTAAAGGGCATTTTGCTGCAGAAATGATGTTCTGTAAAAGATTAGAAAGCACCACTGCCTCCAACGATATATATAATAAGCTAAAAAAGTATATAAATGTCAATAATATACCAATAAATACATAACATCTTGTGCTGCAGATGGTNTGCAGAAATGATGTTCTGTAAAAGATTAGAAGGCTCCACTGCCTCCAACGATATATATAATAAGCTAAAAAAGTATATAAATGTCAATAATATACCAATAAATACATAACATCTTGTGCTGCAGATGGTGCTCCTAAGAAAAATGGTTGCTTAAAATTGATGAAAGATGAGAATCCAGAAATGATTGTCGTGCATTGTGTTATTCATAGGGAAAACTTGGTAGCTAGAAACATCTTGCCTGTTCTAAATGAAGTACTACATTCAGTAATTAAGTGCATCAATGATATTAAAGCTAATGCCAAATGTGAGCTTCTCTTCAAGCCATTTCGTGAAGAACAAAATGCAGACCATGTGAGACTTTTACTTCACACTGAAGTAAGATGGCTCTCTAAAGGGAACTGCTTGAAAAGATTTATGGAACTGCTTGATATTTTTGTGATTTTTTAAGTGACAAACCTAAAAT
>NC_092207.1:36998748-37001628 GCF_043381705.1 Parasteatoda tepidariorum | reverse complement strand
AAGACTGGTGAGAGTGGCGAGCACCGCAAATGTATACAGGCATCTTGCACCAAAAAAAAAAAATAATAATAGTTCAACTTACAAAGTACTGTTACTTACCCTCATTAACAGTGTCTGAAATTAGTTTGGATATAAAATCATTATTATGCCACTATAAATTTGCATTATTATTCTTTTGTGAAATATAAAATATAGAAATAAATAACTAAACTATCCATTTAAATAAATTGGGGGTTTTCGCTCACAAAATTCCGTGACAGCGTCTCATTCACTATTGTTTTTTTTAGAAGAAAAAAAAAGTTAAATAATTCTTTTTTAAAATAAAACAAATAAAAAAAACCTTTTGTGAATAAAATACAGCTATCTCAACAGAAATTTTATGTAAGAATTATTACGTACAACTTTATTATGTGTGTAATCACGTTAAATTTTGACTCTGTGTCTGCATTTCTGGGGACTGTGGAGCGGCCCGAATGATATTTTTTGCTATAACGTTAACGATTCTTGATATAACTTGATAGGTATTCTTAGGATTACTTGATAGTTATTCTTAGGATAGGTACTATAGGATTCTTGATAGGTACTTTCATTCACAGAACATAGATGGCACTACCGTACATAATGCAAACATCCTGCGTTTTTGAAGTGTTGTAGCAGCTCATTCCATACTGTACGAACGTAAATAGTCTAGTTTTGGAAAATACCACCTATTTTCGATTAAATTTCGATTGAGCTATAAATCTAAGGCCAGAGAAATTACTTACGAAGCTGATTACCTCTAATAAACTGATAAGTGGCAAAGTTTTACTTCCGTTTTTATTATCGGGACATATGCGTCCCTCTCGTCTTGGATAGTGGGAACACATGATCCCAACAGTCCTGTGTGATCTTTGGTTTTCTTTACAAAATTACTCATTGAAGACTACTGGGACACATATGTCCCAGTTGTCAGGACTGATGGGACATATATGTCCCGGTTCTAAATCAGTGTTTAAAATCTTCCTAAAAATATAACATCTTAGTTTTAGCATTCTAGTGTGCCCTACTCATAGTTTATACTACCAAAATTATTCTGTTGTAAAAAAAAACTCGTTGTGAAAGGGTTAATGAGCAATACCAAAGATATATTCGATATTTTACAGAGAGAGATAATAAATTTTACCTTACATATGTTTTTTTATAAAAAAAAAAGACTTATACCATGAATATGTAAAATATTTTGCAGGGATACATTAAAAGTTTAAAGTTATTGAAATTTTTCTAAAAAAAGAATACCAATACCACATATATGTTTAATACTTTAGAAAGTGGTATTAAAGTTTTAAATCATAGATGTTGAAAAGCAAAAAAAAAAAAAAAAAAAAAAAAAAAAAAAAAAAAAAAAAATTCCAAAAATATAGTTAATATTTTACAGTGACAGTTAGAAGAAGTTATTTTTTACTTTGTTTACTAACCTTGGTTTAGTACCACAGTTGTGTTAAGTTTTAATAAAAGGATGAAACATTGTTTTTAATAAATTCTGGCATAATTCGCTTCTACTTCTAAAAACTTAAAGAACACTCCTTTTAAACTTTACCGATTCTAGAAATTTAAAAAAAGAATTGTGCCAATTAGTACATAAACTTATAACTACCAAGTCTCTCAAAAATAATTGACGGTATGTAAACTCAATTAAAGGAAAACGGAAAGGAGTATGGTTCCCTGCGTTCTGCTGAGAAAACTATTATTTTATTCTCATAAAGTTTTTAAATTTGTTACAAAGTTTGACAGCAGATGGCAGCGCTGTAGGCGGGTAAAATCAATATGCATTTCCTGTATGACAGACCATTGACCAACTGAAAAATTTATACAGATGGCGGTTAGTTTTGTACCTAAGACTACGATACGTTGCTATTGCAAAGGATGGTTACTTTTAAAACATTATTTTTCAGTAAGTAGTTCTATCTGTAAACGAACTTTATAACTAATTTTGAAGCTTAGAGAGAATAGAATGTCTAGAATAAATATCTCCATTATTTTTTTTCCAAATCGTCAGTAACATTTAGAAAACTTGGTGTAAAGACTATTGATTGATTTAAACTACAAATAAAAATTATAATAATTTTTTAAAGAATTATGTAATAAAAAAAAAATTATTTTTTAAACTGAGTCTTGCCAAAACTATAAAATTTTAGGAATATATCTTGCAAAATGAAATATTACTTGATACATAAATTACACTTACTAGACATAACTTTTTGCGTCATATAAAATTATAAAATCAATAGATTTCATAAAGTTATCAACCAAATCATGGATCATACGTAAAGAGTACATGCATGAAAAGGTAAAAGTCATACATACTATTTTAGACTGAGAAAAAATGTCTTAACTTACCAGCTATGACGCCCTCTGTAAAATAATAAAATTTACTTTAGAAAAAAATTATACTATAATATAAAAAAGTAATGAAATAATAACAATTTATAACGACTGCATTTTATTTAAAAAAACAAATCCTCAATAAATAGTGAAAATCTAGATGTGTTTGGCTGATATCGGGACGCAGTTACTGAAATTGAATTTTAAATTCAACTATTATTACGTTTTTGTTCTTTGTTTGTCTAGAATTTAGACAAAATCAAAAATGCAATGATGAAAATAATATTCATTTTAATCTAGAGTATATATATATGGGTCATTCTCACGAAAACTGTCATTTTTCAGTTCATAAAATCCCAAAAAAGTGAAGTGAATAGAAAGCTCTGAAACTTTTTATATTAATAGAAATATGTAATGGCATTATAAAGAAAGTATATATCCTATAAATTATACTTAATATTTAAATTAATCAATTTTTTAAATAATTAATTTATAATTAATTAATTTATAATAATTAAT
>NC_092207.1:36946475-36997713 GCF_043381705.1 Parasteatoda tepidariorum | reverse complement strand
TTTGCCCGATACTCCAAACACTGATGTTTCTTCTAATCTATCGTCAGTAAGTATTAAAATATAGAATAAATATAAATATATCAAATAAATATAATAATATTAACGAATAAATTAATATAAAATTGGATATAACAAATATTTCGGACATTCACCAAAGCGACTATGTGATTGTTGACATTCACCGGTGAATGTCGACATTCTCCAGATTTCGGTGTTTCACCGTAACATATATATAGATAATTCTGTCTTAAGTCTATGTAAACAATCTTTCTTTTAGCAGCAGATGTTTTGAAAGATTTTACATGACAAAACTGTTGGCACAATTTTGAAGAAAAATTCCACTTACTCGATTCTTTTTTATTTTGTGCTTCACCTGAAAATAAAAAAAATATTCGTTAAATTTATAATTTAAGTGTTAGAAATGTTTTATTTAAGAGTTCCAAATAAAATCATGATAATAAATTTCAACCAAATAATACTATGAATAACAATATTTACGAGCGGTCATGCTGTTCCGCCGAACGCTCTGTTGACAAGGGGGGCAAGGAAGCAAAAAGACAGCATTTTTCAATTTTACCATTTTTTTTCTCAAAATAATTTGTAAAAAATGGCTGTTAGAAATTATTTCAGTAACACTTGGCTTTTCTTTTACCCAAAAATGGAAATCATATTACCATAACAGATCGAGATTTGTAGATAAAATAACCTCGTAAAATATCCTCAGTTGTAGACGAATCATGGGTTTGAGTTCCTTTGCAGTCAGATTAACCGTGGAAACCTTCCGTGGTTTTCCTCTCCATGTAACACAAATGTGGGTCAGTTCGATCTAAAAGTCCTCCAAGAAGACAAATTTTTCCCACTACTTGATCCAGGAGTTCCCTTGTCTTCTGGATTAGGTTCAAAATTACAACGCTACGGAGTTGAACATAAGTAGTCGTAAATCCAAAATTGGGTTGTCTGCTCAACGACGGTTATAAAGTACTGCAATTAAGCGATATAATCACAAAATGCAGTACAATTTCATAACCATTCAATTATTAGTTTTTCAAATTATCTTTAGGCCCTTTTAATCAATCAAATAACATGAAAAATTAGATTTGAGTTTAAAAAAATCTGAAAATTCAGAATATGTAAAAAAAAATTATAATTTAGAATACAAATTTTTCTTTCATAGTTAGCAAATTAATTATGAAAATTATTTATTTCATCTAAATTCCTCATTGTATTACATATTTGTCTTTTGGTCAAGGGATTTTCATCTTTCATCGAAAGAACTGTTTAACTTTTACGAATCTGGTTAAGAGAAAAAAACTAAAAGGTATGAAGAGATATTTTCAAAAAATATAAAGAGAAATGCGACAGATTAACACGTTCACGCCGGGAAAAGAGAAAATACTGGTTGAAGAACTATTTCAATATTAGATAATATTCGGGAGGAGTTAATCGATTCTCAACAATAACAATTCACTGTAAGGAAATTCATCACGGCGAAGAAGCAATTCAATATAAAAATTGCATCCGTTAAAAACAATTGGTAGTTATGGATTTTTATTATTCCCGGAAAAAAACTAAAAAATTAAATTTATTGTTACCAGTTTTTACTCCAGTGCGCTGCCAAGATGAGACAATCTAGCGTGACCCACCGGTGGGTCACCCCGGCGTGAACGTGTTAAAGCAACAAAATTTTAAACCGTTAGAGCGTTTAAACAACAAACACCGGCTTTCTAAATCTTTGCTTACTCCTCCTCCTCCCCTCTCTATTTTGGAGTAAGAAATCCGAATATGATGAAAAAAAAGTATGTTTTTCAAAAAAAGTGCGTTTTTTGATCAAAATAAGCATAATCTGCTTCGGTTACTATCAATACTGTTATACTGTCTATACTGTTATACAGATCTATTTTAACAGATTTCTTTGAGATAATGCAATACTTTACAAAATGAAAAGTTGACCAACCGCTTAAAAGTTATGAAGGTGATTCATTTTTTTTTTTGTCCCCTGATTGTACATATTGTATTACGACATAATAATTAAAATATAAATATTAAAAATATATTTTCTCTAAACATTGAAGTTGCGAGAAACCATTGGCAAGAAGAGTTCAATATCAGTATCTCGAAAGCACACTCGCACATTTGTTACTACCTTGTGATAAGAAAATTTTTTACGAATACTATTTGAAAACTATTAAAAATATTATACACAAAATTTGTTTGATAACTTTTTAATTAATTGATAATTCTTTTAATTGAGTAAGCCCTTTGACGTAGTTGGGACACCAATGTTCCGCTTGCATATTTTTTTCTGAAGTTCTAATTACAAGTAAAAGCATATTTTGGTATTTTTTAATTATTAAAAACAACCTAATAGTTACAAAAAAATAATCTGTTTGATTATCGGAATTACATTAGTATAAAAATATAAAATCCAAAAAAAGTTGTTGGAAGAAATTTTTCATTCATTTTCAAAAATTTATCAATACTTGATTTTATGAATTAAAGAAATTTCAATAATGAATAATGCTTCTCTTAGATCTAAATAACTTCAAATAAATGCAAATTTGAAAAACTGTTGTTTGGAAGTGAGTCGTGTTTGGAAGATTTTACTTTTAACGTAGGAAAAAACATTGATGTTTTATGCTGTTTTTCATAACCATAAATGATTAAAATACTAAATATAATATTTTTTACTTATTTTGACATAAATTAATACAAAATAATGAAAAATATGTTTAATGAAAATTCTGCGTCATAGGGTTAAATATATCTATTTTGAAATGGAATTTATGGAATTTTTTCAATAGTTCTAGCGTTTAAAGATTTACTTTTAACTAATCGTCGTTCATGTAACTTTATGTTTCCTGACTCCGAAAGGCTAAATTAATGATCAACATTTATTCTTAAAGGAGCTGTTGAATCGGAGTTGAGCAAATTTTGACTGCAATATACCACAGCTCCGATAAGTAGAAGTGTAGCTTATTAATTTAGTCATCTAAAAAATGATTTTTTTTTAATTAGATAGTTTTTAATCGACCAGAAATTGTTTTTAAAAGGATGCTCTGATGGTACTACAAATTCCTAGGTATTTTTTTTTTAAATTCACTAAAATTGAAAAAACATTTTCAAATATAAACATTACCATTTTTAGCACAGTAACGCAGAATTTTTTTAAACATATTTTTCATTACTTTTAGCATATTTAAATCAAAATGAATGAAAAATAATATATTTAGCATTCTAATAATTTATGCATATGAAATACAGAATTAAACATCTTTTTCTACTTAAAAGGTAAAATCTTCCCAACCAGCCCCGATTCCAAACAATGCTTCTTAAATTTTTAAAAAAAAATCACTTATTTGCAGCTATTGCGAACATTTATTCATCATTTAAATTTTTTAAATTTACAAAATCAATTATTGATAAATTTTTTAACATGAATCAAAAAAAAATTTAAAACTACTTTTTTTTGGATTTTATATTTTAATATAAATGTAATTCCGATAATCTAACAGATTTCTTTAGATACTATTAGACTGTTTTTTTTTAATTAAAAAATTTTAAAATATGACAAAATTTTAAAATATGACGCAAAGGGACACCAGTGTCCCTCTGCGTTAAGGCATTATAGAAATTTTAAAATTACATACTTTGTGAAAGCGACACAAGAATTATGAAGCTGATGCAAAGTATTAATTTATGAGTAGAAGCCATTTTTGAAAAGGTCCAACTGATCGAAGTACAGGATGAACAGTAACTGCCCCAAAAGCAATAATGTCTTTTATAGAAGTGCATATAATTTAATTTAATATTTCAAATAATCGTAACGTACGTAGTAATGTAAACAAAAAAGAAGGCAGATGATAATTTTTTATTTAAGATAATAAAATACTTTGTTTTTACAGATGCTGAAAGGGTAGTAAAATGCTCATGAATATTAAGTATAATCCCTATATTTGAAATTCAGTGAAGAACATTGATTTATTTCGTAATAATATATGCATAAAATCTTTTTCCAATATTCATAAAATAGTAAATAAAACCCTATGATTCGCTTTACTTAAATGTTCCTATTTTCAAATTTTATTTCACGTAATAAATTTAAAAATCTTTAAAAACAAAATAAAAGATAATAAAAAATTTATTATATACCTAGCAAAAGATTTCCAACTACGAGGTACAGCACGGATTCTAAAGAGTATGCATACTTTTTCATTATTTATGAGTGGGGTTTTCAGTGCATTATTGTTCATAGAAATTCATTGCTCATAGAAACAAGAAAAGCATTCATTTTTAAAAACAACGATAAACTTTAAGCTGCCGATAAGCGGCTCCGGTAGAAAACGAATATTTCTTTAGTAAACAAACATGCTTTAAAATAGCTTACCTTGATCAAATTACCTTGTATTTTCTTAATAGGAGAGAAGAAGCAAAAATAAAATATCATTGTTTATAGAAGTTCAATGTTTATAGATAGGGTTTCCATTACATCATTATTTACAAAAATTCATTGTTTATAACAAAAAGAAAAGCATTTTTCTTCTTCCCCAAACAACGACGCAGCCCGGGTAGAGAAAGCATATTTTTTGCCTTTGTATTTACTTAAGTGAAGGAGAAGCAGAAAAAGTATTATAGTTTATCTGTAATTTATAAATTCTAACATGACGCGAGACTAAAACAAATTTAACAAAATAAATATCACAGCATAAATAAAGTGTAATTTATTGTATGTCCCCGGCCCGCCCATCTATGGGCAACGGGAGAGGCATTAAAAACACAAACTACAAAAAAAAAAAAAAAAAAAGTGTAAGGTCAGCCATGTTTTGAGTTTTATCCCTTATTTGTGTAAAATAGCACCGTTTGTTTTCTTATAGGTAGCATCATAGCATGGTTACGGAGTCTTCCGAATTTAATTATTTCGTTGAAAGTTAAGATTGAAAGAACGCGTTATATTGTAAACTCTACAATTTATACAGGGTTATTCATAATTCCCTCCGCCTGTAAACGCCATTTTTCTTTACTACAACTGGCTTCAGTGGTGCATGTTACTGCCATCTACCGGTAACTGCTTAAAATTAAAACTTGAATACTTTCGGAATAATTTCATGTGTTCTTTTTTGCCATATTCGTCTTTGTTTTTTTACTATAACGCTTCGTAACCCCGGAGGGAATTATGAATAACCCTGTACTCTAAATATTGATGCGAGATGATATCAATTTATTTGAATTGTGTGAATATGAATCTCAATGCGTGACTTCTAAGTCACGTGAATACGAATCTCTACATTTATTTTTAAAATCAAGTGAATATGAACATTGATGTTTGATTTTAAAATCACGTTAATACAAATCTCGATATTTGATTTCAAAATCGCGTTAATACGAATCTCGATAGTTGATTTTAAAATCACGTGAATACAAATCTTGATATTTCATTTTAAAATCGTGTGAATATGAATTCTAATGTATAAATGTTGAGTCACTTGAACACGAAACATAAAAGTGGCTTTTAAATCGCTAGAAAAAGAATAGGGATATTTATTTTAAATCGTGAAAATACGAAACACGAATCGCGATGCGTGATTTTAAGATCAGGTGAGTGTAACTTTTAAATCGAGTTTGCTGATCACGTAAAAATTAATCTTTTTTTTCTCAGGAATTCGAAAAAAACGAACTTTTTTTGAAGAGGACTTTTCTTTTTTAGTAAAAGCAAACAATTTTCCGAGATGATGACAAATTTTCCGCAAACTGCATTCCTGTATGCTTTAAGAGTCTGGTCTGCACTACCTAAAATTAGTAATTTTTCACACGTAAACACGTTACTTGTAATACGTGTTTAAGACATAATGGGGAAAACTTGCAAGACTTTTCCCTAAATAATCCAAACTATAAAGAGCGGAGTGCTCCGGATATTGTCAGATTTTGATGTTATACCACCTTTGTGAAATGGTTGAATAAATACAATTTTGAATACTTTGTCTGACACCTGTGTCCATAAAAACTAAACTCAGCGGCGCGACAGCCCATAGAGGGCCAAGGCCTACTGTGCCCATCTCAGTTTTCTTGATCTTTGGGCTCTGGGGTGCAGGAGCAGATGTTCCGGTTAGATGGTCAGCCGAACGCGAAACCCCCAGCGTTTAGTTCNATTTTGATTTTGACATTAAACATAGCTTCTTCATTAAACATAGCACTCTTCATTTAGCTCAGCTATAATGTGTTTTTTCTTGGACAAAGTCATTATTTGTTCTCTAAAACACTGGTCGACAATAACAAAATCAATACAAATTCAAAATAAATATTTGTTTACGTTATTAAAGCATGCGCAATGAGAGATAATGTCTGACAAAAAAGTATTTTTTTGGCGTCAGATCTACGTCAACTTTCCGCTGACGCCCAGTTAAGGCGCTTGTCCTAAGAAACCAGACCTTAAGACATAATGTGGAAAACTTGCAAGACTTTTCCCTAAATAATCTTAGCTATAAAGAACGGAGTGCTCCGGATATTGTCAGATTCTGATATTATACCACCACCTTTGTGAAATGGTTGAATAAATACAATTTTGAATAGCCTTGTCTGATACCTGTGTCCATATCATTCCTGTTAAATTTACATATGAAACAAAAAATAAAACATAACACATTTGGGTATAAAAATAGGAATATTTATTTTGAACAATTTTTTTTTCACCTGATGCAAAATGGATAAAGTGCAAATATACTTAGAGCAAACAAATTTTTATCTTCGAAATCAAATTAACCAACGGGCAATTTACACCAAGTTTCATCAGACAATAGTACTTTTAAACAAGTACATATATTCAAAAATTTCCGAATTATATAGGACAATTAAATGAACACTTTAAAATTAAAAAGTTTCTTTCATTTCAGAAAGAACGTGACTCATAATTCAAGCATGATTGTAAAGACAATATTTTCCAGTAACATAAGATAAAGGTATTTCTTAAGAAATTTTAATATAATAGTGATACTTTAACAGTATTAAATACATTCAATAACGGGCTTATTAACAAATGGTAAATGCATTTCACATAGGGAACACCTTTCAGAGTTTTATGAGCGTTTAATCAGTGCTGAAGTTGTTAGAAAACTTAAGCATTTATACCGGAGATTGGGAAAAAGAACAAGCGAAAAATAAGTTATGCTAAAAATGGGATACATTAACTTTGCCACAGATATTTTTGAGTAACGTTAAATGTATATTACTTAAAAATAATTCATTTTTAATGCAAGTTACCACAGCATTCTGGAAGACATTTTTGTTTTTAGTAAAATTTATATACAGTTCAATAGAACTACAAATTCAATAAGTTAACTGTTGCCAGTAATAAGATATAATTATTTATAATAAGTGCTGTTATCAGTGCCAAAAAAGAAAAAGACTGATGATAGTTTTTGTTATAGTACCAAAAACAACCCTCTGTTTACCTTGACTACATTATTAACTCATTATTTATTGTGTTCTACTTGATTTTTAATCTCATGTAGTAAAAAAAAAGCTAATTTTAACGTGATTTTTATAGAACTTATTTTTTTCTACACTTCTAAGAGAGAAAACCCATAAAGGAATAACATTTTCATAATTTTTGCAATGGTCCAAAAAATTAATACTACCCTTGCTTATACTCATAATTATTCTTTGCCTATTTTTAATGTTTCAATAGTTTCAACTTTGTAAGGTTAATTAGTTATGATTAGCATTACAAAAGATTAGTAACAATAAGTAAAAAAATAAAAACCAAACTAAATTTTCAGAAGACAGTATTAATTAAAAAAAAAAAAAACTAAATAATTAATAAGCATTGAACTAAGCAAACATTGCATAATCGGATTAAGTAGAGCTAATTAACACAATAAACGCTAACTAAACTAACGCAATTGTTTATTCATTGAATAATGGAAACAAAAAGAACCATAAAACAACTTCAGCCCTGATTATAACTAAAAAATTAACATGAATAACCATGACTTATGATAATCCACATATTTGCAAAGTAAATTGGCATACAAGGAATATGTGCAAAATAAAGCCTATAACAAAGCAATAAAAAATAGAAGAATTTTTCCATTAAGTGTAAAAGCACAGCTAGCACTGAATGGATAGAGTGAAACACTCTGCTATAGTTGGTTATAGTCTATAATATATATATAATATGGGCAATAAAAGAAGGCATATAAAACTTCATACTTTGTAAGAAAAGCTAACTGTGCATATGTATTCTAAATGTGAGGTGTATGACCCACATTGATGTGTGACATTTCTGGAAGCCCTTTCGGAATACATATACATAGAAAAAGGTGTCTTGGAAGCTTTATACTGTTAAATAGCTTGTAATGCAACATACATGATGAAATACTTTTTTTCTAGTACTGAATTGAATGTATACCTTAATAGCACAAAAACAAAGATTAACTATCTACTTTGAATTACTTTTAGTATTAATAATTTACAGCTCTGACTATTCTAAGTAACAAACTTGCTGTTACTATATCACCATTTAATTTTGTGAAGCAATTTTTGTAAATAACACAGTTGTAATGCAAATATTAAATCTATAACGATTTTTAAAAAAAAAATTTTTTAAATATTAAATTGAATGTAGTAGCTTAATTGTAATAGCTTAAAAAACCAAGATAAACTCTCAACTTTGAATTACTATTACTTGCCACAAGAGTCTCAAAGTAACAAAATTAAATGGTGTTTTAACTATACTGAATTAAAAAAGAAAAAAAAACACATTAAATAATATGAATACTGGATAAAGATAGTGATGGGATACTTATATAACAGAATGTTTTAAATTGAAATTAAAGAGGAGGGAATAGTTTCCCCAGGTTATATAGAATAGTTCCAAAACAATGTCAACCGTTTGCCACCCATTTATTAAAAAATAAATAAAAAAGATCTTGTTGAGATACAGCTGAACTTGATTTTAAAAAATAGGTTATTTTAACCCAAGTGAATTTCAAAAAAGTAATTGAGATTTAAAAAAAAACTATTTTCCATTAATTTTAAACTGATAATTGAGTCTTAAAACAATTATATAAATTAAAAGTTATCTTTGCATATATAACAATGTATTTTTTAGAAGATATTTTTAATTCAATTTTATGAGTAAAAAATAGGACATACCAATATAGAGAAATGTGTTAGACCATGCAAAATATATGGTGAAACCATGATAGTTAGCATTACAATTTTACTAAAAATAATTTGATGTAAAACAATTAAAAAATTTTAATTTTGAACAAATTTGTTATAATAATTTTTTCTTGTATTGAATTAAATACAAAATAATATTTCTAAAAGTGAAATTTTGTTTACCATGATCAGGAATAAATCTAGAAAACATTATACCATCTAGATTTAGAAGGCGTAATGTCTTTGATATTTTAATCTAGTACTAGTTTCAAACACCTGATGTAATTTTATACGCAAACTTCATATTAAATTTTCCACACAATTATTGGCAATATCTCAAAATGAAGAGTAGGTAAGGAGGGGGAGATTAGTTGAGCCAATACCCACACTGGTCAGTGAATTAAAAAGCTTACATTAATATTTTCTTGGATCTCTTTTCGCACAAAAAAATTTGTGAGGGCATCAATTCTACAATTTTTTGGAGTTTATTTGTGTCCAGAGAAAACCATGACTTCAATTAGATGGAAAAGAAAATTGCGTTCAGATATGCCTCTCAAATATTTTTATTAGGTTAATATCCAGATTTTGCTGCAGCCAATGAAAGTGGTGGAAGTCAGAGTGATGTTTATTAAACCAATTTTGTATGCTTCTAGCATGAAGGTTATCTTCAGACGTCCCTGAAGGTTATCTTCAGATAAAAAAATGCAACATTCTAGGAAGAATTTCTTTGCCAATGTTTCCAGGGGTTGTTTGGCTTTTTGTTTACCTTTGAGAAACACCCACTGTCACACCAGCAAAACAAGTTCACATCACGACACTTTCATCAGACCGTTGCACTGTGCAAACAAGGCAAGAGAAAATTTTTAATTCATCAGTCAGTGTGTGTATATCTCTTAAAATCGGTGAAGAAGAAATGCTAAAAAAATTTTAGGCAAAAATTTTTAAATAACAAAACAATTTTTTTTTTTTAAATTTTGTCTATACTTATTTATTCATTTTTAAAGTAACTATTTAAATTGCAAATAAAAGTGTAGCATCAAATGCAAAAGAATTAAACTTATCTTTTAAGTATTTTTAAAAAGATATAATGAATCATTACAAAAAAAAAAAAAAAACATTTAAAGTATTTAAAAGAAATTATTTTTTGACTGTAAAATATGTCAAAAGACAAACTCCAAACAAATATTTATATTTTTCATATGACTGCAAGGAAAGATATGAAAATGTAACTCTTTACATAAAAGATGTAATTGAATGCTACAAATATTTCGAAAAATATCATCATTATGATCAATTATGATAAATATTACTTGTCTAAAAAATTTATGAGCTGAATATGTAGGACTATTAACCAAAGAATAATATTCATAGATTAAAGACAATCATCTTTAAAATAATAAATTCATATGAAATTGGAGCATATTATTCACAAACAGGATAACGAAAATTAAAAAAATAGAATACAAAAAATAGTAAAAGTTTTTACTAACTAAACACCATATTTCTCAAAAATGTTAATAGTTTTTGAAATTGGATCTAATTTAACCCTATGGTCTGAACTATTCAAAATATGAACTGCATTTGAAAAGTCACAGAAACTTTTATTATCACGCTTAACGAATTGTAAAACTAAAAAGAATAAAATATATTATAAATGAAGTAGCAAACCTAATCATGTTTGTATATGTTTATCGGAGAGCATATAAAAAATTTTCTAATAAATTTATGCTATTTTTTAACATGTGTGGTTGTTTATGATATTAAGTTTCCACTTTAATACTTAAAAATGTAGCAGCTTAAATAAGACAGAAAGAGGTGCATATAAAATTAAAAAGTACCAATATACATAAATATGTATGTGTATATATATATATATATTTCCATCAGTATATCCAGAATTGAAATAGCAGGACAGTTTAATACTACTAAAATCTAAGTTTTAAAAAAATGTATTATTGTGTATTAATTTAGAAGAGTTAAGAAATTATTGTATGATAAAGAGCATAACAAGTCCAAAACACCTTTTTCACAACTACTGATATGTGAATTCGAAATAGAAAATTTCCAAGGTTACAAACTTAAACCTTGCTTTGAAAACATCACTTATTTGGTATAATTAGCCATTAAAAACAATACTAATCATAGGGTTTTGCAATAACAAAAAAAATTACATTTAAAACAAAAAACTTACACTTATATCAAGATTTTAAAGTAAGTTTTTCATTAAAGTTGCAATAATTTTCACTGATATTGACAAATTATGTTGCTGTAATTACACAATGCTTGGAATTATATGTGTTGATTACCAAGCAATTAGGAGCAGTGAGGGGATAAAGTAGATATTTGTGACTTAATAAAATCTCCTTTGATTCTTATGCACAATAGGTTAAAACACACATAACAACACAATCAACAGCATGTACTACTAATAGCAGTTTTGATCACTAAGTTATCAGATACAAACACAAGATAAATTTACATAATATTCATCCATAGATCGTCAAATTGTTACAATAAAAAAAATAACAATAATTCTGGTATGAAATTATCTGACAAAATAAATTATTATATCCGATTTAAAATTGTGACCCCATAGAAATTATCTAAGTATCCTGACATAAGATAAATTTACAGAATATTTATCCATAGATCGTCAATTTGTTGCAACAAAAAACATGCAATAAAGAGTTGCATTTTATTTAATACTTTTCTTAAGATATATTAAACCAAAATTAATTTTTTAACTTTTTATTGTTTATATTTTCATTTATGAAGAATTCAAGGGAAAAATGACATGAGTCAAATTTTTCGACAAATCAAGTACTTTAATATTTATTAAGATTTACTGCAGGTTAAAATTTAAAAAAACTTTTCAAAGCTTTTTCAAAAAAAAAAAAAAAAATTTAGGTTTGTGTAATATTTTTGATCATTACAGTTAAATTTTTACAATAAAAAATATAACATGTTGAACCTAAAACAAAATATTAGTTAAAATTTGCTCAGTAGGTTAACTTTCCACAGTACTCTTTTTTAAATGAATAAAAATATTTCATCAGAGCCAATAGCCATTCAGAGCCATCGATTCTAATAATAGATATAATACATAGTGTTATCCAAAGGGTAGCATCAAATTATTCAAGTTACAACGCCATGTTGTAATTTGGAAAACTATTTTTCTTACTTAAAAAAAAGAAGAAAAAACTAAAGTATATTACAAAATACAATTACAAAAAAATTATATTCATGCAAAAATACATCATGTATTGCTAAGTAATTTGAATTATCACTCTCTACAAAAAAAAAGAATGTAAAAATTCGCCCAAAGAAAATTAAAAGAATAAAATATTTCATTTATATAAATGAGATACTAAAAAAAACCAGTTTTTTATAATATATATATTTGAGAGTTTTGGATTCACTGATTAAATAAGTGTTTAAATTTTATAACTCTAACAAAACATTTATAAATAAAAAGTAGAAATTATTATAATTCTAAAGAAAGAAACTATTTAAAGAAAAAAAAACCTTTAAAATAAAAATACAAAAAAAATTAAGTATTTTTTTCCGTTATTTAAAAAATAAATGCATATCAAAAGTTATAACAATAATATAAATACAAAAGAATCTTTCCAAAGGTGGTACTCATCTAGCTTAGCACTATTATAAAACAATATAAAAGCAAGATTATTTACAACTTTCAAATGTTCAAAATAATAACAACTGTGACCTATTGCAATTCCTTCCTTGGCTATTGGCTTCAACAATTATATTAAAAGTATTATAAAAAATTATGCATAACTTGTATCTTAATTCTTCAAAATGCAATAAAGTATCATAAATAAAATATAAATATGGATAAGATGATCTATAGGGATCAAATATTCAATAAATAAACGTAAAAAAGAGAGAATATTTCTTTTTATATTATCTCATTAATCATTTTTTGAAACCAAACAATTTCACATTAAGATAAATAAATATAAAAAATGCTTTTAATTTTTAAAGCTTTTTTTCCCCCTTTTCTTTTTCCTTTGAAACTCAGATGAATTAGTAGAGGTAAAAATAGGACATGTGCTTTTGATTCCCAATTTAGCATAGCCTATTTCATAAAATCTACCAATCCAAACGTTAAGTCCTAAACTGTCATAACACCAAATATGACTATATCTTCTGTCACATCCTTATCTAATCTTAACTGATAATTTTTTTTTACACTAACTAAAATAACAAAAAAGAAATTTACAAAACTACTACAACAATAAATACAATGATTTATAAATAATCATCTAAAAATTACATAGGCTTTTGTACATAACAAACTTCCAACAAACATTCAAGTCTTGTGGAAGAATTCTTTGAGTGCTACAAACTTAACTTTTCGGTTCACCGGTACATACAATATGCTACAGGATATTTTTACAAAAGAAACATTTACATACAATATGCAGATTAGTTATTGACTGAAAGAAATATGCATTGTTTTGCATATCAAACAGATTTTTCAGCAAACAAAAGCTGAATACTTCTCCCAAAGAAGCTTGAGTTACTTTTTTCATAATCCAACCAAAAAATGCGTCAAAAATATTTTTTGTTAAGAACAGCCTATGCTATTAAAGTAGAAAATGTTGAGCACTGTATAAGTTTGCTTCAATAGAGAACACAAGACTGATTTGCTATCGCAGAAGAATAAAAACTTATTCACACTGACTTCAATCATCATATACTAGCATATCAAAGGCACAAGGCAAAATCAAAATCTTTCTTGAAATATGCCTTTCTTATTTTAAAAACTGATATTCTATAGAATGAGAATTATCTGATCCTCTTTAATATGCAAGATAAAAAAAAAGATAACCAAGTTATAAAATTTTAAAAAAATGAAATGATAGATATGTTGCTAAACGAAATAAGATAACTCAGTAAATTGCTATAAGTAAAAATATGAAATAAGATATCTTAAATTAAGATATATAAACAAAATGTATAAAACAAAGCAAGTTAGTTAAATTTTGTCGCTTCTACAGGCAACACAAACAAATTAAATTTTCTATTTATCATGCAATTTTTTTCATTATTCACTTTTTTTTTCCGGTGTCACATACAAGCAACGTTACTATCCACATTAAAGTTCTCAGTTTCACCCCATATTCTTTCCTTTTTAATCCTAAAACATAAAACAATTTTAAATGGAAAAAAATTAACATCATTAGCACCATTTATGATTAAATAGCAATTTTAGTTTCTCATTAAAATTCATTATAACCCGATTAAAACATACGGTTATTATTTTGAGAATTATGATTTTGGCAAGTTTCTGGAAAAAATAGAACTTACAAATTTATATATTTTGGCACCAGCACTTATAACTTTTTGTTTTACTTATAATTTCTCAGGAGAAAATTTTATCGGTAAATCTTGTTCAGTATTAAAAAAAAACAAAAACATATACACACCTTAATTCTTTTTAAGAAAAGGATACAGCACATTTTTTAGAGATAATTACATTAAAAATTGATTTCAAATTTTATATTTCCAAATTAAAGTTGTATTCATGTTTGTAATTAAAAAACTGGAAGACTAACGGATTAATGAAACTAAATTAGTATGAAAAATTACTTTTATAAACTTAAATTACGCATAATGATTAAAGAAAGCATGAATAAGTTATTACAAGTAAATAATTAGCTATTTTCCATGATTTTACAAAATCTTGTCATTAGACTTCCTAAAAAAATTTGTAATTATAAAATGTATATGTCATATAAACATTGCATATCAGCTAGTATGGCATCATCATCAATGACAAATTTCATTCACTACACTCACATATCATGCCTCCTTTTTACATCTGATTTAACATTTTTACACATCTGATTTAAGAGGGGGGAGGAGAGAATGTTAACATGATTGTAACCAGGAGTCTACAAAAGTTTAGCATATCTAAATACTAGCATATTATGTAATGGGAAGTAGGAGAGCTACATTTTGCTTTATAAAATTACAAATTATTTCTATATGATCAAAATAAATATAATTTTTTTTATTTAATATTAACTAAAAATAAATAAATTGGTGGAATGTATGTTCGCTTTTAAATGTTTCTAGTTTGATGGACTTCCTAAAACCAATTACAACTTTTGATGTGAAATTAAAAATAATCTAGAAATTACTCGAGTTTTCTATTCTAGCTTTATAACTCAATTATGGCCTGAGATTAACCCAACTGTGGGAACTTACATTAAGTCATATGTTTGTGCAATATAACTATTCTATATTGCAACATTTTTCAATTCAGAATAGCATTTTTAATAACATCATTTTTGCCAGTATTCTTCATCAAATATTTTCCTTGCTTGTACAATTACTTGCAAAACAATCAGTCGCAGTCTATTTATTCCTAGATTTGTAGAAATAACTTTTTACTTTGTAAAATTCATTTTTTCATTTTTTAAAAAAATAATCAAAAATCTGGTGCAAACAATTATGTCATTAAATTAAATGACAGAAGCAGATTTTTAATAAATAATGTTCTGGAGAATGTCTAACAAAATTTAAAAACAGTAAATATTTTGGCTCTAACAGTGATATTTTAGAGGCAATGACAACAAGGTGACAGGGATTTGTAGACTCCTGATAATAACTGAGGAAATTCAGGGATTTTCCATCGTTAAAAAAAATGTAAAGTTAAAAAGATCTTTTTTATAATTTAAAAGGCAAGACCATATTTGTTAGCATACTACCTATATAGTTTAAGAATTATTACATAGTTGTAGTTAAAGAATGTAAGTTGATAGATGTAATCCTTAGTTCTTTTAAATCAATACAGATAAAACATAAAATTATCAAAAGCTTTTATACATTTTTTAATAGCATTATCAAATTTTGAAGATGGCACGAGGAAGAAATTTTTTGATTTTAGTTAAAGTTTCAATATATGAATATTTAGTTAGTTGATAATGCAGCTGCCAACATTTCAAAACTAAAGAGACTTATAGATGTAGGCAAAAATTAATAGTATTTCTTTTCAGGGGAAGTTTTAAGAAAAAAAGTTTTTTTCACATACAAATATTTCATTTATTTAAAAAAAAAAAAAATTAAGAGACTTATGCTGTTTTTAAAAATTTGGGAAACTTTTGTACATTATAAAGAGTTGGCAGCTATACAAATACAATATTTGAAATATTTTAAAACTTATTTTTGCCTAATACAACATTAAATAAATAAACAAAATTTATTGGTTGTTTATTATTTTTTTAAATAACCCCTTCTTCATTAATAATACCTATACTTCACAGATTCCAGTTAGTCTTGTTCAGATGAATAGATAATACATAAGCATCAAACTCAGAGAATCAATCAGAATCTCACATGATGAAATGGATTTACTATAAACTACAAATTTTAATGGCAGCTCTGCATATCTTAGCTGAGTTCAGACAAACAAGCAAAACATTAATGATGAATTAGTCAAGTCTATATATTTAGTAGCTCAACATTACTCATCCCATAAACACTGTTGTTTCTGTTGTACAAAAAACTCAAATGAGCGGCATTTACGGCAAGTTTTGATCCCACACCTATAACTAATGGCTTTACCAGAGGAATCTTTCCCACGACAGTACTTTAGGCCACATGGATACCAACCGACACATATTTCTAGCCGGCACTGGCAGGGTTGCCACAGGTTGGTGTTTTCATTGCAACGGACGGGCTTAGGAGGTGGTGAACGTTTTACGGCAGAAGTCAAGGTGACAATGTCTCTACTCAAAGCTATAACACAAACAAACATATATGTAACACACAAATATAAAAGAAAATAAGCGAATGGGCTACACAGTGGTAAATCTCATATTCAGAATCTTCGGACTTTGGCAAGTCCGAAAAAATAGTTCTTTCTGGATAATGGATCATTAAGAAAAACTAGTATCAAAACATACAATATGCAATAAAAAATAGACTATAATTAAAGCCAGTTTCATACAACGTTTTCTTACAGGCTGAATGACCTTTATTAAACTAAAGACTGTTTAGCATCTATACTTATAAAGTCATGTTGTCATTCCTTACTTGTAGTACGAAAATACTTAACTCAAACAGTTGACTTTTTTTTTTTTTTTGAAAATATACATATTTAGCGTCCTTAAATAATAGTGTTGTGAGCATATAATAGCTATATTTTTTATTAAACTTTCAGCAGAATGGTAACAAAAAATGTTTAGCATTGTAAAATAATAGTTCCTGGTGCATTTATTGTGCTATTATTATAAAATTTTCTGCAGAATGGTAAAACTTTTGTTCAGGTGATAATATTTGATATGCCAATTTCCTTACTTAAAAAATGCCAATTTTGTATTAAAAATTGACTTTAAGTTTGTATTTGCAATAATTGATTCTGTTTTCAGCATGTGACGAAAGTTGCACCACATGAATAAAAATGCGCCAAAAGTGGTTGGTGAGAAACAAATCATCAAACATCAGGTGCTAACATGTAGCTAAACAGTTCCATAAACTGTTTTAGCTCCCCACAATTTTAAAAAGAATTTTTATTTTTTTCAGTTTACTACATTTCTTTCTTTCCCCCCTGAGGCATTAAATAAGAACCCTGGATTAAAAATACTAAACAAAGGTAGCAACAATTTATACAATACAATTATAATGTTGATTTAATTTATCAGAAACAAATGATGCTAAAACTATATCTAGAAAAAATTAATAACTAAACCTAGAACAAAAAAGAAAGAAAAAAAAAGACTGGGGATGTTAATAATTACAGAATTGACACTGTTTTAAAATAAAAATTATGAAATTATAACGTAATACTTATTTAAGTAGATAAACTCACAAAGAAAAAAAACTTTTTCTACCTTTAGGACTTGCCCAGGCTCTTAAATCTATTTCTCTGGCAAAAGCAGAATTCGAAGCTTCATCACAAATATTTGGAAGATGTGGGGAAATGACGGAAGACTTCTCAAGTTCCACGCTCAAATCCATTTCCAGATTTTCTTTACCTCTGTCTTCTTCTGGTTGCCTTACTGCTCCAGGATTACGCTATAAAAAAGATAATAAATTAAACTTTTCCTTTTTAATAGATTAAACGAAGAACTGATGTTCGATACTCAGTGATGGCATGAAGCTCACCCAGTTTTAAATCTATTGGGAATAACTTGTCTCAGAAAAAAAAGTTGCTTGGGCTCAAAGTCAACCACATTTCTAAAGTCTAGTCATGTTGAAGTTTGGAGCCTTAACCTCAATCAACCATATGGCCGACAATGGACTGTGGCAGGGGTGTTTTTTTCCCCTCTTATGAAACAAATATAATAAACAGAACTATACCAAGACATAAGTGAAAAATGCACTCTCTTGTATATTACAGAGAGATATAAAAAGCAAACTGCTTTTCTATTTATTTACTTTTATCACTACCTCAGGATTGTGTCATAATTACAAGCTACAAATAAAAGTACCTCTTACAGTAATAATTCACTACTCAGATTCCCTAGTGGCCAAAGAAAAAATCAATACAACATTTTCTAAAATTACAGGACATGCTCTAGAACATTATCTACAGACTAGACAACTTTTAAAAAAGGCAAACTAAGACTGAACATTAATTTATTCTACTTATATCAGAATTACTTTGCTTAGAACAGAAAGTTTTTACAGTTTCCAGTATAATTTTATAAATACTGAACAGTAATAAGGCAAAATTAACTGTTGCTATAGACCACAGGGTGACTAAACATAAAAAAAGCGATTAGGAAATTGTCTGCCAGTCACCAATATCATAATTCTTTGATTCCTCAAATATATTTTTTAAAAATCGAAGCTTGTATTATTACAACATGAGGTGTACTGAACACGCAAAAATCAGAAATATCAGGACAAACAGCTAAAGATAAGAACAAAATATTTTTTATCAGGAATATAAGGATAGCTACAAATCCTGTAACCAGGCAGTTGATTGCAGAAAGAAGAAATTATCTGAATTTTTTTTCTTCTCAATATGTTGATTTCTTTAGCACTTAATTTTTTGATTTTGTCTTGAGACCAATCTCAAGACAAAATCAAAAAAACAAAAGCCTTAAAACTCAGCCTGAAACCCTAAGAAAAGGGTTGGCAGATCTGCTTAACTTAAAACAAATGTTTTCCAAAATATTCTATAACCAGACATGTGATTGCAAAAAGAAAAAATAATATAAATTTTTTTTTCTTCTCAATTTATAGATTTTTTTAGAACTTTATTTTTTGATTCTGTACTGAGATAGGACACAAAAGCCTGAGACTCAACAATAGAGGAAAAATTGGCAGGTCTGCCTCAACTTATATTATATATATATACATACAGCAGAATACAGACAAGCGGTATAAAAGGTAAAGAGAGATAAGCGAAGAAATTAAGAAAATTATTAAGTTTTATTAACTGTGCATAAGCTGCAAGCATAAAAAAAAATTTAAATTAGTCCAAGATTTATAAATTGCTAAACTTGTATCAAAAAATATCATACGTGTCGCTCTGCAGGCAGCGGGAGAGCAACTGTGGAAGAAAAAAATTCAGAATTTCCATGTCATAATATCAAATTAAAAATAAGTTCAGTCTTACTGTAGGCAAGTAAAAAAAAAAAAAAGAGGACAAATATATCACATTGATTAAATTATACTTCTGTTACAAATCAGAATTTACAACTAAATTGCTACACATTAAAATATAAGTTTTACAAAAATGTAAAAAAAAACACAATTTTTTCTAGCAAACAATCTTTTAAATGTTTGCCATATCAAAATAAATTTTTAGATTATCAATTTTAGACTTATGTGTCACACTTAGTATTTCCTTAATTCCAGCAGAAGTTAGTAATGAATTTTTTCTTTTTTCAGTCTCAAATTCTCTAAGTTTATCCAAAACTGCATTTTTCTCTAGCAATTTTACATAAAATAAAAAAAAAAGTCTTTATTGCGCATGAATGAGAAATTAGATAGAAAAAACAGAGGGTGCTGATAAGAGCGGAATAAATGTTCGATAAACGAGATTTTGTGACCGAGAAAATTTCGAAGGAATATGAAGTATTGACTTGCACAAGTCATCGAATTAATGGTTTTGAGATTCGCAGAGAACCATGAATTTGCGGAAAAATCATATGCCTGAGTAACTTTTACATACAAAATATTGATTGAATTACCTGTCTAAGTTTAGACATGGCATCTGCAGAAATAAAATCATTCTTGGTCAACTGTGTCACAAAACATAGAACTTGGTATTGACTCTGGCCCCTCTCCTCCTCTCCTAAAACTAGAATCCGGAAGATTTGTACTTCCTAAAAAAAAATAGTTTTATTCAATTAGAAATTTATTAACTAAAAGAATAAACTAAAGAATGGATTACTTAAAGAACTCTTAATAATTTCTTGAACATAAATAGTAGAATGCAAACAAAACTGAGACAAAAATCTCTTCTTTTTTTTCTCGAATAAATCAAGTTTTAGAATCATTAACATTTCTAAAAGAGTCATATTAAAATTATTTAAAATTTAACTGTAAAGGTTGGCCACTGTTTCACAAATGGTGAAACAAAAGTCCAATTTATTATTCCATTATTCATTTCCATAAAAAGTTCATTACTATTACAAAGATGAACTCAGACAGTTTAACAAATTATAATAGTGCACAACAAAACAACCATTTGAATTTTTTTTAAGAAACATTAAAATGGAAGGTTGAGAAAAACATCTTGTAATAGTTATTTATTTTACATAAATTTTTGTGTTTAAAATTTTAACTTGGGGCTAAATGTATAGAATATTCT
Source organism: Parasteatoda tepidariorum (assembly GCF_043381705.1). NCBI lineage: Eukaryota > Metazoa > Arthropoda > Arachnida > Araneae > Theridiidae > Parasteatoda > Parasteatoda tepidariorum. The sequence goes on along the minus strand of NC_092207.1, from coordinate 36,976,757 downwards.
AATTATTAAAACTGTACTTATGTAAAACTAAATAATTTCAAATATTTTCTATTCCACAATGCAATAAAGAATAACTTGAGATTCTCTCGTTTCAGGTTTTCTTATAAACCAATTTTATAAAAATCATAGGTCAATACAAATTTTTTTATTAAGCAAGGATGTCTATTATATAAGATTAGATAGATCAATATCATATGGCACCCCAATATGGATAAATAAAAAGAATATTTTGTAAGAAAGGAAGAATTGAACTTGTTTGCAGATTAATAACATCATCCAAAAAGGATAGGATATATTTTGTGCTATGTAGACTAAAGCAAAAAAATGTGAATAAAGCACTAATGAAAACACAGAAATAGACACATTTCATTTTTGAATTGATAAACAAGAGCCTTCAACCTTCCTCGGTGTTTAAACACCAAATGATCGAAGAGAAGTAAAGAAAGAAAAATGTGCAAAGTGATTTAACTAATGAGGACAGAGAGACAAGTTTAAACAAGATAATGAAAAAAGGGGATAAAAGAAAGAAGTGTGAGGGAATTTGTAGTGTAGGATAACCACAAACGTTAGGAAACTAGAAAGATCATTAACTAAATCATTAGAATTTTCCAAAATATGGAATGACTCCCAAAAATCAAGTTCAGTATATGAAGAGCAGTGTTGAATGATTTTAAATGAAAACTGAAACCAGAAATTAGAATTTGAACTATGTAGAACGGTGGAAAAATCGGTCAATTTCCTGATTTTTGGACGTATCTTTAGTGAACATTAAGTTGAACAAGTAGTTTAAATAGTTATCTTCCCAATAAAGAGCTCTTTCACATGAAAGCTATGGCTGTAGATTGTGATCTTCCTTCTAATATTATTGATTCCATCGACAGAAAATTAATCTCGCCATTCAACAAACTCTCTAGTTCTACCTTTAACAATTTCAGGGGTGATTGTGAGCCCAAGTGAAAATTCCGGAAAATTTCTTGATTAAAAAAAAAAAAAAACAGTTTAAATTGAAAAAAAATTTAACAAGTTTTTTTTCTTCCTTTTTCTCAATATTTCTTAGTTTACTTAAAATTTTACACATTCCTATACCATTTACACATACCTATGATGACCTGGAGAAGTAATTAAAATGTACAAATATGTCTTTCTTTCTTGAGTTTATGATTATAACAACTATTAACTGATAAAAAATGAATATTAATCATGAATATAAGCTTATAAAGTATCTTTCTGGGTCTCCCTTACAAACAAATAAAATAAACCCTTGAAAATTTTATTTCCGGAAACTTCTGTGATCAATGATTTTTTGAAACATCTGGAACTTTGATCTCCGGAAACTTCCGGATCACTGTTAGCGAAAATTCTGGATATCCGGATTTTTTCCGGAGCACAATCAGCCCTGCAATTTGATTGTTTTACCTTATCTGAAAATCAATTCCCAAACTGCTTAAGATGTTAAATAAATATGTATTAAAAAAAAAAATTTCCCTGTAAATAAACTAAATTTCACCAACCTTAAAGATCCTATTGCTGACATTAATAGCTCTGATATTTATCAAATTTCATGTCAATGTGGTCTTACTTATATTGTACAAACTAAACATGCCCATAAGGTCATAAACCTGAACAAGAAAGATACGTCCAAAATCAGGACTAACAGATTTTCCATTGCTCTGTATAGTAGAAATTCTAATCACAGGTTTCAGTTTTCTTCTACTAAAATCATTCAACACTGCTCATCTACCGAACTTGATTTTTGGGAATTATTCCATATTTTGAAAAATTCTAATAATTTAGTTAATAATTTTTATAATATCCCACCAAATATATTATTCCATATATTTTTTTAAATTGTTCCTCTGTCCCTATTGATTAAACCACCTTGCATGTGTTTGTCTCTTTACTTCTCTACCATCATTTGGTGTTTGGCACACTGAGGAAGGTTTTTGTTTATAGAACCGAAACTATAGTATGTCTATTTCTGTACTTAGCTTTATTCATGTTTTTCTTTTCTCTTTGCTACAAAAAACAAAATTATTTATATTTTATATACTAAAAGAAATTAACAGTTAGTTTGCTTTTTTTTCCTAGTTAGCTATGTGATTGAAAGTTTGCTGTTACATAACAACATTTTCTAATGGTTTAAGAGTAGCAATTTTTTACTGCAATAATTTAGGATGACAATTTCTAATTTTAGAGCAGTTAGACATAGCTAAATGCATGTTTTAAAGTCCCCAAAGCAAAATGAAAGTAGTCCTCTGTCGGAAAAATTTTGCATTTTCATATTTAGAAAAATTTTTGAAAAGCCTTTACTCAAAATTGAAGTTTTTACAGATAGGTAGATTAATGCACCTAGTGATCTGTTGGACCAGGCTCAATTATTTTAATGCTACTGAACTTTTTTGTTTAATAGCTTTAACAAAACAAATTATTTGAAAATACAAAATAATTCAAATACTACAAATCATTTGAAAGAATCACATAGTGCAGTTAAAGCCAACCCTTTTTTATTTCAACAAATTATATTTTAACATTGCTTTAATTTTCAGAAGTGTACTTGGAATTTTAACTGTATCTTGTTTCGATAAGAACAGATCAATATATTGAGAGGATTTTACAAGGTAAGATTTCTGAACTGGTAAACACTAACAGCTTATAAATTAATAATATGATAATGAGAGAAATAATTATAATCTTTTGGGAAACTCAGATCATGGGGTATGTTGATCTACTAAAAACTGGGATATATTGGACCATCAAAATAATTCAAAGAAACGTTATTCTAAGCATTATTCTAGTTATTTTATACAGTTATACACTTAAAACTCTCTCAATTAAAAGTCTAAATAATAATTATTTAAACTTTTTTATATTATGTTCGAAGTAGAAAAGTCTTGCAAATACTACAGAAGAATAATCCAAATTATATCAGGTCGATAGATGACGTAACCATAACAACTATAAATGTTTCTTTTTATTACTTCAAATAAAAAGAAAAGAGTTGTAACCATAAATGACTTAACCTAAGCCATTATAAAAGTTTGTTTACATTATTTCGAATAAAAAGAGAAGAGATATAAAATGGGAAATTAGTAAATATCAAATCTAAGACCTAGAGAAAAAAATTTAAATGAGTTACTAAATTCTAAATGTCTCAAACTAGCTTTTATGGCGTAACAAATAAACTTGAGGAAAATTTTATTTTACCGATTTAAAATCTACAAATTGTGTTATCAATGTCCCCTCTGGACGTTGGAATTCTAAAGTTATTGTGTCATCAGTTATATTTGAAGTAATTGATTCTTGAACAATGTCACCACCTTGATTTTTTACATTAATAACAAGTTGGCATTCACTAAACGTCAAACTGCCGAAATTATAAAATACGATAAATATGACGACGATGTCAATACTATAATGAAACATCATTGTATGATAATTATGGAAGGTAATAGGTTCTAAATATATGCACAGAGTAAAGCTTATGAAGTTTCATATTTTGCATTTGGGACGCATTTATTATTCAAAATTGAAATCAGCAAAGATGCTAGTTAGCATCCACAGCTGATTATTAATCAACCAACAGCCATGTTTTGAACGTCTTCTCAGATAGAGCAGTATGGAGTTGTGTTGTTTAAAGACCGTGACAGCAAATGAATTACGAGCTTAGTTGAGTTTTAATTCAAGGGCAAATAAAAGTAAGCTTTAGGATTAAAAATACTGCAAATTAAGTTTCAGATTAAACACATAAAGGTATATAATCACAATAAACCGCGAAAATGATACCGAAACACATTCTGCTATTGTTTTCATAAAACAGCTGTTGACAAAACTATTCATATATGTGGCAACAAAGTTTAATCATAATAAAGCGATGGCCGAATTAAGAATTTTAAAATATTCAATTCATCAAAGTTCTAGTCACTCTACTCCATTTATACCAGAGTATGTCAAAATTCTCTTATTATTATCTCTTATAATGTTATGCTCTTATGTCAATTAATATATTTCCCGGTAGTTTCATAGTTTAATTTTAAATTCCATTTGAAATACAAACCATTCTGAAATGAGTTATCAAATTATTTTATTATTTTTGTACATTATGCAAGCAAAGTTTATGTCAGTCCTTGCTTATTATAAATTTCTTTCTTTTACTTAATTAATCGTTTTATTAGTCTATTGTTACTTCATACTTTTTAGATAGCTTTCCTCGGGCTGTGCTTATGAAACAATAGGATAGACACACAAAGCTTTGTTCGTATTGTAATTCTTTGTTTGATGCACCATATTCTTCAAATTATGCCACTAGTTAAAATCAATAAACGAATATTTATAGTTCGTGGCTTACCCGGGGTGTGGTATGAGTTTGCCCCATTGTATGATAAACAAAGTTATTCAGTTCAGTGATATGATTATGATGATTTTACAAGAGAGTGTCACCGAGCTCTATGTGATTAGTTTGGGTACTTATCTGTTTTTGGAAACAGGAAAATTTCCTTATCGTCATTTACGCCAAAATAAAGGTCAAGATTTGGAGAGTATGGGCTGTGGCCCGCTACAAACTTTAAAAAAATTACAGCAGAGTCAAACTCATATAATACAACTCGTGGTCACTCTCGGATAAAGCTCTACACATTTTTTTAAAATTTTTTGCTGGTTTAAAATCCCTATAGTATCTCAGAGATTGTAGTTGGCAGGAACAGACTGATACTGAAATTTCCTCTGATTGACCTGTAGTGTATCTACCACTACAAAATTGCAGTTACAATTCACTAGTATATAATACATGTTAACTCGATTCTATGGTGGGGTACCTTTTCATAGATGAAAGGTGACATGATCTGTAACGTATCTATAACAGTCAGAGGTCTCTTTATGTGAAACTGTTTCTATCTTTGTCAAATTGTTTTAATTATATATATAAACAGAACAAAGTTACAAACTTAACCCTTCAATATTTTCATATTAACACATATCCTTGTTAAAGCAATTCATCCCACAAAAGACACTTATTTATTTAGTTTAATTTGATTTAATCATAATTTTAAACTATAACTTTTTTGCTGACTTTATGGTTTAATATTGGATGCAAAAAGAAAAAAAAAACTTAGATAATTATCACAAATTAAACGAATTTTATTTATTAAGAACAAAATATAATTTTGCATTTGTAGATTTCCTGTCACAAGAAAGTTTATCCTCTTGACCTCTCTTTGAGTGCCAGTTGTAAAAAAATCATATTTCAGGTCAGAAACTCTGAAAAATGATTTAGAATAATTTTTGATAAAATCTGGCATTACAATTCTAAAGCATAAATGATGGTTAACAAAATTAAAGCAGATGAATCAATATAATAGTTGAAGCAGAAACCTAATGATTATATTAAAATTTTATAATATAGATACAGTAGGGAACCGACTATCCGGATAACTGATTTTTCCGGTTTTCTGAATCGCTACAAAAAGCCATTTTTTTTTTTTATTGTTAAACCCAACTAAATATAAAAAATTTTTTGGAAATAATCTTAAAAAGATGAAAAAAAACAATGAAGTAATACACTAAAGATTAGTTCCAAAATAATGGTAAGGTGAACATCTTTCAAAAAAGAGAGAAAAATCCTAACATCTTATGAGGAAAAAAAATTTTTTTTTTTAAAATGGTGGGAAAATTGATTGAATTTCGGTCCGGTTTTCTGATTTACGGATAACGGGTTCTGTACTGTATCTTTAATTTAACGGCTTCCCTGATTATCCCGAGTTAACTCGGGTATGTATATATTGTAAAAATTTATTATCCCGATTATACTCGGGCATAGCAGAATTATTCAATATGTTTTGTTTTATCACGTTTTTATTCAACCGGAAGCAAAACAAAATCTGCTGTGATTGGAAGTTTGCCAATTTTTGTTCGAGAGTTTTGCTATTTGTGGACTGCAGTCGTGTTTTGTATAATTGTATATACAGGGTGATTCTAAAAAGATGGGCAAAATTTTAGGAAGTGATAGTACACACCCAGACAAAAAATTTTTATCAGAGAATGCATGGTCGAAAACAAAACCCAAAACCGCTAGAAGAGGGCGTCAAAGTTTATGTTCTTATATGAGGCAAAAACACACAAAGGACGATGAAGTTAAGTTATAAAAGCAAATTTAATGGCATATGATTACAATAAGTGTTCAAAACAGTGGCCGGCAGCGGCCTGCTGGTAGAACAGCGAATAAAAGATAGACGAACTTTCCCTGCAGCAACTGAAAGCTTGGCGACAAATAACGTAGCGCAGTAACTCGCAACTGGAATGGATCTTTCTCGTTTGCATGAAAAAACTTTCCAAATGCGCCAGCACCTTTGCGTTTCGTTTTCGACCATGCATTCTTTGATAAAAATTGTTTGTCTGGATGTGTACTATCACTTCCTAAAATTTTTCCCATCTTTTTAGAATCACCCTGTATATAATGGTTAATGAATTCACATAGAAAAAAGAGTAAAAAAGTGGTGTCTGCGAGCAAAAGTGAAAGTAATGCAGATGATTTTTCAGATTATGAAGATGTGAACATATACAAAGATAATATAAATATTTATCTTTTTTTATTTGTCCGAGATAATTTAGGATAGTAAACTGATGATAAATTAAATATTTTTTACACATAAAAAAATTAGAATTTCAACTTAGAACTTGTGTTTGTTTTGTCTTAGTTCCTTGTATTTATTACTGAAATAAAAAAAATATGTCAATTTTTTGCATTTTGTTTTTTTAATTAGTAAGGGAAGCAATTAAGGAGTACATTACTTATTATTTCACCCATAAAAAATAGGTAACTTAAATTATGTTATTTTAGCATTTAATAAAATGTTTTATTTTTTAAATATTTTTTTGCTATTTTCAACTATTAACTGTCAAAAAATTAAAATAACTTTTGTTCTTTAACTAATTCAGAAACATCTTAACGGATAATCCTAATGATGGAACTTCCCGATGGTCATCAGAAACTAACAATCCGCCACAGGTACGTTCTGATGCATTGAAAATATCTAACATTAGACATCTTTAATATGTAGATTTTTCTCATTTTCTTCTAGCTTGTTCAACGTTTTTGCTTTATTAATCATTCTTTAGTTTTTAAATCCTTATTGATACTTTAAAGCCGAAAAAGTTACTGTTAGCTTATATTTCACTTTTTAACATGTATTATATTTTTTCATTTGTCTTTACCATTTTTATCAATTTTTTTTTTTTTTTTTTCAAAAAGAACATTTACCCTACCCTATAGCTGCATCTATTTTATCTTCAAAGTAATCTTTTTCCTAGGTTCTTCTCATTTAGAAACAAAACAAATGTGATATTTTCTTATTCTTTTTTTTTTGTGACAAAATTAACTTTTTGTTTGATAAAAAATCAAAGCCAAATTACGCTTTTCCTAACTCTGTTTATTTATTTTAATAGCTGGTCTGAGCCAAGAAAAGTTACATATTACTATTCAAAATTTATATGTAACTTATGAATTTAACATGCAGTTCTTTGCACAAAAATCATGATGAAAGTGAAGTTGGCAGGAAATAAATTAATGTAAATAATTCCAAACTAATTTAGTTACAAAAGGTTATTTCAAAACAATTTTTTACTAAACATTTATGATTATGTATTATAGGAAAAAAATCAAGAAATTAAAAAAATTTGTTAACTTTTTAAAAAATAACTTTTATTGTTATTGAAAATGCAGGGTTTGTTCCTAACTAAAATTACTGAAGCATCAACGAAAACTAAATTAGTATGATAAGTGTTCTCTAATTTTTGAAATTTTGGATTCTTTTTTTCTATATGTCTAATTTTATTTATATGAATATATAAGAAGTAACATTTTGCTAGGAATACAGAATCTGCTCGACCTTAATGAAATTTCCAACATAAAATGCTTACGATTCAGTTCAGGTTTGCACTAAAGTAAAATGTAAGCAAAATAGAAAGATGTCTGCAAAAAAAATAATGAATATTTAGTGCAATATATTTATTTATTTTTTTATGTGCAGGATAAACAGCTTTTTTCATTTTTATTTATTTATTTTTATTTATTTGTTTTTATTTAATTTGAAGATCAGTCAACCCATATGATGTGTATAGTGTTTAATTTTCATGCTGATGAAATTTAAAAACATTTATTTAATGTCAACTATACTTGTTTTTTTAATTGTTAATTTCTTTATTTTTAGTTTTTAATATTAAAGCTTTACAATCCAGCTGTGGTTCAAATAATTAGTTTTGGAAAATATGAAAAGAGTCATGTATGTAATATGAAAAAATTCAAAGTGTATGGAGGTCTTGCTGATGATAGTATGATCGAACTTCTTGATGGGTAATTAATGACTATTTAACTTTTATTTCATTACATTAGTTTCTTAGCATTTATATTAATTACCCAAATTTTTATACGCATTTCCTGTTAAGTTATGTTTTTCCCTAGTCTGTTAATATAATAAGACTTCTGTTACTTTTAGGGGACTAAAAAACAACAATCAAACGGAGTGCTTCAATCTAAAATACATTGCTGGTGAAAACATGTTTGCTTGTCGATATATAAAAATAGGTTGGTAAAAGTTTTATTTTTATAAAAATAATGCTCGCAAATTTTTCATGATGTAATAATAATCAAATTTCTTTCAACTTATATTTTGTGACTGCAGTGGACAGTTTATTGTTTATTTTACAAACGTTCTGTGAATTGCATGATAAGATATTAAAGTTGTCGAAGAATAAATAAAATAAAATGAAAACATTTTTGACCGTATTAATTTAATGGTGTTTTCAATATGTTCTTCAGTGTATTACTTGAAAGCAGGTTCTAGAGCCGGACAAGTGTTATTCTTTAGAATCTTATTGTGACTTATATAGATATGTATATTCTAAGGTTTTATGTAGTTCAGGGTGAATAGCATTTTTAAAAAGTGCTTAAAGGTGCTTATTTTTAATTTACATTTTGTAAAAGCCCTTAAAGTTGCTTTTTTTATTCAGGGTTTGTAAAAAGTGCTTAATTTTCTATCTTTTTAAAAAGAAATGTTTTTCTTTTCCATGTCAATTGTCGTTCTAAATTACAAAAAATGCATGATTTTCACAATTTTCTATGCAATATTTATCAGAAACTAGTTTTTTTATCATAATTATGTAAAATTTTTAAAAAAAATTTTGAATTTTATTGATTTTGTGTTTATAAATTAAGAACTTTAAATGATAAAAAAAAAATAATTTTCATTACTACATAGATTCTAATTGTGATTTTTTTTTTTTTTCTTTTTGGAAGTGATTAAAAATATTTTTTGAGTACTTAAAAAGTGCTTATTTTTTAACGAAAAATCTGGCTACTCACCCTGTAGTTGTAACTTTGTTTATCTATTCAAGTATTTCTGTTTGTACTGTCCTATCTATTAACAGTATTTATTGTTAGTTTAATATAGTTATTTAATATGGTTATTTTTTAAATCATTTATTCCCATGCATAATTTATTATATCTGTGCATGAAAATAATATTCAGTCTATTCATTCCTATTCTTTTATTGCAGTACCTATTCAGTCATGGGGTCCAAGTTTTAATTTTAGTATCTGGCATGTCCAGCTTCAGGGTATTGAAGATTGGGATTTTGTAAAGCCATGTGTTAGTTGGTTCAATTTTGTGAGTATCCATTTATCAGGAGTCGTCAAATTATCTAACAGTTTTTAAAAATGTTTTTAGATTTTTAATTTTTCAAAATGACTTCACTTTGTGTGATATACTAACTACAGTCTTTTGCTAAAAAGGAATGCAGGAAAAAGAAAAAATATTTTAAATCTTTGAGAACCTGGATGATTTTAGTTTTTTTATCGATTGAGATTAATTAATCCAGAACTTAATTATTGATATTAGTTATTCATTTGTCTTAAAAATTAGAGTATAAAATACAGCAAATTATGTATAAACTTTAAAGTTTTGTTTACTTTGCTTTGTTTTTAAAAATAATTGAATATTAGTAGGTTTTTTCTAACTTGCTCTGAGGAATATTATACTTATTTTACTTTATATAAATGATTTAATGTGTAATTGTTAAATAAAATTCATTAAAGTTCTCTTAAAGAGATCTTTTTATTAATTTTAAATCTCTTTGAGTCTAGGGTTGTTTGATGTTTCATTTTAATTTTTTCGAAAATTTGTTAACCTAGTTTATTAACCTAGTAATTAATTAACCTAGTTTGATGCATGTAGATCTTTTTAATTCTTTTTGTAAGACCTTAATGAATTTTGATGTTCAATTTATATATTATTATTTACAATTAATTTGCTGGATTCTAAAGCTAGACTGAATTATGTGCACTTTTAAATATACATTATCATAAGATTTACTTATTTTAGTATCGAGAAAGAGAAGCGATCAGGCTTTGCTTGAAACATTTTCGACAGCACAACTATACGGAGGCTTTCGAATCTTTACAGAAAAGGACCTGTGTACAACTAGAAGATACCTTGTTAACAAAATTGCATCAATGTCTTGTGAGTCAACCACACTTTAATTCAATCTATTTTATTTCTGCTTTAATTTATCTTCTGTAAATTTACCATCTTCAAGTAAACATGGTTCCACAACCCTGCAGCATCCCAGTTATTCTTTTCACGTTTTTCTGATTATTTTAGCATTTCATTAGTTTTTAACATGTTTTGATATCATTGTATTTAACATTTAATGCTGCTTATATTTGACTTTGTATAGCTTCTTTCATTTTTTATGAATACATATATTTAATTTTTTTCCTTCATTATCAGGTAATTGATGGAGACTATATGGCTGCTGAGAAGTTGTTGATCAGTGCAGTTCACGGTTAGTCTTAGAAACACTGAAATTGATATAATCAGACTTTTTTTTCTGTAAACCTGGCTTTTGTATAGTATTTAATGTATTCGTCAAAGTTTGCAAGTTTGTTTGTTATGATATAATCTATGAGATTGCTTAATTTTCCAGTATTGCCTAAGTGTAATTTTCTTTTTATTTATTTATTTATTTTGAATTCAACCAATGTAGGCTTGGATTTATATGTGTTTAAGACAAGGAAATTTCAATACAAAAAATAATTAAAATTGTCAACAGGATTGAATTTTTATCTTGGCAGATTATATTTTAAAAACTTATATTATGTTTTTGCTTTTTTATTAAACTATTTTTTTGTTTCTAAAGATTCATTGTTTATGAATGAATATTAGATTCACGAATTTACATTCATAAGTCATGTAATCATATTTTTCTAGATGGTTGCTTAGATAATTACCTAGATCAACAAACACATAAAGCAAAATGGGTTCCTATAATACCAGAGCCAAAAATTCCAGGTAAAACTGCTTATGTTTTAATTACTAATAATCTGCATTTGTAAGAATAAAATAATGAAAACTGACTCTAATTTTCCATCTAGAAACTGAAGGTTCAAAGCCAGGTATGAGAGGTGGTCATCAGATGTGTATTGATGTTCATACAGGTAATAATTATAAATAGGTTATAATATTTAAAATATGTCAATTAATAATCAATTCATAAATCTTTGTTCTATACATTTTAGAACTGCTTATTTTCAACGCATTGAAATTTCTAGTGCAGGCTAATTTTCAAGTGTAACTATCTAAATTATATAAAATAACTGCTAAAGAAATAGTAATAATGAATAGTCTAATGAATTTTTACATTTTAGAAAATATTTACTTATTTGGAGGATGGGATGGTACATCAGATCTCTCTGATTTATGGTGTTATCATATACCTTCTGGTACGTGGAACTGTCTGTCCCGGGACACAACATGTCAGGTAATATTTTTTTTAAAGAAATAATTATGTATCTCCTTAAATATAAGTTGTATGTGAACTTTAAAAATGATTGCATAATCTTATTTTTTTATTATTATATTTAGTTTTTTGAATTTTACAAAACTAAGACTTTTTACCAAAAAATTTATTGTTATTTAATTGAGGGAATAGTGCTTATTTCAAATACAAGCAAGTTAAGTTTGAAGACTTGATAAACAGAGTGGCCTGAAAATAGGGAAAATTCAAGGAATTTTATCAATCTTGAAAATCAGGGCTGTGTTATGTGATATTTAGTTATTGACTCTGAAACATAGCTAAATTATTTGTTACAATTAAACTTTTCATTATTGTCTCATATTAACTATTTATTATAAATTAATTACATAATGACATTTATGTAGAAATAAAATAAAATGAAGAAGCAGTTTTCGAATTTTACTTAATTTAACAGAAACATATTAACCATTTTACTTTATTGAACATGATATTGTGGGATAGTAATATATATCAGAATGTTCATGTTAGAATATTCACATTTAGTTATTTTAGTTTTTAGAGAAATTATCTTTTAGAGAATCATTTCATGTAAAATAAATCAATAAGAAGAATATTTATCTTAACATAAGTGTCACTGGAAAGTGTACAAATCATAATTATTTATCATTAGATTGTATGTGCAAAATATATTGAATGTATATTAATCAAATCTCTGAATCTTAGACCATAGAATTTCTCACTACTATATCATAGTGGAAACCCTTCATAACAAACCAGATTTTCCCCCATCTTTTTTAATGTGAAGGTGGTGTAGTGAGAAAAAAACTTCACCAAACTTGCCAAGACTAATACTGTACAGTGGGATTAATTTCATTTTGTAAAACTTTTGTCATAATGTACTTGTATGTATAATTTATTTTCCTGTTCTTTTTGTAGGGTGGTCCTACTCCTCGTTCATGCCACAAAATGTGCCTTGATCCTGAAAGAAAAAAGATATTTGTTATCGGCCGCTACCTTGATTCCCAAATGCGAGTGCCAAAATATTTAAAGGTATAATTTTTTATGTTCCTCATTTATGTACTTAAATCTTTTTTTACACTTATGTAAATCATGTACTGTGGTAAAAAATAAAATTGATTTTTAAAAGCAGTTATTTTCTTCTGATTTTAACAACGTAGTTTTGTATCTTCACAAGGAACAAGAAATTGAACATTTGTCTTTATCTAAAAAATATGTTATGTACTAAGAAATTAATCTTTATATTCCAAATTTAGTTTAAAAGCAATTTTTTTTAGAAAATTTGCTAAAAAATACTTTTCAAACCATTCTTCTGAAAATATTTTTCTCAGTTTAATAACTAAACCTCTCTCCAATGATAGTCAAATATAGTTATACATTCTCTTTTTGAACCCAGGAGTTTATCAAATATATATGTGTTAGTCTGTAGCATTCTCTAAAACTTGAAGTATATTTTTTACATAGATGCCTATGGTTTCCCAGTTTATAGTTAACTTTTCACTAATAAAAAATAAGCTGTTTCTGCTATGTTCTGAACTCTAATAGCAGTTTTAATATTGTAATTTTTTTTTTCTGACCCATAAGTTTCCAATTGCTTTCTGTGTCAAAGTTAGAAAAAAAATGGATTTAAATGTAACTCTATTTTTATTTTTTTCAAATAGCCCAAAATAAATCATTATGTCCTGCAGTTGTGAATACAGTAAAACCTGTTTTTGTGCAATGGATAGGGACCGCATGAAAGAAATCATACAAAAAAATATTCGAAAATTTTATGAAGTCTTACATATAATAAACAACTTTGTACGATATACTACCTAAAAAAATTTTTATGCGGTGGATCGAGACCGCATAAAAAAAGTCGGACTTAGAAATTGCATCAATGGTTTATGAAATATATGAGAGAATGCTTTCAATTAAATTAAATTAGACCTAAAGAAATTGTAAAAATATTTAATTCTTCATTGTACAATATACATGGAGAAGTTTTCAAATTATACATTAAATAGTTTACTGCTACTCGTCGTAATCCAAAACGCGCATCTTCTTGTGATGAATTGGTTGAAAATCGCTTTCATCGCTTGAAGATAGGATTTGAATTGATTTGTTTTTTTGTTACCATAAAGTCAGTGATCAGTTTTTGTGACGACGGTCGACTGGTCAAGGAGACCACATAATCAGAGTTCGTCCACAACATGTATATGTACATTGATAGGAAACATTAAACTGGTGCTAACCCTGCTAAGATTCATATACAGCATAAAAATAAATCGCACAAAAATAAAATTGCACAAAACCAGTCGCACAAAAACAAAATCGCATAAAAAAAGGACCGCACAAAAACAGGTTTTACTGTATTATCAGATTGGAATAATTATGCTTGCGGCAAACAACTTATTATGCTTGCTACAGTTAATAACTACTTGATATGCTTTGTTGGAAAATTCTCTAAATATGCTATGTATCAAACTTAATTTAGTATAAAGAATAATTTATAAATTATTATCTAAGATAAATTTGAAAACAGGCTAAAAAATTTTATAATATTATAATAATAATGAAAAACTGTTTTAAATGAAAATCATATTGTTTCACATTAAGCATAAGTTCTAGATTTTTATTGTCTTTTTGGTTTTTAAAACTTTTTTTTGTTTATATTTTTAGAGTGATTTCTTTGTGTATGACATTGATTCTAATCAGTGGACTTTAATTACTGATAACACGGCTGAGATGGGTGGTCCAAGATTAGTGTTTGACCATCAAGTTTGCATGGATGTTGAAAAGAACACATTATATGTGTTTGGTGGAAGAATATTAGTGAGGTAATTTTAATTTGTTATATGGTTTTGAAAATATCCTTCTTCAATTCAGATTCTTAAATTTAATAATCTTATGGCAAGTAACATTTCTGAAGCTCTCAGTATAAGAAATTTTTTAAAGGTAGTTTAATAAAACAATTTTTATTTAAAAAAAAAAAATTTAATTCCTAGAAACAGAAAATTTGATAAATGGTGAAGGTATTTTTGTTATTTGAAAAGAAAAATTATGAATGTTTTGTTAAACCTCAATTAGCATTTCAGAGGCATTTGAATCTAATTGGTCTCATCTGTACAAAAGGGGTAGGGTATACTTTCTGTTATGCTGACTAAATGAAATAAAACAAATTGTGAATAACAGGGATGAGATTTTTCCGCTTTTTAGCGGATTTCCGCTTTTTCACTTTTATCTCTTGAATTTCAGCTTTTTTATCAAAAATTCAGATTTTCTAATAATTTCACTTTTTTTTATAAGTATTCCGCTTTTTCAGAAAATTCACCAATTTTCAAAGAGAAACAGAATATTCAAACTACATAGCTACCAATCCTTTCTCATTTTTACTTATTTTATCTATTTTCTCCACTTTTACACGCAGCAGATAAGATTTTCCGAATTTTTTACCCGCCGTCCAGATAGATCCGATTTTCGTAGTTCAAACGACTCTGCCTCTGACAAGCCTTTTAGAGGTCCCAAGGCTGGAATGTGCTAATATCTCGATTCTTATTCACACGATTTTAATATCAAACATAGCTTTTCATATTTGAGTGTTGCGATTCTTATTCACGCGATTTGAATATTGTACGTTGCAATTCTTATTTGCGAGATTTAAAATCACGATATTGTGATTCGTATTTACGCCTTTCTAAAAACCCATGTAGCGATTGGTATTCACGCAAGTTTAAAATTCAATGTCTTGATTTGCTCATGCGGCTTATAATATCAAACATTGATTTTCGTATTTATATTTGATTTTAAAATAAGGCATTGGGATTCGCATTCACACAGTCTAAAAATTATGCATCATAATTCTTATTTATGCAATCTAAAAATTACGCATCATGATTCGTATTTACGCGATCTAAAAATTATGAATCGTGATTTGTATTTACGCGTTTTAAAAATTCTATATCCCAGTTTGTATTTTCTCATTTTCAAAATCGTATATCTAGTTTCATATTCATGTGATTTCAAAATCCATAATTGTTATTTATATTCACGCAATTTTAAGATCAACTATCGCGATTCTTGTAAGAAGTAAATTTTTTTAAAATTAGTTACTATAAAGGTGACTGTTTTTCTAACGACGATTATTAGTATATGTAAGTGTTACAACATCAGAAACCGTAAGAAAATATATTCAAAACTTACATTCTGTGCTTGCAAAGAAGTAAAAATAGGATTTGTCACAAGATGTTTGAAGATGGACTAACGACTAAATATAGCAAGCATAAAAGATATAGCAAACAAAAGCAATCACATCAATTTTGGAGAAAGAGTTAATTAACTCATCATCAAAATTTTATTTATAATTGCTATTATTTATGCTATAAAATGCAAAATTCTTATCAAATAAAAAACAATTATCTAAACAGTTGCTGATTGTCATGTAATTTTTCAAACTAAAATAACAATTTTTGTATGTTAAGGAGTTACTATATATTTCTACCTCACTGTTATTGATGTGTTTCAGAGGGCTCTAGTTAGATTAGACTATAATATTAACATAATGATTCAGTACATTGTTAAAGTTTTTTTTTCCAATATATAATTTAAAAAGTAATATTACTGATATTTTTGCTATAAATCACATAACAATATTTATTAAAAGAAATGAAATATTAATGTATATTCTCAGTAGTTTTAATTTGCTAAACCAGATAGTTTTTCAAGTAATAATTGTCTCTTATGTGAACTGAGGAAAAATATAATTTTCAGCTTTATTTTTTCAATTGGTGATTTTTATTTTCACTAAATATTAAGTATCAATGTAATAATTTATATAATAATTGATTAGTACACAATTATATGTCAACACATTATTTATTACCTTAAACTGTCTGGAATTTATTATTAAAGGGTTGCGCTTGCGTAAAATTTACTATCGTGGAAATTCAGCTTTTTTGCCTTTTGGCTAATCTCATCCCTGGAATAAAGCAGAAATTTTTATTCATATTTGCACTTTCATTTGTGCATCATTTACACTACCCTTTCTATTTAGTATCATATTTGATTCCATGAAAAAATTTAAAAAAAGAGAGATGGGATAGAAAACAGTACTTTATTGGTCGAAATAAAATTATAAAATTGTAGTTTTATGCTTAAAACTATTTTAACTTCTAAACCATCAGTCCAATCAACTATTAGTTCAAGCTTTTTATTATGTCTTATGTTTTTAATTTGTCTTATGTCTGAGGTGTCCACCATCACCTCTCTTATTCTATAATGTATAAAGGAGAAATTAGATTATTCACAACTCGCAATCACGAAAATTATACATAGGCTTTTAAAATTTAGATATTCTAAAGTAGTTTAAGTTTGTTATTTTTATGGTAAGATGTTGCAGTATTAGTGTGCAAACATTGGGTATACAAAAAAGCGAATCTAATCAAAATGCTTGTTTAGTTGTTGTAAGATTCAACATTAATGTATTTAGCTCTTCAAGTGTTGCAACTCTTTAAAAAAATTGCGATGAAGAACAGCAAGAAGCAGATTGATGTTGACTTCCAGTTCCATCAGAACTGAATTAGGGAAAGCATTGAATAGAAAAATTTCATTAAGAGTGAAGTTAATTCTAATTTAAACACCATACTTTTGTTTTTTTAATTGATGTAAACTTATTTGTTTGTTTATTAAATTTGCACCAATTATTTTTTTCATATTTATAAAATTGATGCAATTAAATATTTTTTTTATGTATCATTTTATCTAATATCGCTACAAAAAAAAATTCTGTTAAAAAGAAATGTTTTTAATTCCTTATAAATTGTGCAGTTAAACCTTGATATTGCCAATTTGAAAAGAGACAGTACTTTTGTGATACTGAAAATTTGGAATATCAAGAATAGAGTATTTTTTTATCAACTCGGGTAAAATAATCACTGTTCTGACATTTTAAAAATTGTTTGACGTGTATTTACTTGTGAAAACATATATTTCAAAAAGTATGTCAATATCTTTGTTTTTCATTTGGTTTTACTTTTTGCTAAGGTTCTTCTGTTTTCTTTTCCAATATTTCTGATTCTTCCCTATCATCCCATACTGAAACGTTTTCTACAGTAACTACTTCATAAATATCAGTCTCTTTAGGATTCATTAAATTAGCTAATTCTTTCCTGTGTAATGAAAAGATTATCGTATGTCTATTTTTTTAAGAATATATAATTTTGGCAGATTTTTGTAGTAAAAAATAGTAATAAATAAATTTTTAAAAAAAACACCTTAAGCTTTTTTTTATTAGAATTTTAATAAATGATTCATAAAATTTTTCTAGAAAAGTTTTTAAGAAAGTTAAAAAAAAACATTTTAAATTCTTCGGAAATCAATCATATTTGGTATTCAACTATAAAGGGTTTTTTTTTCTATCTGTAATTAAGCATGCGCATCTGGAATTTAGACTTTCTGGTTTTATCAAAAAATAGTCTTAATCAAAGTTTGTAATATCAAGGTTCAACTATAATTTGTATTCTATTTATTTTCACTGTCTATAATTCCTTTCTTTTTTTTCAGTAATAGTACCTCATCTAGTGATGAAAACGTTTGTCCTGAACCCATGTTTAGCGGTTTATACTCTTACCATGTTCCTACCAATACTTGGACTAAACTTCGAGATGATTATCCTAAGCCCAGAAGATTTGACTTTGAAATTAAGTCAAGAATTGGTCATTCAATGCTTTTCCATGAGGTATTGTTTATCCTTTGTGCATTAAAAGCTTGTTTTAATTTTGAATTAAATTAGTAGTTATGCATTTATTTTGTTTTTAATTTAATGTTTATAATTTTGTTTCACTGCTGTAGAAATCCCGCTTACTCTATATATTTGCTGGGCAAAGAGCCAAGGAGTATTTAAGTGATTTCTTTACCTATAATGTTGACAGTGACAGAATAGATTTCATATGTGATGGATCAGATAATGAACGTAAGATATTTCCAACTTTATTATATGTAGAATAAATGTAAATTTTTGTACTAAAAACTAAATTTTCTAACATTAATGTAACATTTTTTAGATAAAATTTTGCTATGATCTTATATTTCTTACGTACTTAGAAATGTGATTTAATTTTTCTTTTATTTGATTTAATCACATTCTGAATTCGAAATTCTTGTACTTGATTATGGCATAAATAGAATTATTAATTTTGAAAAAAAAAAGAGAAATAAAGAAAATAATCTATTATAAACTGGTTATTCTATTATTTTATATAACTATTATATATTACATAGCTATTATATTATAATTAATATATATATAAATAATCAATTAAAAGCTATTTAAAAAAAACTATAGTTGTTAATTACACTTACTGTTTTTTCAGGAACTTTCAAAGTTTGAGAAATTTTTAAACATCAAAACTGACATTTAGCAGCACATAACATTGCATTACCTCAACTTTTATTTTTGTAAAAAATGTTTAATGTATGAAAAGGAATAAAAATCAAAGTATGAATGGCACTAACATTTGTTTTAAAAGATATTTATAAATTTTCTTGATTATTTTCATCTAGAGCTATGTGCAATTAAATGTCTGCAAATGTTATTTCTGTAATCACAGTCAGACTAGAACGTGAGGCTGTTAAAAGAATAAATTATTTTCAAGTTCACGGAAGTGTTTAAAAAGATCTGCTTTTGATTTTGTTATTCAGCACTTTAATTTTCATAATTTATTAGAAATTTGAAATATTAAAGAAACTTAACATTTTATTTCAAATTTTTGAACAATTTCTTTTTAATTTGCTTAATAAATGTTTTATTCTGGAAAGTTTCTAGTTTTGACTATTTTGTTTTGCTATTCTTTTTTCATTTAGTTATTTTATTTGCTAATCATGCCGAACACATTTTAGAAAAGTTAGATGATAATAATTATCAAAATTTTAATTTTAATAAGCATAATGAATATAAAACATTACATCAGTAGTTGTCACAACTATTATGTTCTGTGTTCTTTTTTCTAAAAAAAAATTCAGAAATAAAAAGTTTAAGATAAATGCTGAAATGCAAATTTTTACATCATTTTCTGCTACAGTTGCATGAAGTAAAGCCAGAAATGAATTGATATTCATTTATTACTCCAAAAATTCTAAAATACTCCTTAATATTTATTTGGCTACCATGTGCAAAAGTTGAATCTTAGAAAAAATTCTAAAAAATTCCCTTTTTTTTTTAAACATTTTCGATTAATTTTGCATACTTATTATGATATTTATTAAATAATATATCAAAATTTAGTGAATCACTTATAATCAAATCAATAAATGTCTGTTTACTTTGATATCGAATTAATCAAAATTATCATATTATTTAATAATGATGTAAACTTTTCCTAGGAGTTTAAATTTATAAATTTTTAAAATTGTTAACCAAAATAAATGATGTCTACTTATTTTCTATATTATAATGTAGGAAATTTGCACTAAATGACTGATCGATTATTTTTCATTTTCATCCCATTTTTGAAAGGCACTTCTGGTTTATAGTTAAAAATAATTTTTGTCTAATCATATTTATTACACATTTGAAGATTCAAAGCAAAAAATCTTAAATTCAATATCAGATTTTTGGTTTTTGTTTCAAACTTCAACATTTATGCAAGGAGAGAAAGACGAAATATAATTTTTTAATGATAAAATTCCTTAGATGGCATTATTCCTTTCGAATATCCCAATGTCTGAAGAAAGTTATTATCTTTATTATTAGAATGATTAGTATATTAAGTAAAATCTTTGTCTTTCATTTTAATATATATCAATATATTAAAATAAAATACATCAATGTACATATTTTTTTTTTTTAGTTCCTCCTGCTGGTTTTACCCAAAGGGCTACTATTGATCCAGAACTTAATGAAATTCATGTGTTATCTGTAAGTATGCCTGTTTCATATCTATCTAAAAGATATATTTTTATTGTTTAACATATAGTTTTAGAAATAGTTTTGTACATTAGAGGTAAAAAAACCATTTATCCATTTTTTTTAATGAAAAGGGCAATTCCATGAAACAGGGGAAAAGCATTAGAAAATTCAAATAAGAATAATGTTATCATTTTGGATGTTTTGTGAATTAGAAAGGTTTGATAATTTATAATTATTTTTTTTGAGAATTTAGTTTTTTAGTGTTGGTAACCCATTGAACATTAGCATTTACTTTTTCTGATTTGGGTGACGAACATGGTCAGTTTTTGAAAATCAGTGAGTTAACATTATTTTAATTTCAAAATGCTCCAAAGAATAAATATTGTTTATTACACTTAATAGAAATATTGTGCAGTGTTAAAATAAATTTTTGTTGTTAAATTTATTTAATTATATAAATTTCAACTGAACATTAAGGCATGTAACGTAAGTTACCAAAAACTAGAAAAAGTTTTTGTGTGTAAAAAAGAACAAGTGATACAAAAGTAAGAATAATATTTTTTCTTCCTTAGAGGCTAACACTAAATAAGCAGCAATAGTTTTCTTTTTAAATATTACTTATTTATTGTTTTGTGCCCCATTCAATATGTGTAACGTAAGTTACTGACATGCATGCAATGTAAGTTACCAATGTGAAATGAGTTTATTCCTCTTGAAAATTGGCATACAAGCTAATTAAGATGTATCCAGTTGCAATACCAAAGTTTAAATAAATTATCACTTCCTTAAGATATTGATTTTAATGAAACTCTTTGCTTTAAGTTATTACTTTGGGTGTTGGCATTCATATGTTTTCAGAGTTGAACGAAATCTTTCGACAGGCACCGGGAGTTAAGGATGTAGTTATAATTAGAGATGCTCCTGGTGACAAAAAGAAAGTACAAGCACGGCATCTTCATCATTCAGTTCGAGAAATGCACCAAATGTTTATGGAAGAAAATCCAGAATGCAAAATTGGAAAAACTAGATTCTTTGAGCCCCGTTCAAAGCATGTCTTGTTTAGTAGCAAACTTCCAGGCAATGTTTGTGTTTATAAGCATCATGAAAAGTTCGGATTGACCAAGGAAGCCTTCAGCAAAATTTATAATGTTTCATCTTACGAAATTCTTTAGAAATTTATTTTATGTTTAGAAAAAACAGCTGAGTGCGAGTCTCTAGAACAGATGAATGGAGTGTCTAGTCTATTCTCAAAATCTCCACAGATTAAAAACATTAAGCAGATCCACCATTTAAGTGTACAAGAAGGCATACCAGAAGAGTTTTTTTTAGTGAAAGATGTTGAAAAAGAAAATGATGAATCCAAGATAAATGCTGGGGGTTGATATATGGTTAGATAGGAGGACATGTTATATCCTGGTGTGGTAATGTCTGTTGCAGAGCAAGAATTTAAAGTCAATGTAATGGCTGCTGTGGGAATCTATTGTAAATGTCCAGTAAAAAGAGATGAAATATTCTACCAGAAAGAAAGCATGGTGAAAAGAATTGAACCCCCTGTACTAGTTAATAACAAAGAACTTAACAAGTTTGCAGTTATGTGTGAATCAAAAGTATCTGAATTTACTTCATGTACACTTTTCTCCCTTGCACCATGCTGTTTAAATAACTTAATTTGCATTTGTACATTATTTGATAAAAGTTTGATACAAAGGGAATTTCGTAACGTAAGTTACTGTAACGTAAGTTACCCACTTAAAAAATTATATTTAATTTAACTTTTGAAATAAAATCTTAAATCTAGGCATAAGAAATATTTAAACATGTCAGAAAAATGATACATATAATCTTAATCGTGAAACTTTTGTATAAGAACAGAATTTTGCCTTCAAGTATATTGCAAATTTATGCCATTCTTTTTTCGCTAACGTAAGTTACCACACTAATTTTAGGATTTTACACTGTTTAAATTGAAAAATAATAATTATTTTAATTAGATTCCTTTTGGTTCTGACTGTAATTTTAAGAAATCACTTTATTTTAATATGTGTATTCATATTATTTGTTTGCCTCAATGCAATAAAGTTTATGTGAATGTAACGTAAGTTACCGTGGAATAGCCCAAAAGCTTAATATGCAAAACGTAAGTAAACATATAAAAAAATTGATTCAACTGGTCATGGGAAAATTTGAAAAATTTTTTATTTTGTGGCATAGTGTCTTATACCTCTGACGCTCAGTTCTTTAATGAAAAGCTAAACAAAAATTTTCTATTTTTTGCTTTTATGTTTTGCAAAAATTTTTAATCATGACTGCTATTGCCGTATTACTTCTTAATGTATTCATTTCAATTTAAATTAATAAAAATTGAATAATCTCAATGGTTTATTATTATTATGTATAAAATTAAAATGGTGTTCTTCATATCTTTGAATGATTAAAATTGTTCCATTACTTAAGATGTATTAATTAGATAGAATTGTTAAACATTTATGACATTATTTCTGTGTGAAACTTTTTAACTTTTTCAAAATTCTTTTTCAGGGTTCAAATAAAGATAAAAGAGATGAGCATGTAAAAAATTCTTTTTGGATTTATGATATAAGTCACAATAAATGGTAAATATGTATTTCTACTTTGTTTTTTGATTAGCGTGTGCATTCACTGTACAGGTGTCTCTCATTTAAATGCCTGAAATGCATACCTGAGTTTTATGAGTAAAAGTTTTAAAAATAATGTAAGTTTATATGGTATCATTTATAGATAAAGTTATGTGCTAGCATTTATTAAAATATTTAAGAATTTTTTTAATAAGTCTCTATTTTTAAACTATTACAAGAATAATAATTCAATCAAATATTTAATAACTGGAAATTTATTTATTTTAATTTTTATAAGTTTTTTCATTCTATATAGTAGATTTACAACTCTCATTTTTCAATTTTATATTTAACTCAGAGAACAAGTTCAGTATGTTAAACGCACTTTCTTAAATAATGTTTTTAGTGATACTAATATACACTTATGCTGCTGAAAGAGGTAAATCTTGTAACTCTCTGGAATTTTGTTCAAATCAAATGAAACTTTTATTAAACCATATAAAATGTTTTATGTTAACATTTTATTAAACACCCACCAGGGAGAGTTTAGAAACGTCCCAGAATTAATAATTTACTCTTTGAACTATTCCAGCTTAATTTCCCCTTTCACTACTATTCTAAAAATACAGTTTTATTTTATATAATAGTTTTAAATTTTGTAATTAATTCTTTTAAGTTCTTTTAATTTAATCCATTCTGATTTTTTTGAAGTATCTTATCTAGTCATATTACACTGTTTAATATTTTCAATAATATTTAAAAAAATAATTTTTTTAAATATGACAGGTCTTGTGTTTATCAAAGTGAAGTTCGAGAAAATGACTCTGCTTCCCAAAATGCTCAACCTTCTGAACCGTGCCCACGTTTTGCCCATCAACTAGTCTACGACCATGTGAAAAAAGTATGGAGCCTTCTTTATTTTACAGTTCTTTCTAAAGTGGATGCAATTAAAAAAAATTTTACAATCTACAATATTTTTATTCATTTATAAATTTATATTTTCTGTGATTTGCAAACATTACATAATTCCATTCCTGTTTTAAATTACAGTTATTAAGTTTGTTCTATTTACTGTTATATAGCTCAAGACTACGTTTAAAACTGTTGTGATTGTAATTTTCAATGCAAACAAATATAAAAGTTCGTATAAAATTAAAAATGTTTCGTGTTATTCAGTGTAACTGTTCAATACTAACTGGGTCTGCAGCTTTTTCATCATCAAACTTTTTCTTTTTTACTATATGTCAAAATCTAACCCTACAACCAAAAATATAGAATTTTTTTCTTTTACAGTTCATATTTCTGTTACATTTTTTATTACATATTTTTTACATTTATGCTCTTAATAATGTAATTAGACTCTCTCAAATTGTAAAGAGACTTAGCCAATTTTAGATCATTTATATGTTTAAAACTTTTCTTTTTAAATTTATATAAATCTTATTGAAGCTTATTTATGTAGCTTGTTCATATTTATTTTCCAGAATTTTTTTTTCTATTAGTCTGCAAATAATCATAACTTAATATAAAAGAAAGCTATTTTTCCCCCACACAAATAATCAATTCAACTTCAGGAATCTGATTAAAAACCATTTATTTTTTTCACTACACTTTCACTTTAAAAGCAGCTCTAATGTTCAAAACTCAATTGTTTAGCAAAAGAAGGGAGAGTTTAAGAGTGGAACATACTAACGAAATTATAAAAACTATAATTTACATAAGAATAGAAGAAAAAAAATTAGTAATAATAATGAAATTTAATTTCAATAAAATAGAAAAAAAGTGTATAACTTTAACTATTTTTAAATATTATTATTTGTTTTAAAAATTTTGCTTTCCAAAGAAATTATAAAATAATAATAAAAAAAAATTAGAAATGCAGAATTATGAAGAAAAGAATTCACCTGATTTTATTTTAGTATAGTAGTATTTTAACACTAATACCAAAACTTAATTTAAATATTTTTTTTTATAATTCTTATTATTACTTATTTTGTATTGATTATTTTAATTGGCACACATGTATGTGGAATGTATTAAAAAATAAGTATAACAAATTATATAAGTTATATAAAACAAAACTTTACTTGATAATAAAAAAAAATGAAACAGCTCTTCTAGTTTTAAGTATTTAGTCTTCATGAAATCAGAAATAATAGCAAAATTTATTAATTCCATGCTGATGTCAGTTGAAGATATCTGTATTGTCTTTGTCCGGTCATTTGTAGTAACAAATGACAGGAACTGGATTATGTTTTTTAATATGTAAATGGTGAAAGCAGTAACTTTCTTAGTTACTGAACACATTCCATTTGCATTTGAAAATACTATTTAGATGTATTCTAAATACAATGAAAACCATATTTTTTTATTCTTTATATCTCTTAGATTATACTATTAATTTTTCAGGTGCATTATTTGTTTGGTGGTAATCCTGGTAGACTGCATTCTCCAAAAATGCGTTTAGATGATTTTTGGTCACTTCACGTAAGTGCATATTTTAATTATAACTTTTAATTTAAATTAGTCAAAATTAAGTTGAAAAGTCAGTTTCATAAATCTTGCATTTGCAGTGCAATGTGTCACACAATTGTATCCTGTACTCATATTTGGTAAAAAATTTTGCAACGAGTAATTATAATTATTGATAATTAGCAATATTCATTGTGACTAAATATTGAAAATTGAAATATTTCAATTCTGCTTATAAAAATCTCATAATATGTATTAAACAATAAATTTTAGTCTGCTTTTGTACAAGGCTCCATCGGTGGACTACCTGAGCATTGTTTAGACCATTTGAGATTTTACTATAATTGAGCTTCATCTTATCCAAAATTTCTCTCTCCAAGCTTCTCTTGATTAAGTTTAAATCAACAATTTAGAAGGAAACATAAGTTATTTTTTGCAATGTTGAACAAAAAAAAAAAACTTACACGCATTTTTAATAAAAATTTTCTTTATCTTCACCATTAAAGACTTTTATTTTATTTTAAAACCGGCTTTGAACAGCCGACCCAATTCTGACTTAGCAACTATCAATGTTAAACACCTTGTAATTTTCACCCCAACCCAGAAGACAATGGAACTCTTGAATCAAGCATTGGAAGAAACTAGCCTTCATGAAGGAACTAACTGGATTCACGTTACATGTAGAGAGGAAAACCTCCCATTTTTAGCCCGACAGCAAGGGAACTCGAATCCATGATCTGTCGGCCACTAGTGATATTTTACATCACCATAGTCGTTGGTTGTGAGCTGGGTGCAAAACTGATATCAACTGGGTCACCTCATAGTCGAGTGCTCCATCCCCTACGCCGCCACGGCTCATCATTAAGGGTACAGATGCTGATGTTGTACCAGTATCAGGGTACAACCTCTAATCTAGCCTAATTAAATGATAGGCTTTTAACTACTTAATTTGGATTATTTCATGAAAATGGAATTTACATCTTCAGAGCAAAAAGAGATTATGCTGTTTTTCATAGGGGAGTGGAGTTATGGCAAATGTAAAGTTAACATGCAAATTTTAATCTTATTTTGTGTATTTTATGCTACCATTTTGCAATGTTAATGCACCATTTGAATATTAATTTATCCTTTATTTATATATATATACAAATGTTTATTAAAAAACAAAGTTTCAATTTTCGATGTTATTATAACGACCCTGTTTCATAACTTTGTAACTTATTTTCTGGATCCTCATTTTTGATATAGTTTTCAAAACTTATATTGTTTTTATAGCTATTCCGCCCAACCAAAGAAATGCTTTTGCGTCAGTGTTGCAGAATCATTCGACAACACAAATTTCAAGAAATAGCCTCAGTAGATCAAATTGCAGCCCTTCAGTATTTACAAACAGAGCTCGCCAGTACTGTTGATCATCAAAATTCTGAAGAAACAAAAGAAGTAAGCAAACTATATTTTGGTTATTTATTTATTTTGTTTTTGAATTTTTTTTTTTTTTTTTTTTTTTTTTTTTTTTTTTTTTTTTTTTTTTAATTCTGGCTTTGCATTTACTTTTTGTTTACTTTTAGTTTCAGCTTTTAGCATTCAACTTATTTAAGGAAAAAGAAAAAGAAGCCAAAGGTCAGAGCTATTTCAAAATTTTCATCCAATCAATTTTAACCTTGAAAAACATATATACTACCTTGCAATAATGGAAGAAATGCTTGAAGGATTATTTTGTAACTTTAGAGGTGTTTAGTTCATGTGATTTTTTATACTTAGCAATAAGATTTAAAGCTTTCAGAGTTTTTGAAGACCTACAATAAATTATGCAAGAAAACAAGTGTTTTTGAATATCCTATGCCAGAAAGTTAAGCAAAAATCTTGTAACTTGCATCTTAACTTTGTTATTTTTCATAACTGCATAAACTTTCGTAAACCTAGAGTAAATATATATATAGAGATATGGACATTTTTATAAAAAATTAATTTTTTTGCCTTACGTTTTTTTGCTATAACTCATAAATATTCACTGGAATCAAACAAATTTTAGGAGAAATTTTGATTAATTACAAAATTGTTTATTGAAAGCTTTGAAAAAGTTTGTTAAAAACTGCACAAGGTATGAGTATTTAAACTGATCATGCACAGAAAAAATTTAAAAAAGTTTTTTCATAATTTTGTAGAGAATCATATTTGCAACTAATGATAAAAGCTTTATTTAAGTATCTTAAAAATTTAAAAAGTTTCAAGCGATTTTCTAAGTAGTTTTTGTACTTTTTAAAAGAAATCTCAAAACGATACAGGGTTATCCACAAATTTCATTCTTTTTATTAGTTTCCACATATGATTCACTACAAAATTATGAAAAAACTTTTTTAAAATTTTTTCAGTTCATGTGTAGTCCTCATAACTTACACAGTTTTTAACAAATTTATTTATAATGTTTTTGTAATTAATCTTAAATTGCTCAAAAAATTTAGTTTAATTCCATTGAATATCTATAAAGTTATTATGAAAAAGCATTAGATGAAAAAATTAATTTTTTTAAAAAATTGTCCATATCACCATAAATATTTACTCTATGTTTACAAAACTTTTTGCAGTTATTAAAAATAACAACTAAAGTAATCAATACAAGTTACAAGCTTATTGCTTAATTTTCTGGCATAGGGTGTTGACCTCTGAAACCTTGAATTTTATTGCTAAATATGAAAAATTGCATGTACTAAACATCTCTAAAGTTACAAAATAATTCTTTTAGTATTTCTTGAGTAATTTTAAAAAAATGTCAAAAACTGAAAGTGTCTCTTCCTTTATTGTAGGGTAGTGTGTATATTGTATATAAATATATTGTGTATGTGACTCATTCAAAATATAGATGTTAAAGCAAAATTCCTTTTATATAGTTTTTAATATGTTTATAATAGTCATTAATATTTATGCTATATATTATAAACAAAAACAATAATGATTGAATAAATAAGATTAATAACTTAATTTAAAGGGCATTAACATATTTACCAGAAATGTTTTTATATTTGTTACCAACAACAAATCATATTTTTTTTAAGGTTAAAGTTTAAATACAAAGAAAACTGAATCCATAAACTATTTTTCATGAGATGATTGATGCCGGATGTACGTAGAAATACTAAACTGAATGCATATATTAAATTTCACATTCAAACTATTAGTTTTATCTATCTCATTTTAATCTCCTTCTCTTCATCCTTGAAAAATATATAGTTCATAATATCTGACTTGTCTTGGTAAGAGTTTTAACTGTGTAAATAAGTAGAAATCCTACGTTTTATACTTTATGTTTACAAAATCACTTATAACTTCTGTGAAATTTGTCCCATCGCCTTTGTTTTTGGTGTCACTCAATTCAACACGAACGAAACAATACTTCACTTGAGAAAATAATAATGTTTAAGTGTTTTCCTCTTTACAATTCTTTTCCCCTATGTATATTCAAGATGGTGTCTAAAGCTGTTTTAAATATAATAAATTTGCACTTCAAATGATGCTTCAATAATTAAAACATTAAGAAAGGAAGGGCAAATCCTACTCAGAATGTCAATTTTTAAAATTCCATAAAGGTCTTAAAATTCAAAATAATTTTAAATAATAAGCTAAATAAATTCTTTTTATAAATCAATCTGAATTCCAAAAAAATTTTAACATTACTAGAAAAGAAATTGGCTTTATGAAGAGTTAACTAAAGCAAATTCCTCTTCAGATGATGTGGCTATTTTTACTAAGAGCTGGCTCAGTGTTCAGTAACATGATTTCTACCAAGATGGTTTGAACAAGGGCCTTTATTTCAATAAATGCCTAAATTGCCTTGATGATCATTTTGAAGTGAATTCAGGGATGTGATTCTTCCGCGGATTCGTGGATTTCCGCTTTTTGTCAGATTTTTCCATTTTTCCCGCTAATTTCCGCGGAAATTTTTTTTTTAACAAATTAAAATATTTTATGAGAAATTTAATTTTCCGCGGATAGAAAGTATTGAAGTCCTCATTCCTCCCTCTGAAGTTTCTCTAAAAATCATTTCCTTGGGATAAAACTGGTTGACCTTTATACAGAGATGAGATTTTTCGTTTTTGCCTCTTGAATTCCAGCCTTTTTATCAAAAACTCCGATTCTCTAAAAGTTTCGTTTTTTTTTTAAAATAAATATCCCGCTTTTTTCTCTTTTTTTCCTTTTGAAAATTCAGTCTTTGAAATAAAATAATTATATTTGTTTACGATTTTCAAAGATAAACAGAAAATTCAAACTATGTCCTAGCTGCTAACCCTTCCGTATTTTTACTTATTTTAGCTATTTTCTCCGCTTTTATACACAGAAAATAAGATTTTCCGTATTTTTATTCGTCCGCCGGATAGCTCATATTTTTGCAATTCAGACGTCGTGACCCTGTTGTCTGGCGTAAAAGCAAACGAAAAAAAAATATAGACGTGGATTTGCGGTGAAAATATTTATTTGCTCATTCAATTAATCTTGAAAATTTCTATTTATTAG
>NC_092207.1:36901776-36946029 GCF_043381705.1 Parasteatoda tepidariorum | reverse complement strand
TATATATATATATATATATATATATATATATATATGTATGTATATACATTCTTTCATTCTTGGATTTCCTCTTTTTTACTTTCTGACTACTCTCATCCCTGTTAACCATTTTGTATTTTCTATGTACTGTTACCAATTAATTTTTTATCGCTTTTGTAACTTTTCTTTAGTTCACCCTGCTATTAATAATCGGCTATAAGCACAAATAAGTCTCATCTATTTTTTAAACTTGTCCTATTTCATTTTCAGTGTTATAGTTGTTGATTCTGTTGTGTACTATTTGTTGAGAATTTTTCTTCCAGTTTTATCTCTTAGATATTTCTTGTAGATGAACTGAGTGTGGATGAAACTTTTAAACGAAGGAGCCAACTTTTTGAACAATTGACAGAGTTCTTCCCTGATTCCATGACTCAACCAAAAAGTAATCTCATTGATTTGATATCACTGTGAAGCTCTTCATCTTTGTATATATTCAATTAGCCTATCTGGATTTGGCTCTGTTTGTGCCAATTGTATATTTCCTGTACATTATCAACCGTAGAGATGTGCCTTCTATTTTTGGAAATCGTTCACTTTATTTGAAGAAGAAAAAAAAGAAGCTGGTGAAATAAAATTTTATCTCCTATTATTATTGTTGTGTATTTATTAGTTAAGTATTGCATCAAGTGCAAATTTCTTTGTTAATAAATATGTCTCTTTTTTTTTAAATTATTTTTCTCACTATAAATAGTACCTTTGATCTTAATGTGAAATGTCTAGCCAAAAAACTAATTTCCAAATCCGTGGTTTTATTTTATAACCGTCGTTGAACAGCCAACCCAATTTTTTGTGCCTATGACTATTAATGTTCAACTACTTATCCTTGTAATTTTGAACCCAATCCAGAAGACAATAGGACTTCTGGATCAAGTATTGGGAGAAATTTGTCTTCGTGAATGATATTTTGATGGAACTAACCCGCATTTGAGTTACATGAAGAGGAAGGCCACAAGAACCTCCCACAGTTAACCAGACGGCTAGGAGACTTTTTTTTTATCTTTCCTCCAAGCCCTGAGCATGTACCTAGGTGATACAAAACCCTTAACCATATAGCCCAGGACTTGGCCATTAGTCCAGCTCCACTGCAGCTAAGGAACGGGTCCAGTCAGCAGTATTAATTTTGATGTGTACAAGACAATATTTGCAGTAAATAAATAGTTACAGTGTATAAATACAGTGATATAGAATTTGCTACATAATAATCTCATTGAGACTATGCTAGGTTGTATAATATACACATCAGAGGAAGAAAATAACATAATGATGTTCATTATTTTACAAAGAAATCTTTAAGAATAGTTGTTTACAATGAAAAATTTTCTACTTAACATGATATTTAAAAGAAGAAAAAAAAATTATTATTTTTTTTTTGAACTGAAAGTGTGGAAATAAGAAGAAGAAAAAAGACAAAGAGAAAAAAATTATACATGTGAAATAAGAAGCTATTAAAATTTTAATAGATAGTCATTATCTGCTAAAAAGTTCATTACTGTTATTAATCTTTTGGTTAAAGTATTGTTTCTAATGAAATTTTTCTGCCAAATTTCTAAATTTGTTGGGCTAGGCTGGCAAGTATACCAGGAGACAGTATAGGAACAGCTAGTGAGATAATGTTCAGGTGAACCTTGTTGGCCGCAGGTGCAAAGATCAGTATCTGTTATATAGGTGATTCTCACGAAACATGAGAATTCGGACCAAAAAATTTCTTCAAATTTAAAGTCTTCAAAATAATCTAACAATTTTTTGTATACTTCTTTAGTTACATTTATTAATGTCTTACAGACAGCAGTGCAGTTTATTGACATTTGCGCGAGAAAAAAAAAATAAAATAGAAATTCACCAAATCTTGAATCCCAGGAAAATGACATATTAGCTTAGAAGTTTAAAAAACAGTCATTTTAAGTTAATAGTAAGTAACTCAACTTAAGCCTTTATGTTAGATGGACCATAAATTGCTTAAACTAATTCTTTTTATCCACTGTAGAAAGAAACAAAACAATTTTTGCTGCTGATATGTACAGAATAAAATTTTGTATAATAATCAATCATTAAATAAATAACTTTGATTACATCCAAGCATATTACAATCATACATAAACTTGGTATTATGTTAATATTTGCTTTCCCTCTTTACATTATTAGCAGTTAAAAACAATTTCTGGTAACACTTCAATGTCCTGGCATTCATAAGCCAGGATAATGACAAATTCGCCATTTTATAGCATATAACTTTACTTTAATTTAATATTTTGACCGAAGACTTTTATATTCTGCAGAAAATAACAGTATTTCTTAAAATAACTCAGATAAATCTATGTAGTTTTTGTTATTAATGATTTCAAGAAGCCAGGAAAATGACAGCATAAAAACCTACTCACCTTGAAAAAATTTTTGAAATAGATTTTGAGTCAGAAAATTGGTTCTTTATTTATGCAACAAGACATGTTCAGATAGGAGGGTATCTAACCAATCTATTAGCATAAGATATTGATTCCAGGCGCTATCTATTGTGGTTATAAATCACTAAAGAAAAGTAGCCAGGAAAATGACAGATTTTCATGGGACAAACAAATTATTGACAGAAAAAATTATTTTAAACGAAATTTTAGTAAACAATACCCTCTGCGTATATTCTAGAAATGCTTACATAGGATAAGATAAAAAAATTTAGATTTTGAAAAATGTATGGGAAGTTTTGAAGCTATTTATTATTGGAAATATTGTTTGGGACATGCCAGGAAAATGACATTTTGATATTCAATTAAATTTTTTAAGTATACAAAACAGTCAATGCTAGTGCAAAGTCATTTTAAAATGCTAACAGCAATGCTATTTATTAATTTTTTAAATAAAAAGTTCTTTTAGTATTAGATTTTGGAGCAAGGGACAGTGAATTGTCATGTTTCGTGAGAATCACCCATATATAGGTAATGAAAGAAGGTTGGAAATGGTCCGTGACCCGTCAAGAACCAAATGACTTGTTTTGGAGGAATTCTTTTGAAAAAGGTAACATTATTAAGAATTTTGAATAGACATCTTCCTTTGTCTGAATTATTCCATTGAAATTTCCATTTTGTTGAAAGAGAATCTCTAATACTTCGTTTAAGATATGAAACTGGAAGTGGATATGCGTAATTCCTTGATAGTCTCGTAGATTGTTTAGCTAAATCATTTGCTTTTTCATTACCTACTCTATTGCTGTGTGCTTTAATCCAGGAATTTTGTGTTGATGTGCGTTGAAGTTCTTGTTGAATATCAAATGAAAATCTATTATTTGTGCCAAAATCAAGTATTGATGCTTTTGAGTCTGACCAGATGATATAACAATCATCATTATTGAAGTTCTCAGTGCTCTTAATATATTTAATGCATTCAAGGATTGCCAACTGTTCGGCTTGAAAGATTGAATTTTCCCTGTCTAAGGTGCAACTTTGTGAATGTGTAACATTGCTAATTTTCCACTAAGCATTCTCAGTATGTGCACTGTCCATTTCCACCTTCACTTAGCTATATCAGCTTCTATTTTATATTATAACAGTTGTTGAACAGCCAACCCAATTTTTTGGGTTTACTACTACTAATGTTCAATTTCGCAGCCTTGAAATTTTGAACCCAATCCAGAAGACAAAGGAACTTCTGGATCAAGTATGGGGAGGAATTTGCCTTCGTGGAGAACTTTTTGATAGAACTAACCCGCATTTGCTTTACGTGGAGAGGAAAACCATGGAAACCTCCCACTATTAGCCCGATGGCAAGGAGACTCTAACTCATGATCCATCTACCACTGGAGATATTTTACATCAACACTGTGGTTAGTGCAAGCCGGATGCGGAATTCGTATCGAACAGCCGTAGCTGGGATTCGAACCCGGTTCACCTCATTGGAAGGCGAACACTTTATCCCCTGAGCCATCATGGCTCTTTAAACTTCTATTGTAGTGACGTTTGCTTTTTTTTAATATTGTTCATTTGGAAAGTCTCAAGTTTTTGTAAGTCTCACTTTCTTAGGCCTCATTTTTCAGCTTAGCTGACTTCTGCAAAAACAACGAAAAATTCCAAATTAGAAAAACACGTATTCTTGGTGTATAATTTGTTGCAATACAAATTACAAGTGATTTATGCACTTGAAAACTAGAGATAAAAATTAGAATGGGCATTGAAGTGATTACATATTGACACATAATAGTGTTTTCTATTATTCTCTTATCAGCTTCTTGAAATTCTTTCTACTCTGATTTTTTTAATTCGAAGGAGCTCTGAGAGATAGCTTCCGTTTTAATTTCCGGTTGAGCAAAAATTCCATCAAGGGTTAATATCTGAATCATTGTGCTGCTTGCTCCACTTTAGAATTTTTTTTTTAAATCGAATTTTATTTTAGCATTTGAGATTATCAGACGCTTTTCTCTTTAAGTATGATTGTCAAATATCATTTACAAGTTCACATTATCATGTAAAAGTTTTCAAAAGATTACACTAGTTTTAAAAATCCATGTAAAATAATAATAATCTAATTGCAAACCAAGTGGGTTTATGGAGATTAATTCTCCACCATTTCGTGGTGAATTAATTATTATTATTTTTTTACAATAATAAACTTTGTTTGACTCAGTTGAGGCAACACCTCTTAGAAGAAGGAAGGCCTCAGCACGGATCAATTTAGTAGTCCGATGTAACGAAGTTAAACTGCGCAGTAGATGTAAGATGAGTACCAAGCATGCTTGGGAACTAAACACTGGGGTTTCTCGTTCGGCTGACCACCTAACCGGAACATCTGCTCCTGCATCCCAGAGCCCAAGGACAAGAAAACTGAGATGGGCACAGTAGGCCTTGGCCCTCTATGGGCTGTCATGCCACTGAGTTTAGTTTAGTAGTTGGATGTAAAATAAGAAAGAAGTCATTTACGTTCAGGGTACTAAGCTGCGCAGTGGTGGAAAGTACGAAATATGTCATTACGTTTGGACTACTAAAGAATCAACTGTCTTATTTATGGTAACCCGTGCTGAGGCCTGCTCTTTTCTAGGAGGCGTTTGTTGAGGTCGCAGACAAAATTAGATTAAGGA
Source organism: Parasteatoda tepidariorum (assembly GCF_043381705.1). Classification (NCBI taxonomy): domain Eukaryota; kingdom Metazoa; phylum Arthropoda; class Arachnida; order Araneae; family Theridiidae; genus Parasteatoda; species Parasteatoda tepidariorum. The sequence goes on along the minus strand of NC_092207.1, from coordinate 36,940,931 downwards.
AAATAGTGCGACAGCTTCACTTTCTATTTTCAGCCACCAGGCTCACAGTGAGAGCTAAGTGTCTTAACTACTGAGCCATCGCGTTTCAGTGTGAAGTTTTAATTCTATCATAAAAAAGCTTTAACACAAGTTTTAAGAATTTGATCGCATGCCGTTCATTTAAATCCATTTAAGATATTCTAAAAACTCAATAAGAGGTTAACTATATGTTACCTTCCTATATGAACTTTTCATATCCGCCGTTAAATAAACTGATTTTTGAAAAGTTTAATCTCTTAGCTTTGATTAACTTCGCCATCGATTCGTCAGGGCTTGATAACGCTCTCATAGTATCTTAGCGCGAAATAATAATTTGCGCTCAACTACAAGCATGGCTTTTATTTTAATAACGTTATTAAAAACAAATTTAGGTGATTATTAAACTCAGCTTGTACACGTTCTTAATGAACTGTAGTTTTCAGATAGTATATTTCAGTTAGCTCGTCTTGAACAAAGTAATAATTTACTAAAAACTCTTAGTCACATCATGTTGATGAAAAATTAGGATATTTAACTAGTAATCAAACTAGATTTTTCTTTTCAAAAGTTTTTTTTAAAATGGCTTTTAGTATACTTATAGTATAAAATTTTTACTTTAAAGGCTTATATCCTGCCAGACTTCTAATACTCTTTATTTCTCCAAAACTCAGTACATCACTTCCTTATTAATTTTAAAATACTCCGAAAAAAATATATTTATATTTTCTCACATTCCAGTTACAGTAGAAATATAAAAATAAAAAAAAAATGCATCCGGTTTATTTAAGTTTTTTTGTTCATTTATGTTAATTTTAAAACCATTAAAAATAAAATGTCTTTTAAGAAAAATAATTTTTTACGCCTCCTTCTCTTTTATTCTTTTAACCAAGATTCTAAGACCACAAAAGCTGCTTGTAAAATTTGTGCTGAGTATGGAGAGAGTGCCATAGATGAAAGAACCACTAGTGATTGGTATGACAATTTTAAAAATGAAAATTGTAATCGCAAATACGTACATAGTTCCGACCGTCCAGTTTATTCGACAAATAACGATTCAACCAACTTTTGAGCGAAAATCCAGAGAAAATACAACACTGCAACACTTTAAATTTTTAATAAATTTAACGAAAGGAATTTGATCGCTAACCCAAAGTAAATTTTAAAACAAAAGTTGAAAATTAAATGCGATGCTCTGTATAAAACGGATACTAAAATTTCACGAAACTTTCTTCGTTTTTGACGAAACCGTTTTCTGGTATATGCTCAGAGCGAACATTTCGTCAAGTAACAAAATAACTATCGTCCCTTCTTCGAGGAAATAAATTCCGTCAATATTAAAGAAATATTTCGTCATTCTATATTTTTTCTTCCAAAAAAGAAAAAAAAAAAAACTCGTAGCTCCTAGCTTTTCTCATAATCTATCGAGGGCACCATATAGCTGGGTTAATTTTACTTTAATAACACAAGAAAGACCAATAGAACAGAAAGAAAAATTACACCAAAGCCTGAAGCGGGATTCGAACTCGGTATCTTTCTGGTACAAGGCCAGCTATTTGACCACCATTCAGTCCAGTGGGTTTATTGCGACACTTTATTTTCGATTGTCCAGTCTCAAACCCTGTTTCATCATTCTAGTTAACAATCTCCCACAATGCACTACGATGAGGTTTCGATTTGAAGAAACATTTTCGTCTTATATTTGATAATTCCCTTTTCATCACAAATCACGTGATTTTGTGACGAAATAATTCTTAAAACTAACGAAAGGGAATGCTGAACAGTAAGAGTTTTATTTCTGAGAGTGTGCAAAGATATCTTAATAATCCGAAATATTGTTTGTTGATCTTTTTTTTAAATAATTTCAAATTGATTTCTTTATAGAAACTGTCCTTTTAGAATATTGTTACAGTTAATTACAACATAAGTAACTTAAATTAAATTAACTTTAATTAAAATTTTGAAAAATACTGAAAATTTTATTTTACCCTACTACGCTGTAGATATTTATCTTGAATTCAATTTGTTTTTATAACAAAAGTACTTAAAGTTGTTTATTGCTTTCAAAAGAAACATGTAATTCTTCCTAACCTATTAATTGGACTCATACAGTTCAAAAGTCATCGCTTTTACCCGATGTGAATTATTATTAATTTATTTCACAAGGTTATTAATTAATAAAATTGCTTTAAACTTTAAACTAGAACGTGTGTTATATTTTATCCAATAATTATAAACACAACATAAAAATTAAAAATTTATTTAAACAACAAAAAACTTTGATTTTGATATCACAACATGATGAACAGTTAATATGTTTTCTAAGAAATTATTTTATTCAGGGATTCAATGACGAAAAATGAAAATATACAATGAAAGATGTAGTCAGGTAAAATAAATTTTTAACCACTATGCAAAATATAAAAGTAACGATTATAAAAGTAGCAATTATAAAAATATTAAAAAAAGAAAATAAAGTATTGCACTTTTTGCATAATATGGAGAATTTGTATAAAAATTAATTGACCTCTACACTTTCTTACGCTGTATTGCATAAATATGACACAGGAAACATGGCATAAAATCTTGCATATGGGTGACAAAAAAAAATATAAACACTTAAAACGTCGACTGATCTTAAATGTCTTTATTCTTTAAATAATAAAACCAGTTTAATTGCCAGAGAAAACGGGAATAACTTGAGGGGTGATATTAGAAACGCCTCCTAGTTTCAGTCAATCAGGTATTTCTGGTTTTCATTAGATTTTCTGACTTTAATACTAATTTCTGACAGATAATATGCGTACTTTCTTTTACTTAATTTTTGAAAGGGATCCCAAAAATCTAGAAGGCGCTGATCACAGAATACCTTATATAGTAATATATAGTTTTCGTCTTGACTAGACAAAAATAAAATGTATTTAATACTTATAAACTATAAAATAAAATAAAAAGTAAATTCAATTCTATGTCTGCGATTTTTCTGAAATTGAAAAATAACTAAGTTTGGATTTCGCCCTATTCTGCTTTTAAATTTGTCTTAAACTCTATTTGAAATTGCTATTACTAAAGAAAATCTGCTGAACAAGTTTGATTATCAGCAGTCTAGTAAATGATATATCAAATTTCATATAATTATAATTTTACAAAAAGTACAAAAATAATGAAATAAATATTTTAGGTAATAACAATAACTAACTCAAAAATTCAGAAAACCTCATATCATTAAATTAAATAAAACAAACATTTCAAATTATAAACAGTTTTAAAATAAATTTATGCATTTTCATGTGATTATAAGAGAAGAAAATAAAATTAGCAATTTCAAGTTATCGATAATTTTGTTAGTTTTATAGAATTTTTTAAATATTTATTCTTTTTCCACATCACCATAATTTAGGAATATTGAATAAACATCTTCAACAACCACCAAAATATTCATTTTAGTATATATGCATCATAGTTTACGAAAATTAAGTAAACAACTTTAATTATCAACATTTTTTAGAAGTACATAATTTATATCACAATTTTAATTAACTAATTAACAAACTCTAAAATACCAACTTGAAAAATTAAATATTTTTTCAAACAAAAATTATCCAGTTTCACATCCACAAAATTTAAAGCACAATTTCTTTATCACTCTGAATCTATATCACATTTTTTTTTTATTTTCTAAACGTATAAATAATATTATATATAAAATGAATTATTTTCTAAATATATAAAATGTAAGATTGTTTTTGATTTTAATTTCTGAATGTTTCACTTTTTTTTCATAATTGAAGAAAAATGATATTAAATTAAAACAAAAATTCTTAGAAATTATGAAAAATTGTTATGATAGTTGTTGATCTCCATGTAACATAAACTGAATCATGAACTATTTTTTAACAAAAATTTGCTAATGCTGCTTTTCACTGGATTATTATTGTGCATGGTAGTTTTGTACTTTTTAATTGAGCTATAAACATTTATTTTGTACTGATGTTTTGTAAATATGCTTTGAAATAAAATATTTGAAAAAAATTTCTTTCAAAACCCAATGTAACTCCGAATCACATTTCAGAGAACAGAACTTATATAATTTTATTAAAAGCAACGAAAAAATTAATAAAAAAATTAATTAATTATTCAAAATCTATAAAATAATAATTAATTAATTAAAAGAATTTGGAAGTTTGTTGATTTTTGCATGAAACATTTAAATTCACACATAATAATTTTTTTAAATAAATTAACTTCCAAATTTTAGTTTTAATTACAAATTTTTAATTACCGTTACTTTTTGATTTTAATTTTTTACCTGCTTTAAACTTTAGTATTTAGAATAAATAAAAAATACTAAAGCTCAGTAGTTGAATTAAATATGTTTGCACATATACATGTTGCATTCCTCTCATTTTGAAAAAGGCTTTATTTCACCAGGTCTGAAGCACTTCTTTTAAATTCGAAAGAAAAGAAAAAATAAGCAAACCAACAACTTGAGACATTCGTTTTTAAAACTTAACGTATTAAATATTTAGATTCATTACATCGAGGTACCTATCATGAAAGTTGAATTTTTAATAAGATCTGTTCTCCGTATACACGCAGAACATTGAAAATCTGATGTTAAAATCAAATTAGGATTGCCGAGATTTTGCATTTTGTACTCATAGCTACAGACAAGTAAACTCAGTCAAAGAATCAAAACCTTCCACCAATTGTTCGAGTTGTATTCTTTCTGGTGCATTCCACATTATATTCTCCTCAAATGAGTCCATAAATAATACTTTTCCCAAAGTTCCTTGGTTCAAATCAGGTTCTGGTAACTTTGGTGATAATGGCGAAAGTTCGTTATTGTTAATGTCAACCATAATCTCAAAAAAGTTTTGATGAGAAACTAGATCTTCATCTCTGGTTTGGTAAAATTGGACTGCATTTGGTTTGGAGAATTCCGGAGCCTGATTTGCGAATTGAAATTGTTCAGGTTCGAAAGTAAAAAAGTCATTAATGTCTAATGCAGGGACTTCTTGCGCTGGTGACATCGAAGAAGATAGACCATTTGGGGAACTTATAAAAGAGTTCCAAGCTGAATGTCGTGTATCGTCATTTAACATTTGAATTGGACTACATGGGCTAGAAGGGAAATGTGGCGATGAAACTCCATAAAATGATTCATCCATAGAGTTATAAGCTGGACTTGGTGGGTTGGAATGAGCAATTGGAGATGGAATTCTGTACGTTGGGTCATTCATAGAAACCGAGGTTCTGAATGATCCTATAGGAAGAAAAAAAAATATAGTTTAATTAAATGAGAAGAGTTCTTATAATAAAATTGTACACAAGTTCAGATATAAAAAAAAACAATTTGAAGTTTTATAAAACAGATTTCATCGTAGAGTAATCGAGAATAATAGAGCAGTCATTTTCTGAGGTAAATTAGGGAGATTGGGCCAGTTGGAGCAGTCCTTTTCTGATATTCATTTGCACGATTTTTATTTTCTGTTATCGTTTTAAAAATATTTTAGATCTTCACATCACTTATTTCTTTTCAATTTCACGTAAGAACCCGAGGCCATAAGATTTCCGGATCAAACTATAATATAAAGTTCTGGCACTTTTTGGTGCATCATCAGTAAAACCCTAATTTACCTCAAACTATTTTTTACCGTAAAATAGTATACTGTAATTTTTACAGTAATATTTATTTAATTAGAGTGAATCAGTGATTTTACAGTAATTATTACTGTAAAAATTACGATATATCATATTTTTTATTGCATAACATGCTCCATTTAAAATGGATTTTACGGTAAAAAGTACCGACACCCTGAGCGTTGGTTCTTTTTACCGTAATTTGAACCGAATTTTTCTTACTGTGCGTCTCTAAATTGAGTTTTACAGAAACCTACATGTTCTTATATATTTCTGAAAAAGCTATGCCACGGTACCAATAACATTCTAAGCATTTATAATATAAAACAATTTATCCGTAATAAAAATCCAAATAGAAAAGGAAAATAGTAATGAAGAATAAATGGCGTCATAATAAATGTTTTACTGAAGAAAAAAAACGAGTAACCGAACAATAAACAATTTTTGTTTTAGACAATTACTATAACTACTTATTAAAGATAGACAGCATTTGGTAGTTAAGCATTGTTAGCAATTAAATTTATTACTTTTATTTACTGTTAACTTTCTAAAACATTACATGTTGAACCATTTTTTCATTAAAATACTTTTTTATTTCAATATGGATACTTTTACTAAATAACTAATTTACTAAATAACTAACTAAATAGTTAATACGTAACACAAGATAGTACTTTTAAGTAAGAGATTTATTAAGTACATTTAATACTTTTTTCATTGCAAAACCAGTTACATTTACTAAAGTTGCTGCAAATTCGAAGAATATTGTTTACAACCAAATGATGAAAAAGAAATGAAGTTACAATTATTAGATTGAGCTGTAACAGCTAAGCATGCTGTACAAAATACTTAAATTAGCAATATTTTTTTTTTTTTTTTTTTTTAAAATTGGAAATAAGTTAAAACCCTCGCTGACACTCTGTAAGAGAAACAAAACGAAAGCAAACAAAAGAAAAAAGAAAATTTTACTTGACGCAATGTGTTTTCATTAATTTGCCTTCATATCGGTATGCATTAGCCGTATGTTTTCAATGTATTTCAATTTCGAGGAAGCTAAAAATATTGAAGTAACACGCTAGGAAGACGAGGGTTTTTAGTAACACATACAGAAAATATACTGAAAGAGTGCCTAAAAACGAGGGTTTTTAGTTACACATCCCTTTTTTTTTTTGTAATAATGTGCACAATTGGAATCATTATAAACATAAAGATATCTAACCTAAATTTGAAACATTCACTTCTGTTTGCTTCAATGGCGAAGAGGGTGGACTTACATGAAAAAGAGTTGCGCAGGGTGGCAAAGAACCATATTCATCTGGGAAAAAAAAACGAACAAAATGTAAGTACTAATAGTCTTCTTCTAATCATCAAAACTACACGAAGAAAAGAAATCAGGTAAAATTACCGCACTTGTATGGTAATGGCGTTTCTGGTAAAAAAAAAAAACATAATTCCGGTAATAAAACTAAAAGAAACGGTATTTAAAGTATTCATTTGCTAATTTTTCTGTTCGTATGGTAACGGTTTACTGGAATTCTAGTTTTCAAAATTATAGTTTTAACTACCATATATTTAGTAAAAATACAAAATTGAAAATTAAATTTTACAGAATAAATGGTAAAAATGTATGCCATACTGTAAGATATTAGGATAAGATTGTCCAATTTTACTACCAAACAGCATGGTAATAAAACCATCAACCATGGTAATAAAACCATATCAACCATCATTTATCAAAAGGAACCTCAAGATAGAATCAAGTTAACATGTCTTATATACTAGTAAATTGGTATTTAATATTTATAGTGGTAGTTACGCCACAAGCTATATTTTAGTGTTAATTTTAGTATAAGTCATTATCAAAGCTTTTCGGTATATAGAGCAAGAAACACGCAAAATGTCCCTATATTCTGGTAATTTTAACCATACTTTTTTTCTCAGTGTACATATTTAGTTTAAAATTACATGGTTATCTTATTTAAAGTAAAAAAAATATTTTTAAGTATATGTACAATCACATGGCGACACACAAATTTATACACTTTACCTTGGAACACAGAGTGGCTACTGGAAGATGGAGGTGGTTCCTGAAAACTTATATCATCATCAGGCTTACACTTGGCATTTTTCTTACTTCCCCTTTTTTGCCTTGGTTTTCTCTAGAAACAAAACAAAATATCAATCTCTAATGTGCTCTTAACATTTTTTACATACAGTAATTTAAGAAGGGAAAAACATAGTCAACTAAGTTATATAATATCTAACTGCTGTTATAATTATAATAATTATACAGGCGCAATTATACATGCTGCTGCGCAATCACGTATGATTATTAAATTGTTTGAGAGCTATCTTTTCCTCACTGTGTTTTGATTAAGAACAAAAAATTTATATTCAAAATAAAAAATATGAAGCGATATTTTAAAGACTTAATTTTTAAGAGTGTTGTCCAGTAATCAAAAGCAGTTGAAACTTATAGTAGTTAAAAGTTTGTGCAAGTAAAAATTGAAAATAAAAAAATGTAGCACGGGTGCTTCAGTAATTGTAAAGAATTGATAGTAATTTTTCGATAAAAAAATAAATAATTTTGTGAAAAAGTTTTTAATAATTGTAATTACTATTTTTTATTAACAGTGGCTTTATTGTTCAGGAAAAGCCATTATTTTAGATGATTCTCATTACATTGTAAAAAATTCCACGTCAAATTCCACTATAAAGTATCGGCACTTTGGGTGCATCATCGGTAAGAGCCATTTTACCGTAAAATATTATACCGTAGTTTTTACAATAATATTTATTTAAGTGATGCAGTGATTTTACGGTAATTATTATTGTAAAAATAAAGGTATATCAGATTTTTGTTTTGTTCTGTAACAGGTTCCGAAAATGGATTTTACAGTAAAAAGTACCATCACCGTGAATGCCAGTACTTTTTACCGTAATTGGATCAGAAATCTTTTACAGTGTAGAAAACCATGCATCTTTTACTTAAATGAATTGCATTGATTAAGTAGATAAAATATTAATAAATACTACGAAATATAAAATTTTATATGCATACATACTTGCAAAACGTAGTTTTATTTTAATTACATTTAATTTTTATTACTTCGGAATTCATAAAATATTTGTATTGTGTTTTTATTAGTGAAAAATTACTTACCTTATTATTGGTATTATTGGTTGTTTCCCTTGTTTGCGGCTTTATTGGTTCCTCTAAAAAAGGAAGAAAAAAAGATTATAACTCACATGGAATTAAAATAATTTGATTTAGTTTTTAAATCATATACATTTGTACCTAATTATATTAGCTTATTGAAAATTAGGAGCATTTTCTGGAGAAAAAAAAGCAAATGATTTCTTTTCTAACATGTTCTGAATTATGATTAAAAAGTTTAAATTATAAAAACATCAGTATATCGCTTTAATAAGCATAGAGAAAAAAAATATTTACGCATCATATCACCTCTTAATTGAATTTAAAGTCAAGCTTTTTTTGTTTTTATTTAATTACTTGTAATTTTTTTTATAAATTCTGGTGTTTTAAACTTTTTTAAAATTGTTATTATTCTGTAATTATTCATAAATATTCCAAATTTAAATTTTTGCAAGCAAATTCAATTATTTTATAATTTTGAGTTTAAATTTTGTTTTTGATATTTTAATTAAATTATCAACTTCATAATTCATTAAAAGTACAACTTAAATGTACAACTCGAACCACGAAGATTTCAAATTTGGGCACGGAAACCAATAACTACATGGAAAGCTATTCAGGATATTCTTCTTTTTTTTTTCAACATTTTTGTTATAAAGGGGTGTTTTGATTAATTTTTTTTATCTATGATAAATTCAGCAATTAACTTTAACTAACAGCAGTTATTAAACTAAAACTAATGATCAGCATTCCATATGATGAATGGAAGATGAATGTCTGTAAGAGCTGGTAACTGAATGTATTTTCTACACTGTAAAAAATTGCGGATCAAATTACGGTAAAAAGAAGTACTGGCACTTAAGGTGGCGCTACTTTTTACCCTAAAATCCAATTTTAACTGAACATGTTATGAAACAAAAAATACTATAATAAATTTTAATTTTTACAGTAATGATTACCGTAAACTCACTGGATCACTTTAAATAAATAAATATTACTATAAGAATTGTGGTATAATATCTGACGATAAAAATGGATTTTACAGCAAAACGGATTTTACGGATGATGCACCCAAAGTGTCGGAACTTCATACCACAATTTGATCCGGTATTTCTTAGCGGACAGAAGAGAAGGGACAACAGAACTTTTAACAGAAGGGATAGCGGATCAATAACTTTCTCACATATTTTCTGCTTCATACGTTGGTTGTTATACTATTGAGTTAAATTGGGATCTTTAAGACAAAGCAATAACTATTTCAGTTTTAGTCAAGTTTTAGCTATCTCAAGATTTAGTTTAGTTTCAGATTAGTTTTAGTTTAGCTTTAGTTCTCAGGATTTAGTTTAGATTTAAGTTTAGTCTTAGTTATCTCAAGATTTAGTTTCTTCAAGTTCTAGTTTATCCTAGTTTCTTCAAGATTTTATGAAACAAGAGGGAATTTCAGGTAACTGAAGTACAGGTGAATTACTTTAGGAAGATCAAATGAAAAACACGGCATAGCATTTTATCAAAAAGCTTAAGCAAGTATACGAAATCTTTTTGCATATTATCTTGAGTTTTAACAAGCATTCCAGTTTCATAAAAATATTGTACTGTATGCTCAAACTTTTGGCTTACTTAATATTTGCCAAATCCTATGCTCTTTTCCCTTTACAAGTAATGTTAAACCATTCTTCTTGCTTCTAAAAGCGTTTCTGAAGGCAGCTTTAAGATCACGGTCATCTTTTTCTCCTGATTTCTCTAAAAAAAATTAATAATAATCGTAAATATAACTCTACTAACTCTAACTGTATATGATATTATAAAGTATTTCGATTTAAAAATCATCATCAAATAATAAAAAAAGACTATTTTAATGTAAACAAAAATGTTCCATTCGACAGAAGAAAATTAAGACTCAATCTAATTTTTGTCGAAATTAGTTTCACATAGATGTGATTAAAATTTTTGTTTACCGATGTCTGCGCAAGTCAAATTTATACAGCTTATTTTTAAAATAAGCAATCTTTATTTGTGAAAAGTTTTCAAAAAACGAAAACTTCTCCTGTTTAGTAAAGTTTTTTATTGAAAAAATTGTTTAGAGCAGTTATCATAAGATAATATGTAGGGAAGCCCTACCGTCGTCGAAACTAAGTCTCACCAATGATGTAGAGTTGGAAAAAAGAAGAAGAAAAAAAACCGTGCGAAAAATGAAAAATCTTAGTCTATAACATAAAAAAAAAACATTAAGGGACTGTTTTTGATCAAAACCATTGAAATAATGATTATCGTGCAAATAAAAAAACTGTACAAGTGCAGTTTCGGGGAAAAGTGGAGCAGATTATTTTTTTCTTAAACAGAGTACAAATATGGAAGGTTTTTTATTTGCGTCGCGCTAAACCTGCAAAATGGGCTATTGGCGACGGTCTGTGAAACATCCACGAGGATGATCCGAAGACATGCCATCACAATTTTGATCCTCTGCAGAGGGGATGACTCCTTCGCTTTGGTAGCCCGACAAACTGCGCACGAAGTCGAGCACTTCACGGTAGAACAGTTTACCGAGGACCGATGCCGGGCACCCTCTGTCCCTTCGTAATCTAACCAAAGTGGTCACCCACCCACTTGCTGACAGCAGCCAGTGATGCTTGACTTCGGTGTTCTACTAGGAACCGTGTCTTTACGATCAGTCCACAAAGGGACCAAAGTATAAATATAAACGTCATGTTTCAATTTCAATAAATATTAACTACAAGAAAAGAAATTACCTTTGTATTCCGCCCATTTTTTGAAGACAGCTGATTTTGAAGCGTTCCAATTTGCTGATGACTTATGAATCCACGAAAGAAAGAATATCTTTTGAGATCTGTTAACCCACCGTATAAGCTCCGAATATTCTCCACTATCACAAATTTCCTCAATCCAAGGAATAAGCAATTTTAAGCCCTTAGCTTCTCTCATTCTGGCCTTTCTGAAAAATAAATATTTAAATTATAGCTTTTACACTGTGGTTTTTGAAATTAACTCAGAAGACAAAGAAACTGTTAGGTCATTGAGAGAACTACACTTCATTGTATAATTGTAGAAGGCAATTTATCCTTATATCGAAGATAAAAAAATGACTTAAATGAAATCATGAATAGTTGCTAATGCAAAAAACAATGGCAATAAAGCCCAAATGAAAGTACATTTTTGCACTTTTATTTGTTAATATTCATGTTGTTATTTTATTTTCGCTTACGTAGCACATAGTATTACCCTTTTCTGTTTCGGACATGAATTGTTATTTCAAAATAAAATCAATATTTGACTCGTTAAAACGGATAAAAATGAATGGTTTTATAAAAATAGCAAAATTATTTGCCTGAATAAATTTTTTTTCTTGAATTGAAAAATAACTTAAATTTTTTGACTTAATGCTGAGTTTATAAAAAATATTTGAAAAAAGTAAATGTTATTAAATGAGACTTACTGACAGAGTGTATCTATTGTTCTTGCATTTGGATCGAAGCAGTAAAATATAAAATATTTTTAAAATGTCTCTCATAAAAGAATGCGTCCTGAAGAGAACCTATACGTCTATTTCATTAAAATTTTTTGTATTTCAAATTCAATAATATATATATATATATATATATATATATANAATAAATGAATCTGTATATATTTTTATATATATATATATATATATATATATATTATTGAATAATTGATCATAAAGCTGATTCATACGATCATTTCCGATTTTCTAAATTTCAATTCAAAGGACTATTTCCAATATATTAAGCTTTAATTCCCACGACAATTTACCGAATGCTAAGTTTCTGTTTTCAATTCCATTTTCAATATATTTAGATCTAATTTACTAGATTATTTGTAATAAATTAAGCTTCAATTGATAGGACTATTTCCGAATGGATAAGTTTAAATCACACAAATATTTCAAATACGCTCAGTTTTACTTTAGACGACTACTTTCAATATCGTAAAGCTTCAGTTCACATCGCTATTTTCAATATGCCAAGTTCCGATTCTCACAACTATTTTCAATATGCTACATTTTAATTCAAGCTATTATTTCCAATACGCTAAGTTTCACTTCAGATCACTACTTTCAATATCATAAGGCTTCATTTCTTAACACTATTTTCAATATGCTAAGCTTTATTTCTCACCACTATTTCCAATTTATTGCACTTTAACTTTTCACTGGGATTATTCCAATATACTAAGTTTCACTTCACACGATTGTTTGTAATATTTAAGCTTTAATTCACAATACTATATCCACTATTCACAGCAGAATTTTAACTGTCTTTTGAAAATAAATTTAAAAATATTCTTTTTATGAAAATAAAATCAAGTTTCGCAACACAAGAGAGGAAATATAAAATGTTAAGTAAAAAGTTCTAAATTTATTATGATTAACTTTGATAATGATGTATTTAAGGAAATAAGATTTATCAAAAAAGATGTTCTGTATAAAAAAGTTTCATGAATTTTTACATTTCAAAAAAAATTCTAAAATAAAACTAGTACTAGAATTGAATAAATATTATTATAATTAATTTCAAATATTAAATTGATTGCAATATTTCATAAAATACTTAAGTAGTTCCAATTAAGTTTTCATATCATGTTACTAGATAAAATCTTTTAAAATGTATTTAGTTTTTTTACATAAACTTCACTTTTAGCATCATGTGATTATGGAAAACAAAATATTTGTTACACAAGCAATCAACATAACATTTTTTGTAACAAGTCTTTATATGATATAAGAAAACTGAAATTTTTTATATAAGTATTTTTTAAATAAAATAATATTGATTAAATAAAAAAAATAATAATCTAGGGTTCTTGCAGTTGCAACTGCAAGAAATTTCAAGTTATTTTATGATATTTTTGATAAGTTTATTTACTGTTGACTTAAAGATAAGGCGTATTTTCCAGTAAACTTATCATAAAATTAAGGACTTTACTCCCTAATATATACTCATATTTTCGTTAGCATAAACTTAATTGGCCAATCCCATGAAAGTATGTAGCTGTAAATATCCAATCATATCAAGGCTAATTGTTCCTTTTTATCTCAATCCTTTCTCATTGGTGAATAAGGGTAAGGTCAAGTGATAAATTTTTAATCAAAGTTCACTTCCCCTAACTTTATATATATCTAAATTCTGGGCAGATAATGTATATTGATAACATATAATAAATGATAAAGAAATTCCTGAAATTTTTAGAGGATGGCAAATAACTAATCAATCGGTACAATGAATTGGTACACGTGTCATATCATACAACAGTTCATAAATTTTCTTTTAAAATTTGATAAACCAAAATTAATTTAAGAACATTTTATATTTTTTTACGACGCCAACTTGTACCAACAAGAAACGATGTTTTCTATTGGTATTTTTTGGTAGGAAAGGAAACTTCCGTAGGGTAATTTTCGAAGTAATATTCGAAACGTTCTAAATTATTTCGTAAAAGCTACATTTCACAATGCAAAATAAATAAATAAATAAATAAATAAAATAAAAAATAATAAATAAAATAAAAATAAAATAAAATAGTAAATAGAACTAATGTTTTTATTAGAAAATGATAATAATCAGCATTCATAAACGTACATTAATTATTTCAGCAAATTAAGTTACCGAACTAATAAAATAACGATTAAAAAAACTTTTTTTTAATAATTTTTTTTCAACGGATTTTTTTCCTCCAATTTTGAAAAATTTTGAATTTGGCAAGTTAGAGACCATTAGAATCGAAATATTTTCATAGTTTTCCATAGTTAAATCCGCAGTCGGAATCAAAATTCATGCTGACGATTTTATTTTTGTAACGTCATTACGTAACTTTTTAAGTTCATTTCATTGTAGCTTAAATTTTTCTAAAATCGTAATACTTTAGTAAAAAATTATATGCTCAATTACAAAAAATATACTTTCCTTAAGAAAAAAATATCTATGAAACTAACGAGAAAAAAAGTATGGTAAATACACCATACTTTTTAATAATGACATTTTTGTTAAAAAAGACCTTAATTCTGGTATTAAAAGCGAAAATGCAATGTATTTAGACCATTCATTTGGTAATTTATTAGTTCAAATGGGCTACCGAAAATTCTGGCTTTCAAAATTGTAGTTCTTATTACCACACATTTAATTAAAAATACAAAACTGAAAAGTGAATTTAACCGAATAAATGGTAATGTCATGTTCTAAGGTATCATGATAAAATTACCAAATTTTACCACATTTACCAAGTTTTATCACATATTTATTATAAAACCATATTTTTTCTTAATTTTACCAAAACGCTTCAGTAAAAATTACCGAAATTTTGAAGCTTCTGCGGAGTCAGAAACACCAGTGAATTTTACCATATTTTCGTAGTTTCGGCCATACTTTTTTTTCTCAACAAAACTTTGCAAACTTTGAAAGACAATAAAAATTTAATTTTTTTTAAAGATTCAAATAATATGTCTAAATAAATTCCAAAAATCAGTTTTTAGAGAAATTATAACAGCATATTTAGTATTGAGTCAGGGGTAATAGAAATTAAACTCAACACTTTTTTAGAAATTATATTTTTCAACCTTGTCTGTCTGATATTTTTGCAACATTTGATTCTTTTCCAAAGTTGATTCAAAGAGATTTATGGCGGATAATTTTATGTTATTTTTAAGCCTCAATATTAACAAAAGGATCCAATTTCCAAAATTTTTTAAGCAGGATTTTGAACTTTGTTTCCAAACTACCTAGTATAAAAATTTTTACGTGTTCGCAAAATTTCCGACAGATATCTTTATTTATAAACAATTTGTTCAAAAGAAAAAAAATAGAAGTGTCAATAAAACACTTTTAAGAAGTTATTCATGGGATGAATAGAAAGAAAAGACCTTCTAAACGGCAATTTTTTTTAATCAGTAATTTTTTTAATAAGAAATTAAGAATAAAATGGATTTTTTTATTTTTAGACTGATATGAAAAATGCATTTGTTAACGTTATAATATATCATTCATGCATTGCGTTAAACTTATTGAAATTTAATCTAGATGCTCACAGACTTAAACATTATAAAAAACACGTACTAATACTGATTTATCTTTTTGTATTTATTTTTTTTCCTCTTCTGAAAAAATTCAAAAACAGTTCAAAACCACTCTTTCAAGAATCGTGAGGTTTTTCAAAATAAGTGTCATTTCTAATTTTTTTAAAATTTTTTTTAAAAATAATAATGGAGCAAAAACTTTAAATCCAGAATTAAAAAGTACTTTTTAGCTAATTTTCTATTTTAAACACTATTTATGCAATAGATATTCACTGTTCTTTATAATTCACTTGAATCTAACTTCATTAATTAACTATACCTAAATATGCGAAAGACTATCGAATTCATTTGAGCAAATGGTTTCCAAAGTTGGTATTTTTGACATTTATCTATTGTAATTAATTTTGAAATTTTGTTTTGCAAAAAAATATGATGCATGAAAATTCTTTTTCGTATTATAAAAAACTTTTCATCATTAATTTATCTATAATAAATTTGAAGATTAACATGTTTATTTTTAAAACAAAAACGAACTCAGCAGTTACATTTTATTTCAAAGTATGTCAAAATTATCTTTCAAATTTCGTAGAAATTATCATCATATGATATTAATACAAAATTATTTAACTAACCAAAAATATTCTAGCAAATATTTTATTCAAAAGCAAAGCTTTAAAAGGAATGATTATAACACTGCATTGAAATTGATAAAATTTCAAAATCGTTCACACAAGAAAGAAAATCGTTTATTTATTTATTTTTCGACCAAAATTTTCCCTATTATTAATAACTGTTCAGAAAATAATTCTCACGGTAATTCATTTCATAAAATAAATTATGTTAACAAGAGTAAAGTGGATAAAATTTAAAACATACTTTTAAATACGGTAATAGTAACGATAGTATACGTACGATTTTCCCAGATACTTTCATATAACTAAATCAAAACAGACCATAATTGTTATTTTGTTATAATTTACTATATATTTATATTGATTTGATAAATAAAGTCTGTCTTACAAGACACTAGTTTGTATATTAAGTTCTCCAATCGGCGAGAAATAAGCACCCAAATAAGGATAAATCGTGTTTTACAGAATTAACGAACTAAAAGTGATTGCTGAAGTACATTTCTTTTTCTAAGTGTTTTCTCTGCGGGACACGTTCGATTTCAAAAGAGGCCTAGTGGATTTAGAAAGATAAGCGCTTAACTCCACAAATTACATTTGTACATAATGTAATTTATACAATAACAATAATAGTAAAAAAATACAAACATATTTGTTATTTATGCAATATTAATTTTATGTTTAGTTATTCATTGCTTAGTTAGAAGCAATGTTTCATATGCATTTAAAAATTATTTTGGATTTTTTCAGAAAACTTTGAGCGTAATAGCATTTATTGTATTGCCAAATTAGAATTAGTTTATTTTTAAGGCACATAACAAAACTATTTAAAATCTACTAAAGTTATTTAAATACTTAAATACCTGCAGTTTTTTCAAACGCAAAATTTTTGATTTAATAGCAGCTCAGAAAATAATTTATTTCAGAAACATAATGTTTGTAGCATCGATACGCATAATAAAATAAGGAGTTAAGAAAAAATTAAAAATTCAACCTAAAATTATTTTGGATTATATAAAGTTTTTACCTTTTGCACAAAATTAATTTATTTACACTTAAGTGATGCTCATAATATGTTAAAAAACATTTCTTTAAGACTAACGTATCAAGGAAAATAATGAAACTACGGCATTTATGGTATAATATTGTAGCAATAAATATAAGATCTACTATATTAATTCTATGTAGTTTAAATAAAACCTAATATATTATACGTACGAGTAAATTGTACGTACGATATACTTTTAACTCATAAAAGTTATTAAATTTAACTTCTTTATACAGATCTTTATATTTAACCTCTTTATACTTTATATTCTGAATACTTAATAATAACTTTTAAATTATTGCTCCTAGAAATCTTTATTTGTTAGTACTTTTATATTTGCTTTAATTCTAAAGCACATATTTATGGGATATTGGTACACAGATTTCATTGGATAAGAATAATTAGTGAAATCTTAAAAAGATGGTTTTCATTTATCAATGGTAAATATTTCAAATATTAAAACTAATGTTTTTTTTCAAACTTATTAGATATGTTAGCATCTGTAAGACACTCATATCTAATGGTTTATTAAACATATCATCATCATCCATTCTGGAGAAAACATTCTAACAATAAAAAAAAAAAATACACATAAGGAGCTGTACGACAGTTTCAAAGGTTTTCAACATTAACATCATTAATTAATAAAACTTGCTAAGTTTTAAGTTAAGATATGAGACTAATTATTTAATAAGACTATTTATATTAGAGGGAAGTAACAGATAAATGTTTGAGTTGCATACATTTATCTTTTAAATAATCTTTCATGTTAAAGATTTATTCATAAGAATTTGTTAAGATTTAAAACTCTTAATTTAATGCATTTGCTAATATTTATAGCATTTTTCATTCAATAATTAGAATTTTAAAAAAACGCTTTTTTCAAAAAAAAATTTTTTTTAATTTGTTTTGAAATTAAGAATTCCTTTATATTTTATAGAATATTCAACATATTATTAATTAATAATTAGAATTCAAACATGTTGATATATAGAATTTTCAAATTTATTTCAATAAAAATGTCTTTTTTAATTGTAATTTTATTCTTAAGCAGAAAGTTTTTTTATTAATATTAATACGAACTGCTAATAATATAATATAAAAATATTTAGTATCCAAATTACAAAAAATTTTATTACAAAATAAAAATAAGATAAATAATAAATAATTAAATAAATAAAAACTGCGCAATAACTTTTAAGTGTCGGCTAAAATTAATTTTTGCCCTTAGATAGAAATATTAATGACAGTTTAATTTCATAATATTTAAATACTTCACTAAAATAGTAATACAAGTTTTAAAAATATGTAATCAAGGATTGATTAGAATCTTTTTTTTTATCTACAACAACTTATCCAAATATTATGCAAAAAATAGAAGTCACATAAAATCGTATTTCCATTAGGAAATGCAAATAATTATGTAATGTATAAACATCTAAATAAGCAGCTATACAGTCTTACTTGAAATAAAATATTTTTAATGGATTTTAAAAGATAACAGAATGTATAATATGATTCATAACATAAAAAGCAAGATATACTTGTACCTAATAGCTAGTAGTGATGAGGGAAAAAAAATTATTAAATAATAAAAATATAAGCAGTTTTATGCAGGAAATTGAAGGAGGGAAATCGAAATATACAATACAGCCGATATTAAAGTAAATAAACAAATAAATAAACTAGTTTATTTATAATTAAATAATTTAATCAATAATGCATCCCATTCTTAATAATTATTAGGAAAATGTTATATAAATAATAAAAATTCAGAAAATATTAATTGCTATATTGTGTAATATATGAATATTGTAAAATGATATTTCTCACTATAATATCATTTTTAATCAGAAATAGTTTGAAAATAAAATAACTCATTTTCAAGCATTTTTTAAGAAATAAAAAAAAGTTAAGATTCAGAGAAAAGAATGAAACTCAAATGTAAAGTAAAAACAATTGCATTAGCATAAAATGATTAAGTTTAAAAATAAAAAATAAAATAATTACAAGAAGCCTAAATACTATATGCAGTTCAAAATTTTTTTTAAGTGATTTAATTTTTAATAAAATTTAAGTTTCAATAAAACTTAATTTTTAATAAAAATTTAATTTTATTAAATAATAAAATAAAAAATTTTGAAACTCAATTGCTGACATGAATACTAGTTAAGTGATATAAGAAAACCGATTAGTATTAGATGATTTTTTAATCAAAAATAGTTTAAAAATGAAATAATTCCTTTTCATACATTTTCGAAAATATAAAGAAAGGAATATAGTACGAATGTAGTAAAACAATTGCACTGAATAGTTTAAAAATAAAATAATTCATTTTCGTACACTTTTCAATAATTAAAAAAAATTAGATTGAAAGAAGAAGAATTTACGAATATAGACAAATAATTGAATTAATATATCACAATTATCATTAAAAAATAATTAAATAAGTTAATTCCAAAAATACAAATTTTTACTAAATGTAGATTAAATGTCTTAATGGCTTTCTTAATTTCGTAATTATTTTTAATTTAATTACATGACATAATTAAATATAATTCAATGAATAATTTCTGAAAGTATAAATTGTAATTAAATACTCAAATTTGTTAACGTAAGATAATCTAGTTAATGATAATAAGGATATCTTTACTTTGATAATTTAATAATTTAAATGTCACCAAATTTACTAAAAACTATCAAAAAGGATTAAACAAAATAAGTCTTTTAAGAAATCAAATAAACATACCTAATTTAAAAGAAAACAAAAACAAAGTCTAATTGATCCGACGACAATAACTACTGCTTGCGTTAGTAAGTAAAAATGTATCAGCTTAAATTGTTTTAAATATATTGCAATTCGATATTAAAAGAAGACTGAGCTTATGATCAAAGGAGGATTCTTTATATATTTGGCGTAATTCCCTGGTAGCCGATAAACCTGTTGCAACTTGTCGAGGAGAATGACTGCTTACAATAGAGGAAGAAAAAAGAAGAAAGCTGTTTGTCCTCAGGATGGGATGAAAGATTAGGGGAATTCCCTCTTGATGCGGGGATGAAAAAGAGAGGAAATAATTCTTCCTTCAGAACATAAAACATTAAATTAGCTGCATCGAATATCAGTTTTCATAGATTTTAAAATAGTAATAAACTTCTTTAGTTATGCCTTAATTGCGAAGAAAAATTTATAAAAGAGTTTAGTTTAAATAACATAATTTAATTTTAGCATTTAAATTGTTTTTATTCAGCTAACTCTAAAACTGCACAGGAGAAAAACGTCCTGTAAATGAAATTCGTAATTTCATAAAGTAAAAATGTTAAAATTTCTCAAAAGGAGAATATTTACAAACATTTATACAGTTCTATATTTTATCACCGTAAATAATCACAACTTTAATTTTACTATCATAAATTACACTTTAAAATTTATATCATAAATAATCACGATATTAGTATATCAAATATTCAATATCTTTAGTATATCGAACTAAATATACTGTATGCCATATATATATATACTTCAGTATATTTAGTATATCAAATATGAATAAATAGAAATATGGAATTAAAATCAAAAGCTAAGTTGGTAAAATTATTATACATATAACTTAAAGGCTCGTAAAGAATAGATAATAAGTAAATAGAAGTTTATTTTAATTCAAGAAATTAAAACCAAGATTACGTAACTCTTCAAATCCAAAGTTAAAAGGGAGATAATTGTAGTAAGCAAAATATATGAACTTAAAAAAACAACAACACGTGAATCGAAAGTTTTTTACATGCATTATCATAAACATAATCATAATAACGAAAAAAATATAGTCACAGATACAAATTTTAAAAAAATCAAAATATTTATAGTTTAAAATAACGTTATTATAATTAACCGAAATAATAAACCAAAATTACGTAACTCTTCAAATCAAAAGTTAAAAGGCAAACAATTGTAGTAAACAAAATATATAAACTAAAAAACGAAGATAAGTATTAAAAAAAACAAGTGAAACGAAAGTTTTTTACATTCATTATTATAAACATAATCGCAATTATGTAAAAAACATAATTACCAATGCAAATCAAAATATTTATAGTTCAAAATAATGTTAGAATAATTCTTTCATGTTAAAAAAAAATACTGTAAATAATATACACTCTATGCAGACTGCAAATAAATTTTCTTTGTACACATTAAATAGTAAACGTTTAATTTAAAAAAGAATTAATAAAAACATGCATGACATAAAATAAATAGATGTTAAACAACTTAAAAATTGCCAAAGTTATGTAACAATAACATTTCATTATTCACTTTCAAAAAAGTTTAATTAAAAATTCATATTTCAATTACCTGTATTTTTCAGAGAATGAATAGAAATTCGAAAGAGAGCGATCATTTGATTGCGAATACGCGGCAGTTGATGCTTATGAATATCGCTGATAAGAGAACTGCCACTCAAGGATTGGATCCTCGTTCATTTATTTTTCCCTGCTAAACTTCCTCTTTCCTTGAGGAATTCCCTACGGCAAACGATAAAGGTGTTAAAATGTTGTTCGGACGATTGCAGCCGATGAGTCATAATTTGAATGAAAATCTCCTCGGCATCTTTTTTTTCAAACGATATTTTATATGACAAAACGATATTTTATATTTTTTTTCTTTTCTTTTTGATGAATTTGGAACTGATTAGTTGAAAGTTCCATTTTTTCGATATATCCATCTGGAGAAGAAAATTCTCTTTAAAGTTTGGAAAAAAAAAAAAACATTAGCAGTGAATTTTTAATTGTAGAAAAAATCAAAGATGCTTTATCAATTTAATAAAATTAGCTTTAAAACATGAATAAATTTTCTGGATTGTAAAATATTTAGCCTTTTGATTGTAATTTTAAGTTCCGGTTAAGATGTTTCATAGCAAAGTAAAATTTAGGTTTTATTTTTAGATTTATCATTTTTATTATTTTTTTATTGAATATTTATAAACGACGAAGTTATTGAAATATTTTTTTTCGCTTTATTTGTTATTGATTTTGCATAATATGATTATAAAAGTTTATGCCTAATAAATACCTTAAATAATAATCTAATTTATGATATTTCAATTCCAATTTGTAATTTTCCCTATTTGTAATAAGGTTTGTAATTTTCATCATAATTGCAAACCTTATTACTTAATTATTAATTTTTTCCTCATTTATCTGTTTCATAATTTTTTTATGATGTTATTATTCTTTTGATAAATTATTTTTGATATAAAAAATAATTTGGTTTAGCCAAAGCTTAACATTCTAAATGAATATGAGTATTTCTAACATTTAAATTATTTGAAATAAAAATAAGTCGATAAAAAATCATAAAGCAGATTTATACAGGTTATTGCAGATTAGGCGTTATTTTGATTAAAATATAAAGTTTGGATTTGGATAAAGTATCTTGAACAAGGAAGAGTGTTAGCATAGAACTTCACCGAAGGAAAAATATGAACAAATATCAAAATAATTTTTAAAGACCTAAAATATCTGAACTTTACAAGTTTATGTCAGGTTGGGGACAAAATGCCTAAAAATGTGCTAAATTTGAAGTTTTTTTAAGATAAAATGTAGAATAAAATGTTTTTTCATTTTTTCCTGCACTAAGTTTACAAAAGTAAAATATATATAAAAAAGTTTTAAATAAAATAATTTTAATTTATATTTTTGAAAACTATTATTCTATTTATAAATATTTAATTAAAATATTCAAAGATATTTTAAAATTTTTAGAGCTTAAACCTATAGCTAAATATAATGGTTACTAGTGTATTTAAATTGACAGAAATAAAAAAATAGTATAATATTTCTAATACCATTAATAGATGTTCGTTTTCTTTGAGCCGTGATGACTCAATGTGATAGAGCGTTCGACTTTCAATGAAGTGAACCAGGTTCGAATCCTGGCGATGGCTGGTCGATATGAATTCCGCATCCAACTCGAACCGACCACAATGCTGACATAAAATGTCCTGAGTGGTAGACGGATCACGGGTAGAGTCCCCTTGCCGTCAGGCTTACTGTGAAAGATTTTCGTGGTTTTCCTCTCCATCCAACGCAAATACGGGTTAGTTCCATCAAAGCATGAAGGCAAATTTCTCCCAATACTCGATCCAGGAATTCCCTTGTCTTCTGGGTTGGTTTCAAAATTACAAGGCTGCGGAGTTGAACATCAGTAGACGTAAACTCCAAAAATCGGGTCGGCTGTTGAACGATGGTTATAAAATAAAAGTAAAATAGATATTCGTTTAGTACCATGAAAATTTCAAAAAGCACTTTGAGCGGTATCTTTAATTGACGAAAAAGTACGAAGGATAATGTGAAAAAATATGTCTTCGATAATATAAGAATCTACATAGTTAAGGAAATTTATTTCTTATATCAACTCGATTCGAATTGGAGGAGATTTTGTTATATTATAAATATCATGGTATTATTGCAATTTGTTTAAAATTTCTTAATGCAAATATTTCTTTACAATGCTTTCTATTTTCATCAGTTTTAGGAATTTCAGCATAACCGTTGAGAGAACTATTCTATAAACAGCTGGGGAATATATAAAGAAGATACGTTTTTGAACTCGTTGCGCATTGTTTTACCTTGAAACCTTTTTCTCACCTTTTCTTTGCTTTTTGATTGGCTTTTTCTCTTATCCTGTAGTTTCATCGAATTTTATTTGAATTCGACTTGTCCGATTTTTAATATAAATATGATTTTGAGCAGCTAGATTTCCGTATATCTGGCTTTATTGCACTAAATATCAGTTTCAAGTTGAGCTTTCAAAATTTTGTGTAATTTATAGGCAGTGATCGGAAAAAATAAATCCTTTTTGTGGTTTACTTCAACTAGTTTGTTACAAATATAGTTAACTACAATTACTTTTTTTCAATTTATTGACTAGAAACTGTTTTCGAAATGTACTTTTATTTTATTCACTACAAACTATTTTCAATAAATTTGCTGGGGAATTTAATTTACACCTATGTTCAAAATGGTTTTGAATTTTAAAAGTAATTGGCCTTTATTAAACATTAGAAATTATTAAGATATATTTATCCCCGTTATTTATTCTAAAACAAATTTTTTTAAATTTGTTAATTTTTACTTTTTATAATTTGTAATTATAATTAATTTGTAAGTTTAATTAATTTGTAAATTAAATTAATTTGCAAGTTTAATTAATTTGTAAGTTCCAACTTGAGGAAGCTCATGTCCCTCCAATATTTTTTGAGAATAAGGTAGAGGAGTACTTTTAAAAATTGTGTTTGCGATTTTTGCAAAAGAATGTGTTTTTTTCCCATTCGACTACACGTTTCTGAACTCTTAAATATTACTTTTTGAGGTTTACCAATTTATATTTAGATAATTTTGCATTTGTGCAATTGTGAAAAATAAGCCTTCTTACAGCTGCGTTTTCTCTTCCATAACATTAAGGGAAGGGACATTATTAATTGTAAAGAAAATTGATACTCAATTAAAAAAAACGTTTACGTATTTGAAGCTATTAGTCTATTACAATATTTTTTGTAGGAACAGAACTTTGATGCGATAATAACAAATATGCATATAATCCCTTAAGGAACATAATTTTTTATTTTTGTAGTTCAAAATGTTCGAACTTTAGAGCTTGAAAATATGCATTCACGAGGCAACAAATATGAATATCTGTTGGTAACCATGTAATATTGCACGAAATAATAGATGAAGTAATGAATATAAATTCCCATTGTTTCATGCATTATTTTATTACAAGCCGATAAAAAATACAAGCATATAAATAAAGTTATAGCAATTTTAAAAAGTCCTTAAAAATGCTATGTTCATAAAAATTACAATGAGTTTTAAGTAAAACATGATTTTTGCATTATTTAGAATAGAAAAGAACATTTAAAAAAAAAATTTGTAAAAATTATACACATCTATGAATACACATTATACACATCTAAAAATTATACACATCTTCCCTCTGAAACCGTGTCTGTAAAACATCCTTCTCCTTCCTAATCCATGTTAGGCAGGGAAGAAAACATGCTTTTAGAAGATGACTAAAATCCAACCACATGACAGCAAAACTTCCCGGTTTGAAAGCATCGACTGAGAAGTCCTCAGCCATTCTTCAAAAACTTCCGCTTTAAAACAAACATGGGACAATAGGAATCCTGTCATCTGATAAAGCGCATCGAAAACTTTGATTTTCGAAGCTCTTACTGATATCATACTTACATTGGATAAAATTATTCGAATACTTTATAAAAAGAACATTCGGTTATTTCTGTTCCCAAAGGTTTGGAAATAGTTTTTAAAAATTAACAAAAATTTTTTAAAAGGCAATTTTTACTCGTCAATGTTTATTAGTGCTCGGCAATCTTAATGCTTTATAAAAAGAACATTTGGGTTATTTTTGTTCCCAAAGTTATGGAAATAGTTTTAAAAAATAAATAAAAACTTTACAAAGGCACATTGTTACTCGTCAATGTTTATAAATGCTCGGAAATGTTAATGCCTCATAAAAAGAACATTTGGGTTATTTTTGATCCCAAAGTTGTGGAAATAGTTTTAAAAAATAAATAAAAACTTTACAAAGGCACATTGTTACTTGTCAATGTTTATAAATGCTCGGAAATGTTAATGCCTCATAAAAAGAACATTTGGGTTATTTTTGTTCCCAAAGTTGTGGAAATAGTTTTAAAAAATAAATAAAAACTTTACAAAGGTACATTGTTACTCGTCAATGTTTATAAATGCTCGGAAATGTTAATGCCTCATAAAAAGAACATTTGGGTTATTTTTGTTCCCAAATTTCTGGAAATAGTTTTAAGAAATAAATAAAAACTTTACAAATGCACATTATTGCTCGTCAATGTTTATTAATGCTCAATATTATTTTAGAAAATATTTTAACTTGTATTTTATATTTTATAGGACAAATATACTTTCGTGAAAATTTACTACTCGAGCTAATTAATACTTAGATAAAAGTATGGTTTAAACTTTATATAGAAAGTTTTATTGCAGAGATAAGAGTAAATACAAAGAACAAAAATGCAATTTATTTTGTTCTATTGATGAACTGTTATTCGTACGGGGAGAATAAAAAAAGAAAATTATCTATAAATTATCATTGAACAACACTATGAAATCATGCACAAAGCTGAAAATAATATACCAACTAAATTAATAAAGATAAAATAATCCAAATTATTCATTTATTTACAATTAATTGTTCTGCTTTGCGTTATCTAATTAAGCAAGACCTGCTTTTTGTAGTCTCTCATTAGGCACGAAGCTATAGCTCGCTGCCAACTCGTGATTATCAAAAATCCCTGCTCGAACGGTTGGTAGTAGAATGTTCAATGTCGACAGTGTCGTTTTTCGTGTTTCAAACTATTATTGTGCCGAATTTCATCACTCTGTGTTGGATGGTTTATGATGATCTGTCTCTGGTCCCATAAAGAACGCATGGGCAGGCAAACATTTATTTAAATATAGATATATATAGATTGGACAAATTTACGAACACCTAAGATTAAGTTCAAAATAACTTTTACTTCTGTGAATTGATCCGAAAAAGAAACTTTAAAGTTCTCAACCAGTGTGTTAGGATTTTTTATTTTTTTTATTTTTTTATCTAGCCGATGCGTGTATGGAAATTTCCACAACTTAGCTTTTTCTTCCCTAGTTTCACCCGTATTATAATTCCAAATTTTAGAAAACTACAACTTATTCAGCTCATGTTTGAGAACATCTAAAATAAAGTTGTTACTCAGCTCTTCGGTCGTTATACTATACTTATAATCTACAAACACTTTATGGTAAGGACGCGCTTTTAAAAATTTTAATTTAATTAAAGCAAACAATAGCAAATACTATTAATAATTATAACACCATTAGTAGCAAAGATATTTCATCTTTTGGCAGGCAGTGACAATGTTATCTGAGACAAAACATCCACCGAAACTTATTATTCTGTTTACTTTCCTAATTTAATTTAATTTAATATATAAGTGAGTCCTTAATCTGCTTAGAAAGAAAGCTATTATATTTTAGACCTTTTTTAATGTTTTTTATATATCTTAATATTTGTATGTGCTGAAAGAACAACATGCAAAATTAATTCATTCGGATATTTTTTGATGTAAGTACGCCTCTGTTAAAAGATTAACATTCTACTTCATTAATGCTGGATAGCACGATGCATTTTAACATATGTACTGACAACATAACAAGAATCTTTTTCTTGTTATTTTTAAAAGAAAGAAAAATCAAGAAGTGTTTTTTTAATTATTAGAATTGCAGATAGAGTATTACATTTACGAGCTTGAGATTTTAATTATTTATAGCAATAAAAGTATTTCAAAAAGAAAAACAAATTCGAGATAATTATGAAAAATATAAATTGTCATAGCACAAAAGCGTTGGAGTTTTCTAAATTTTCCCCATTTCTTTTATAGTAACTTGAAATTCGATTAAGTATAAAATTTAATGATACAAAGATTTCTCCATAAGCGAAACTGATATTGCAACATTTTATTCGTTTTAGTTGTTTTCCGAATCAAATGTCCGAAATATCAGTCTAAATTAAAAGCAAATGAAAAACAAGATAGATAATAAATATCAAGTAAATAAAAAGTTATATCTGTATTTATAATAGTCCTTTATTTTCTTGGAAACGATGGGTTTATCACTGCCACTTTTAACAAACGCGTAATTTAGATAAAGTTCTTGTATTCCGAGAAAATATGCCCATTTCCTCATCTATGGGGAAAATACGTACCGTAAAACTTTCCTGCGCGGAAAATGCGGACAGGTGGCCAGAAAAAGGAATTTTTCTTTACTTATTGTTTTATCAAATTCTGTACTCAACAGTTATTTTTGTCTTTTTTTAATAATTTTACTTTAATTGGAATGGAAGATTTTTATTGTTGAACTGAGAAAATTTTAATGGAAAATGTTTTCAAATAATTCGAATCTTACAAATAATGACATAGATTTAAACTCTACATTTCAAACATGAATGTCGTCATATGTTGCATTAATTATCCTAAAATTATTATTCAACTTCGTGATTTATTTTCTACAGAAGAATTAATGCTTAATGCAACTATGTCTTAGTTTTAAAATTAGACTTTAAAATTCGCGCTAATTATAAACTGCTGGTGTAGAATTATTTATTCACAAATTTTACTTTGATGTGTGTTATGTTTTTAATTTTCCTTCCGGATCAAATTACGGTAAAAAGTACCGGCGTTCAGGATGCCGGTACCTTTTTCTGTAAAGTCCATTTGTACTGGAGCATGTTACGGAATAAAAAATCTGATGTACCATAATTTTTATAATAATAACTACCGTCAAAGTACTGAATTTTTCTTATTAAGCAAATATTACTATAAATATTACGGTACAATATTTTACGGTAAAAATGTATTTTACGGATGATGCACCCAAAATGCCGGTTTTTTATCCCTCAACTTGATTTGGAATTTCTTACGATTTACTTTACTTTTTAAAATGGAATTTTTTAGGAATATTTTCGAGTGAATAATAATTTCATGCAAAAAACCATTTTATTTTTTAAAAATTATGAGTTTTAATATTTAAAAAAATTATGAGTTTTAATTTTTTTTTAAAAAAATTGATTTATTAAAACTTGATTTAATTACCAAACCATTAAAAAAATTATTTTTATTCTAAAAATGTCCTTGGTTTACTTTATTTAATGGAAAATGAGAAAAATTTTCATTCTTTGTCAAACAAACACTTTTATTGTGCTACTTTTTATAACCTATAAGTATGTTTGTACGTACATTAAGTTATTATGTACACTGGTTATCATAAATTAAGGAAAAATCACAAAAATAGCGATAACTCTTTCAAAAGTAAGCCAAACCGTGCAAAATTTGCATATGTTGTCCACTAAGAGTAGCTGAGTAAAATTGCAATATGCAAATTAGTGGCGCTGCACTCGGCTTACGTCATCTGCCTGGAGCATAAAAGTCCAAGTTTGAGAGAAAGCACACAAATTTTACTGTGATTGCGACATTGAAAATCTGAGATAGCCAATTCGTAATAATGACCTCTAGGCATCATTTGCCTGAAGAACTACGATGGAGAGCCATCGGGAGACTAGAGGCAGGGCAGAGTCAATCAGAAGTGGCCAGATGGCTAAATGTGAGTCCATCTGTGGTTCATAGACTTTGGAGGCAATTTCAAACCACAGATTCGGCATCTAGGAGGTTCAGTCAAGGACGGCCAACTGTTACGACCAGTGCCGATGACCGATATTTGACATTAAGTGCACGCAGGAATAGAACCGCTACTCCGACACATCTTAGATCCTCTCTTGCTGCAGCCACCGGAAGGTTGGTGTCAACGTCAACTGTGCGCAGAAGG
The DNA here is from genome assembly GCF_043381705.1 of Parasteatoda tepidariorum. Lineage (NCBI taxonomy): Eukaryota > Metazoa > Arthropoda > Arachnida > Araneae > Theridiidae > Parasteatoda > Parasteatoda tepidariorum. The sequence continues at coordinate 36,910,980 of NC_092207.1, read as the reverse complement.
CTCCACGAAGGTGGTCTGTATGCGAGACGACCAGCCATTTGCGTGCCGCTCACATCACGCCATAGGAGAGACCGTTTGCAGTGGGCCCGACAACATGTCCACTGGACGTCAGATCAATGGAGGCCTGTTCTCTTTACGGATGAGTCCAGGTTTAGTCTAGAAAGTGACAGTAGACGTTATTTGATATGGAGAGAACCTGGGACCCGTTATCATCCATCAAACATCCGTGAAAGAGATGCATACGGAAGAGGCAGTGTCTGTGTTTGGGGAGGCATATCCTTAGGAGGGCGCACATACCTCCATGTCTTTCCAAGGGGAACCGTGAATGCTCAGGTTTATCGAGACAACATCCTTGATGCTTATGTGCGCCCATATGCCGGGGCAATTGGTGATTGCTTCCTGTTACAGGACGATAATGCAAGACCACACAGAGCTCGCATTGTTGATGATTATCTTCAACAGGAAACAATTACTCGCATGGAGTGGCCAGCTCGATCCCCGGACTTGAATCCTATCGAGCACGTTTGGGATGCTCTAGGGAGGCGTGTATCTGCCATCAATCCGCCCCCTCAGACCCTTGCCACGCTTGCAACTGCTTTACAAGAGCAATGGCTCTCACTTCCTATTGAACTGATAGACCGCATAATTGAAAGCATCACACATCGCTGTTTGTGCTGTATTGCTTCTAGAGGCAATCATATTCCATATTAAAGGTACTTTTTCTATTGCAAACCGATACTTCCAATTTGTTTATTTTATACATGTGCTAATTTCTATACTACTATTAATGTCTGATAATTTCTTTTTATGTTGTTTAATACCTTACTATGTGTTGTATATTGTGGGTAAGTTTCATAAAATTCCATGTGTAATTTCTTGAGTTATCGCGATTTTTGTGAATTTTCCTTAATTTATGATAACCAGTGTATTTTCTTTTAATATAATAACTTTGGTATACCTTTAATTAATGAAAAATAAGGAAAACCGGTACTATTTTTTAAGCAAACAATTTTATAAATGGGTTATTGGGTACTTGCAGCAGAATTGGGTACTTGCAGCTCGAGAAGAATTGAAGTGATTATGCCTAACCATGTGATTTAAATCAGATTTAATTGGTAAGACATGTCACGCGTCTGTGTCGAACCTGATTGGCTCCTAAATCGCCAAATGCCCCAGTTTACCTACGATGACGTCACTCGTAGGTTTTCCAATTATTTTCTTCTAAGCAATTTTAAACGTTTGTTTTAAAAAACAAATTAATAACTGAATAGGAAAAGAAAATTTCACAAATCACCTATAATTAAAAAGATTAAAAAAGAGATTCAAAATTACTTTTACACTAAATCAAATGAAAAAATATTTTTAAAATTAAAGTGAATAAAATTTTAAGCAAACGATTTTATAGAACGATATTTTTTAATATTTTTTCATTAACAATTTCAAAATTCTTTATTGTTTAAAATAAATTACGATACTTCTTTTAACTTATTGAAACTTCTTTTAGAGATTAAATAATTTTACGGAAACCGTAAGCAAGACGCGAAAAAGTTTAAGTAACTTTAAAAAAATATTTTCCATTTTAATAAATATCATTATCAGAAATAATTGAAAAAGTTTTTAAATGTTGTAAGTGAAAATGCTGTTCTTTTTGAAATTCAACGAAGGTGCATATTAACTTTATGACTGGCTGTATTGGGTAATTTTTGCAAAAAAATTTTTTTAAAAATTAAGCACTTTTCCATTTCACCAGAGCAAGCGCTAAAGTTGCCAATGAAAAACCACCGGGTTTTTGTAAATTCATTTTTTTTTAATTTTTATTTTAATTTTTTGATAATAATAATGATAATTATAATAAAAATAGAGCATTTACTTACGTCGACGAAACCGGAAAGTACCAAAAATTATTATACAATTTAATATCATTTAAAAAAAAAATAAGATTTCAACTGTTATGGACAAACAAGATTATTAGATAAGATTTAGTTGCAAAAGTAAATACTATTGTTCTGTATTTTTAATTTCCTTTATCATTAAAAATCTTAGATTTTAATGGAATTAATCTTCAAATTGAAAGAATTTCCTTTTGAAAGAACTTTTGTAATTAATAACTTTAAATTCATTTACAAATGGCATTTTACACCAAATTAATTAAATTGTTTAAATATATTTTTGCAAGAACTGTCATCCTAAATATTTTATTTCATGTATTTATTACATTGAAGTAAAATTATAAGGAAAATTAATAAAATGTATTTTTATAATTTTTAATTATCTAGGGGTATATGGAAAACTTTAAAAAAATCATTATAGTTTATGAATAATTTACATGCCTAATATACTCTATTAAAATTCATAAACTAAGATAATACAACCGTATTATATGGTAAGAATAATTTATATTCAGGGGTCTATCCAGACATTTTGTGAAAGGTCCGTTTTTCGTGAAATTGTAAAAAAATTACTCACATTCTTTCAACCAGGGTCCGCTTTTATGAATTTGTGCAAATAGGGTCCGTTATTGCAACAAAAAAATAAAACTTTTTGAAGGAGTTTTTAAATTGTAAAGACATACAAGATTATGCTCAACACTGTAAAATTATAATTAAAAAAATTAAATTTTAAAAAATAAACATGAATTGCTGCTTCTAAATTAGAGATGCAACATACAAATAGTTGGTATTTAGCCTATACTGCTGAATGCAGAATATTCATTTCGGACGAATAATGGAAGAATCGTCTGCCGAAGACAAAACTTAATTCGTTTACATCCATCTTTCTTGTTTTCTGCCCTGGAAAGGGTTTATTCAATTAACAAAACAATAATAAAGATAAAGAAATGTGTGAAGGGTCCGATTAAATGAAAAATCATTTTGTGAAGGGTCCGTTTTTAAGTTAAAATATTTTGTGAAGGGTCCGTTTTAAAGTTAAAATATTTTGTGAAGGGTCTGTTTTTATAAAAAGACATTTTGTGAAGGGTCCGTAAACGGACCCAAATTTCTTCTAAACAGACCCCTGATATTGGTACTCACTATTCACATTCAATATTGAGACAATAAAATAATCTCAGTATTTGATACAAATAATTTATATACTCGGTATAGTTAATTCGAATTCCTACACCTAAATAGTGAAACTAATAATAATTTTTTTGGTATACTCTATTCAAACTCATATACCTAGTAAATAATATTATCTCCGTATATGATACAAATAATTCATATACTCATAGCACTCGATTTAAATTCGTATGCAGGGATGAAAAAATCATATTATTATCTATGAAAAACTTGTATTGCCAATACAGTCTGCTATAATCAGGTACCAAGAAAGTGAAATTATCTCAGTATATGATCTGAATAATTCGTACTTATAATATAGCCAATTCAGATCATGAACTGAGATAGGCCTCAGTAAGTGAGTTGTCTTCTGTAAAATTGTTCATATACTGTATTAGACAAGTATTTTAAAACGCATATACCAAGACAATAAAATTATCTCAGTGATATGAATAATTCATGTATTTTCTATGTTCTATTCAAACTCATATACTGAGATAATAAATTTCTGATGTCATATGATCTCGAATGAAAGAAGTATAAGTGGGAAAATTATATGCACTCGTAAATAAATATGTGTTTCATAGTTCTTTAATAATAGTAAAAAAATATCTTGCATCTCAAGGTATACAAATTTTTACGTCATTTAAAAAAATGCAATTTTATATGGCTAAATTTGAAATTTAAAAGTAATCGATCAAATAATTCTTGAGAAATCAAATTTTAAATTTACGGCTTCTTTGAAATTGTTGTAGAATATTATTAAATAAAATAACAAAATATGATAAATAATTATTAATTTTCTTTTGTATAGAATTATGTATCTTTGGATAAGTAAGCTTCATAATTGTGTGCAAATTTGTTTTTATTTTTTAAAAAGAAGAAGAAAAAAACTCTTGAAATATGGCGAAGTACTCAAAAAGTAAAATTAACATCAAGGAGCCCAAACTTTCCATATCTGTCCTAACCAAGCTATTGAAATCAAATATCCCAGATTGCTTTGCAATTGTAAATAAGTTTAATATGAAAGATAAGCAGAAAACAAACTTAACAATATGAAGCAAAATAAAATAAAAAATTGTTGCAATTAGATATATTAATCTAACAATCGTATAAAATGATTGATTAAAAAAAAATATANTATATATATATATAATTATTCAGATATGCAGCATATTCTTCGTGAACAAATGATGACCCCAAAAAGAAGATATATACATAAATATATTTTTGAAACTTATATTTACTTTTAATGATTGCAACTTAATGAAAATAATTAAAACTTCTATGAATAGTGGGCTTAAAAGCGATAAAACCAAAAATTTAAATCGAACGTATAAAATAATCGGTTTTGTTAAAAAGTGGTTACGAAATTACGTTATTAATTACAAAATAATAACAATCACAAATACTTGCCTTTAAAAACGAATAATAAATAAATAAAAACTTAACCGAATAAAAGCCCTTATCTCTTTTAAACATAATCTATTTGAAGGGATTTTATGTGGTTTTTGAGGTTTTCTTTATTCTATTTTTTCTTATTTTTTCCAAATGATTTTATTTATTTATTTATTTATTTATTGCGGTTACTTACAAACAAACTTCAAGTACCACAGTTATTTATATTTAAAGATTTCTTACTGGAATGTTTAAAAACATTTATTTTGTGTTTAAAAACTTATATTAATTTCGATTAAAGCGCTGAAAAAAATCACCCATGAAAATTGGAGATTAAGCAACGCTCATTTCCCACTATGTCTACATTTTAGATTAAAGAAGCGTTAAATTGCATTTCATTTCGTTCTTTAGACGATTCGGATAGAAAAAAAATGTGTTATATTAAAAAGAAAACTCCAATAACGAGATAAAAATTCAGTAAACATGAAGGCGAAAAGATGGAATAGAATTTTCCCTATTCAACCCTTTACTTCCTCAAAAAATTCCCTCCGTTCTCTTGATTTGTCAAACACGGGCGTTTTTTCCTAGAAAAAGCGCCCCGAGAGAAAAATAAACACACTCTTGCGTCATGTCGTTGTAATATGTTGTAACAGCGCCGGGCTGCTATCATTTTATTGGTTGATTCACTCATTCACTTCCCGATTTATTTCGCGCTCTTTTCTTTGCTTTTGTTTTGAAAATAGTATACTTCAGCTGTACTTTCAGATTGTAGCTGAAATAAGGGATTTATTAAAATAGTTTTGAAACGCTATTTTTCAAGTTAAAAGAAGTTATTTTTCAAGTTTAACGGTCGGAGGTTATTGTTTTTATTTTGTAACCTTGAAATCTATAAGCTAGGAGAAATGAGGCCGTATATTATTGACGCAACTGAAGATCATTTTTAATTGTTCTAAATCTTATTTTCGGCCAAGGCGATTTATTATTCGCGTGTTTTACTAATCGTCGAGTTAGAGAATCGTATTCATAACTTTCTTATATACATTACCAAGGATAGAATTGTATGCTGTTTATTTAATTAATTTATTTATTTTTAATTTTATTAATTTCACTAATCGTCGAGTTAGAGAATCGTATTCATAACTTTCTTATATACATTACCAATGATAAAATTGTATGCTGTTTATTTAATTAATTTATTTATTTTTAATTTCACTAATCGTCGAGTTAGAGAATCGTATTCATAACTTTCTTATATACATTACCAAGGATAAAATTGTATGCTGTTTATTTAATTAATTAATTTATTTTTAATTTTTTTAATTTCACCAATCGTCGAGTTAGAGAATCGTATTCATAACTTTCTTATATACATTACCAAGGATAGAATTGTATGCTGTTTATTTAATTAATTTATTTATTTTTAATTTTTTTAATTTCATTAATCGTCGAGTTAGAGAATCGTATTCATAACTTTCTTATATACATTACCAAGGATAGAATTGTATGCTGTTTATTCTATTTCTTTATTTATTTTTAATTTTTTTAATTTCACTAATCGTCGAGTTAGAGAATCGTATTCATAACTTTCTTATATACATTACCAAAGATAAAATTGTATGCTGTTTACTTTGTTTATTTATTTATTTTTAATTTTTTCTTAATCATTTACTTATGTTTGGGCATTTTTTTTTCTCTCAAGATATTCAATAGAGTAAATTTCAATACGGTATACATGACGACGTAAACTACTCGCGATCCGTAAATGAAATTTGCTAAGCAATAAAAAGTAAAATACAAAAAAGTTCAATGTTTCATATTTTTACTTTTTCTAATACTAACAAATGTATTAAAAAATTTTACATAATCATAAATAATATAATTTTAAATGATGAAATGCAATATTAACGTCTAACAGTAGCAAATATTTATTTAAATGTTTACTCGTGAAAATTAATTGTATTTATTTATATTTGATACCACTTCTGAAATGAACCGTGTACGATTAAAAATAAAAATCTTGATTCCTACTCCTGCTGTAGCCCCAGGCTCCCAAATGTTTTATGGACTCACAAGGGATGTTTATGGAAAAAAATTTTTTGTGTAATTTTCTAAATATCTAATTAGTATTTTCAAGCGTAATGTTTTACAATATTCGTATTAGAGGCCAGTGGTGGCTCACTGGATAGAGCATTTGCCTACCAATGAGATGAACAGGGTTCGAATCCCAGCAATGGCTGGTCAACATGAATTCCGCACCCGGCTTGCACCGATCACAATGGTGAGGTAAAATATACTCAGTTTTAGACGGATCATGGGTTAGAGTCCCCTTGTCGTCAGACTAAACGTGGATCGTTTTCTTGATTTTCCTCTCCATGTAACGCGAACGAGGGTAAGTTGCATCAAAAAGTTTTTCACAAATTCAAAATTTCTCCTATTACTTGATCCAGAAGTTCCCTTGTCTTTTGGATTGGGTTCAAAATTACAAGACTACGGAGTTGAACTCTAGTAGTCGTAAACCCGAAATTCGGTCGGCTGTTCAAAGACGGCTATAATATAGAAAGAAAAAAACTGCAAAATTAAAAATTGTAAAATACTCTTTCAGAATCATTAAAAATGTAGTTTCTTTTTAAATGGTGGGCACTTGGGACGTAGACCCATTGGTCACAGGAATGCCGGAACTGCTACTCTCTTCTCGTCACTCAGTGGGCACCTGTGGTGAAGCCATGGCGGTGGAGCAACGTCGCCCACGTCACACAACCACAAACCCGTTTATAGGGCGGGTCACATTCACACAATCATCCACACACAAAGGAGAAAGGACATAGAACACAGAGAGAGAGAGAAAGAAACATCCATGCCATGAGCAGAATTCGAACCCGAGACCATCGGAAATTTGCATTGTGCATTTTAAAATTCGGAAAATGGGTATTTTGTGATGCTTCAATGGATACCTCTCAAATCCCTAATTTTATATATTATCTTTATTTGCTTCATGCTACAAATGGTTAATTTGTTTTAACTAATTTTCTGTAACCATCTAACAACCACTTAAAACTTCTTGTCGATGTATAGTTAGCAAAAATATAAAAAGTTCAGTGAAAATGAAAAGTTATAATTTGTTTCGTTCGATTTTTAAACTTTGTATGTTGGAAAATTTATACTATTACTTAACATTTATAATTTCATACAGGGCGTTTTTACTTACATAGACACTTCATCGTATTTTCATGCTTAATATAATTATTTTTGCGAAAAATTAAAAATTTATAAAGCTTTTTCTTCAAATTTCTATAAAACAAGCTTAACTGGAATTCAATTTCATAAAAAGTCAATCAATATTTTTGAATATTGGTAAATTTTGGCAAATTTGGTATAGGTAAGGGTCCAAATTACAAATTAACCCCAGGCTCCACCATACCATAATCCATTTCTGATCCAAGAAATTGCTATGTAAATTCCCTCCCCTCCCCCTCATTAATGCGTTTCCACGTAGCTATAATGTTTGAGTTATAACTGCACATCAATCTTCAAAAGTTTGCTGAACAAACATTGCACTCCTCATTGCAACCTAACACAGTAATGGCTGACAAGCAATAATCAATATGGAATAAAGATATTTCTAGCTTCATTTTTTTTAAAAATTAATTTTGGAAGATATAATAAAAACAAATAATAAAGGGAAATAAGTATACATTTAAAAAAATTTAACAAGAATAAAAATAAAATGCTTAAATTTAGACTCTTTACCTCCTGCTATTTATGTAATGGCAAAAAATGTGATTTTTACTCAGAAATAAGCTAGCTTAGAAGAAAATAAACTCATAAGTCCCAATAATTTATGTTTTTTAAAACTTAATTTCAATTAACTAAACTTTTTTAATTATTTCATAGAAAATCACAAATTTTTCAAAATCAGAAATTTTTACACATTGTATAATACTTTTATAGGGTATTTCTTCACATTTTGGAAATGGCTTCATAGGCTATAATACTTTTATGGGGTATTTCTTCATATCTTGGAAATGGTTTATAGGGTATAATACTTTTATAGGGTATTTCTTAATATTTTTTGGCGTAAAACAAAATCCATTTGACTCTAATAATAAGATTTGTTATAAAACTGTCCAAAAGATTGCTTAAATCAAATTTTTAATTTTTATTGTAATTAAAACTATGATATCTCTCTCTAAACAAGAGAGAAATGATGTGCAACGAGATTAGAGCGAATTATCTTCTTATATCCAATCTAATTATCTTTACAAACTGAAAAAACATCCTAATATATTATTTTTAGGTGATAAAACAAAATCCAATGCAGGTCGACATGCAGGATAGGAGGGAGGGACGCATCACTAGCTTAATATTCTTATTTATAAAAAAAAAATCAATTTATTTAATTAATGAGAAAATTTTAATTAATTACGAAATTAATTACAAATTCTAATTAAGTCAATTATTGATACAGACCTTCGACAATGTCAGACAAAATCAATAAAGTTATAAATACATCCAACGGATCACATAGTGCGTTCAACATAAACACCTGTTCAAACAGAAGATGAAGAGAGAGACGTGTCTAAAGATGAAAACAACCTTGAAAGGGATAATAAAAAGGCAGTGCGTTCAGACAGAAAACATCACACACTGAGAGGATCTCAAGTCACTGCTATCACAGCCTGCTCTGATACTGATACAAACTGTCAGTCTCTCTCTATTGAAATATGCCTCAACCAGGAACTTCCTCAGGTAA